>NW_028281395.1:0-328333 GCF_059751285.1 Brachycentrus maculatus | reverse complement strand
GCAATATTGACATATGTAGTAGCTGTGCGGAAGTGATTTATTATTATATGTCTCTTACATTCATTTCTAATAAACCAAACTTAAGTGACATGTAACCAGTTCCTATTTTTAATAAATACTTTTGATAATTTTCACGTTTTTAATTGCGTAGTCCGCCTGACGAAAGTTTAGTTACCATGTATCTACAATATTACTAAACTTATAAAGGCTTAAATAAATAGAATGGGTAGAGTAAAGTACGTCTCAATTTCAATTTAATTAAATAAAATGGTTATAGCAGGGGTTCCCAATCTTTTTCAGCCCGCGGCGCACTTACAAGCTAAGTATTTTGTCACGGCGCTCTACATTAGTAAGCTATTTGGAATATATATATATAGGGTCTTTCAAACTTTTACAGTTAATAGCGGCCATATTATTGATGATACATCTTTGACGCACACTTTGTTTTATTAAAATTTAAAAACACAAAGCACTTAATGAAAAACCCTGTTTATATTAAAGTCGAAAGAAATAGGTACCTACAATAATAGTAGTTGGGTGGATAGGCACAAAAATTAAAACATCCCCAATATGAAATTGAGTTTTAGTATATTTATAAGAATTCAGAAATGAAACAGAGAACAACAAAAAAGAAAATATTTGTGGTTTCGGATAATGATAGAGGATCGACTCACGGCGCCCCTCTTTACTTTCTACGGCGCACACTTTGAGAACCCCTGGGTTATAGTAAAGTATCTATAAATTTGCATTTGAATAAATAGAATGGTTATAGTAATTTGAATAAAACTTACATAGCAATAACCACCTCCGAGATAATCTCATCAAATTTCTTTTGTCGATCGCCATTAACCAGCTCCGTCCCTTCTATCGGTATAACTTTCATAACAATTGGATTAGTCGGGTCATCCTCATTCTTGTAGAGGAATACTTCTCCATAAACTCCTTCCCCAATTTTGCAACACTTTTGCAGCTTTCTAAAATAGGGAAAATAAGCCAAATTAAAACATCTTCTTCTTCTTCATCTTGTCGTAGGCCTTGTGGCCTGTTTTTAAGAGGGATTAGCCTCCTGCGATGTAGATTCCCAGCTATCGACCCATCTCTTTGGTGTACATATATTAAAATATAGAAATATGAAAATAGCATCATTAAAGAGACGGATATTAACATAACTTTCTTAATGCACGTTTGTGCTGCATCTCCTAGTGCATGTTGGTCTTCGGGTCGACCAAAAATCGCATGTGTTTAAACATAAAACAAAACAAATATTTAAAATATCTAAATTATGTTATATAATTGAATACAAAGCATGATATTTACACCGATTTTTTGTTGTTATTGTTTTTTTCAGTTTTTTTATGTTGTTGTTTGACAAAAAATTATATATTTTTTCTCAATATCATTAATATTTAAAGCATTTACTTAGTTAGTCATTTATTAATTTTTTTTTCGACCAAAATCACACATGGTAATGAAGGGTAGTATTGTTTGCAAGCTGTGGTAGTGATTGTCTTGACGAAGAGACGGGTACGTTTCAAAACCGGTAGACATAAAAATCTCAGTGAGTGATTATATACTAATATTACTAACATTGATGTAAAAAAAAAAATACATATTAACATAACTCTAGCACTCTTTAAATCAGAGGCGTCCATTCTATATAGGCAGGAAAGCAGTGCCTACCCTGGATTACTGGCGTTCCATATAGAAACACGACCAGTGCCTACCACGTCTTATCCTTACCGAACCCTACTGCCTACGTTGATTAAAAACTCTGCCCACGCCACTGCCTTAAATTCTTTATTAATATTTTGAATTAATTTTTATTTTACTAAGTAACTAATTATCACACCGCTTCTCCGTAGGAGTAGGCAGAGGGAATAGAATGCCACACCAATCTATCTTTGTAAAAATAATCTTTGCCTCTTTCACATTCATGCATCTCCCCATACATACCCACGGATAAAATATTTTTTACTACTATGTTGTTAACCAATTAGTTGCGGATTGAAACATTGTTTGCGGAAAACGCTTAGAGGCATTTTTACATACTGTTGGTAGAGTGGGAGATGCTTATAAGCGTTCTATTGCTTACTTTTGGTAAAGTGTGAGAGACCCCAAAAAAACATTGTATAGATCAGAATTGGGTTTGCAGTTACTGTGATTAGTTTACTTATGATTAGAATACGAACCTACGAATTTTAGCCTGTATAAAAAAAAACATAATTTATGTTTCTGTATCTAACAGGGCATTTAAATATAAATATCATTAAATTTAAGGCCATAAATAAATTAGGGAACAATTAAAACTGGCGTTTTAAATACAGCAAAATGCAGAGAATAACAATGTCAATAGAATTAAAATACAGATATCATTTATTTAACAATGACATTAATTATAAGTAAAGAGGATTGTTGACCATTGCAAAACATATTAAATATTTGCATTGTTTGTAATTTAGCTGACAAACATTTCAACACGGAATAATGATAAACTATTGCATTATTCATAATTTAGCTGATAATAATTTTAACAAGAACAGTTGTGTTATCATCGTGACTGAGAATTCAATACAGACATCCGTAATATCATGTCTGGCTTTTCAAGCTAAAATACAATGAAACAGAATAAAACAGCATTGAATAAAAATAAAAATTCCTTAAACACTCTCCTTATCATTCATCGTTTACTTAAAAACACTACTTCATGACTACCGGTTTTGTGAATAACCATTCCATCATCAGGTCAAATGTAAACTACACTCTAATATTTATTTTACACTTTAATATTTATTTAATATTATCCACGACTGATCCCTGAAGCGCAGGAGTGATCACCTTGCCTTCAAGTAAGCAACGATCAAGATAACACTGCGTCAATACGATGCAGTGCCCTATGCACCATTGGGTGCGGATAAGGGTTAGAAGAAGAAGAAGACTAGTTTTTACTATTTAAAAATTTTTAGTACACTAAAACAGGAATCAATTTTGTTTGATATCAATATGTGTGGAAGTTTTTGGAAAGGGAATGTAATTAATTATGAGTATTTTAATGTTTTAGAATTTGATAAACCCTGATGATGACAAGGTTCTTGTCGAAACCGGTAAAACAAAGTTGTTTAATTTTATAAAGTTTATAAAATGTGCCACAAAGTATCTGCGAAAAACATTCAAGAAATGATATCAATTTCCCTAAAAAAAATAATCTTGATACAAAAAAGTTGAAGATCAGTGTAAGGATGGAGTATAAAAGTGGGACTTACGAGTCAGGGTAGCATTCATCAAATGGCAGTGGATGTGTCTGGTTGCATCGCCTCAGCACCAGCTCCCGGGCATTGAGGGCCGGCCAAGCGGACTCCGGGTGGTTCTTGTCTAGTATAGCACTGCTGCGGCCAACTTTGGAGATTGCAAGTCTCGATAGGTTGATTGCCGTATCATTACAAGCGTCAGATAATAATTCTGAAAGTTCAAACACGGACCCTAATTAACTTTAAAAAATTAATTATTTATTTTAAAGCACCTAGTCTGATTTTGCGAGTGAGGAAAAAAAATTAAATAGTAATATATTTGGAAAGAAATCTTCGAACCAAAAGGCGATGAATAGATGTTACCATCGCTGTCGTTCGCAAGACCTTCATCTCTAGTGCAAACTTTATTACGTATAAGCTATTCGTAGTAATTACATATCGCTCACTCCTTTCAACAATGTCGTATATCAAAAATTGTCAATTTTCAGTTGTGCATATTTTCGGAATGCTGAGAAAATGTACTATATCCCAGCAAAAGCGGCATGTTTTTAACATAATATTTACCCGCTCCGCTACAGGGCAGAAAGTTTTGTTTTTGCATTTTGAAGAAAATGTATTGTTTAATTCTTTTTTTAAATATACTTAATATTTTTCAAATGGAGAAAAAAAATTCAGGTTTTACCTAAAAAGATCTGTTGCACAGAAAAAAGTTCAATAAGTGGCTTGATATTTATTTTTAATACATTTTATTATATTCTTAAATTTTTAAAATGATCTCCTGAAAAATAAAGTTTTTTGATATGTGACATAGTTGAAAGGAGTGAGCCATGTGTATACTTCTAACCCCCCAGTATATTTACTTAATTTCTACCTTTACATTTGAAGGAAATTAAGAGCTGCCCATTTTAATGGCCTGACAGATAAAATCACGATACCGATAAAAATTTTAGTGAAATGAGTATTATAACTGAAAGATTTGATATAAACAAAGAGTGAGTAGGTACTCACGCTATATTTTACTTACCCTTTATAGAGGTGACTATGTTTCTAAATATTGCCAAGAGAAATTTTGATAGTGGAAATAATAGGATGCAGCTATTAAAACTTTTTTCAATGCACCCGACATTTATTTATAATATAACAATAATGTGTCGGGTTGTGGTCCCGTGGTTAGAGTCGCGGACTCTTGAGACAGAGTTTCTCGGTTCGAACCCACTCTACCACAATTTGATACCTTTTTCTAATAATGAGCCGCTCAGGCTCACAGAAATAGTATGAAATTGTGTTTTTAAAAGTGTTTTAGTAAATAATAAAAACACAAATATTTCCCTTTTTAATCATAAAAAAATATATATATAAAAAATAAATAAAATAAAAATTCTCGGTAAGAGAAATTTCGATATGACGCATTAATATTTAATTATGGTGATTTCAACATAATTTCGTAAGAATTTTTAAAATTTTGGAATACCGAGGGGATTTAAACTTAAAGCGTATTGTTGAAATAAATAGAAAAATCCTAAGTGCAAGGGTATGAAGAAAAATCGGTCAGGGCCAGTAAAATGGGAGCGTTATACAAAGCAATATAACTTAACCTTGAGTTGGCGTATTATTGTTGGATTTCAAGCTGAAATAAAATTAACAAATATGGAAACGCAATAATTACCTTCACAGAACAAAGGAAGATACATGCACTTGGCTTCCCTAACTTGTGAACGAAAACAACGGTTTACAAAGCAATTATCCCGTTACGGGGATACGCTTTTACGATGGCCGACGTCGAAACTTTCACAACAAATTGAAAGATAAATCACAAGATTTCCTTTCAAACGGATGTCTTACGTGTTTATATATCACTTTAGCAGTCCAAATACAGTTTTTGAGCACTAAATAAATGTAAAGGCAACTTGAATTTATCAAACACGTTTCGGAATAATCTCAACGCGTCACCTCTCCTTTGTCCGTAACGATGCCAGTCGGTGTTACCAGTGAAAATAAATATGACACAAACGGTAAAAACACTACACTGTGAAAATAAAAATATTTTACGGATTCAAATAAATAATATAAATAAAGCAGAATACTCGAAAAAAAAATGTATAATGTCTAGAGGTAACTGGATTATTTTTAAGCCGCGTTAATCGTAAGCAACCAAACGCTGTAGTTATCGGCGTACAAATAAAAACAACGGGCGGCAACACTCGGATGGACGTCAATGACTTCCGGAAATTTATAGTGACGTAGGTCCCTCGTAGAAAATACAGCATTTCCTGGTATCGGTAGATTGCCAGGTGCTGTTTTTTTTTAATTATTTTGATCGATAATATATACTTAAATAAAGTAAAATATTTTAGATCCCTGACAACGTGACATTAATTTAAATAATATATTTTATGGCTAGTAATACCTTTTCTTGTATTTTTTCGCAGTAAAATGTTGCTTGTATACAAATCAGATTCATTACACTTCAAATTCAATATTGTTTAAAATATTAGGATTAAGAAAACACCACCGTTATAAGAGTTGGTATCAAAAAATTAAATAAAAACTTTATGACGCTCTAAGGAAATTATTTGCATTATTTTAACTAACATCTGGCAGCATTCAGTGACATCACTGAATCTGAATTTTACAATATTTCAAAAGAAATCATATTGTGGCCTTTTCCCTGAAGACATGACTCATGGCAAATAGTTTCCTGATATCACTCATGACTATCCAAACAAGATAAGATTATTTTCTTTCAATTATAGATCCCTATTTGGTTTCTATTTGATCTTTGACAAGAAATGAGACCAATTACCACACAAATACTTATAAATGTTAAAATTGTCTCCGTATTAATGATTATTATACTTGGATGAGAGATTGGGTACTCGTAAATGTCTTTATTCTTTGGTGACCATGATCTCAAACTGCCTTGTGTAACATATTGTGCTCTCAAAACAATTTGGTTCACTTATTCACAATGGTTTTGTGTTGGTTGTCATTTCTTTAATATAATAACTCATATAGGCTGTGATGAGTTATTGCATGAAATTAAAGTATTATTTATTTATAAAGATTAAGGGTTAAACATCATCAAAAGGCATGTTTATTTATTTTAGGCATTAGTGTAATATTGAAGGAGAGCGTAATAATTTGATAAATGGAGTTTCATCGTTATTCTTCAATAATATTTTAGAATTTTATAGAATTAGGTTGATGGTCTATTTGCAATTGATGGGATTTTTGCAGTTGCCTCCTTGCTCAGTTTATTACATTTTCCGTGTCTCCAAGTCTTTTATCAATGGTAATATTACTAATTATTCCAGAACATGAAGGGAGAAAATTATGCTTTGATAATATAATTCAAATGGTAATCTTAACAATACAATAAATTACTTAACTAAACAGGATCTAGTCCCCATCACTAAGTGCTTGGCGGTCGTGCCAAGTAAACCTATAGTCTAAATCAGTGGTCGGTAACCTTTTGAAAGACAGGGTGAAAAATCATATTTTATAAGTTGGTATAAAGTTCTTAAAAAATTTAAAGAAAAATTATATTTTCAAAAAAAAAAAAGTAAGGGAGTGTTGCCACTTCACATTCGATGAGGGTTTGTGCACTGCACGGAATTTTACTGCCCGGAAGTCCAGTTTTGAAAAATAAAAGCAACTACGACAGTTTAGCGTGATCGAATTTAAGAGCACCGATTCGAATAAAGATAGACAAAAGCACAAGCTAATCATCGTTTTATCACGCTAATTGAAGTGCCGGACGGTAAAATTCCGTGTAGTGCACAAACGCCCTATTGACCTTAGTTACTTAAATTATTAAGTGATAAAAAATATATTTATTCACAGTGCTTTTGTAATTATTGTTATTTTCAATGAATAAATAACTTTATAAAAAATATAAATAAAATATGATCATCATCTTTTCTTAGTGGGTAATTCAAAATGTCATAGTGGGTAATTCAATTACCCACGGGTAGTAGGTTAGCGACCACTGGTCTAAATCATGATTGTGAGCATGAGGATTAGAGTCCAATCCTAACTATGCATTGTAATGTGCACCAAGTCTGTATGGGTTAAGGAAAAAACTTCGTATTCAATTCGAGGTACTGGATGTTGAGGAAAAATGTGTTTTTCTATTTCTTAATATGAACAAACTAGTTCCTATTTAACTTTTGTACATGTCCACACATTATTGACCAATGCGGTGGACAGTTTCATAGAAATAATTTTATTAAAAGTTCATTCACTTACCTTGGGAAGAATCGTGAGATTTTTGTGAATCGTCTAATTGGGTATCATCATTCTGGAAGGTTTTTTCCTAAGAAACAAATACATGTATAATAAGTACATTGATTTTCAAAAATAAATTGGTGGTAGATATTTCTTTACATATCGCTCACTCCTTTCAAGAACGTCATAAATCAAAAATTGACAATTTTCAGTTGGGCATGTTATCGGAATGCCCAGAAAATGCACTTTATCCCAGCAAAAGAGGCATATATTTAACTTAATATTTACCCGCTATAGGGCAAAAAATGTTGTTTTTGCATTTTGAAGAAAAGGTATTGTTTAATTATTTTTTTAATTTTACTAAATATTTTTCAAATGCAGAAAAAACCTTCAAGTTTTACCTAAAAAGATCTGTTGCACAGTAAAAAGTTCAATAAGTGGCTTGATATTTATTTTTAAAACATTGCGTTATATTTTTAAACTTTAAAAACGTTCTCCTGAAAAATCAAGTTTTTTGAGTTATGACGTTCTTGAAAGGAGTGAGCGATATATAATTTTGTATTTTCATTAAATGTTTTATAAATTTTAACACACAAATCTGAAGCAATTTATAAAATTCTATGTTTATTTTTATAACATAAATAAATGAAAATGTATTCCAAAATATCAGAATTTTTAGAATACAAACATAATTTCAAACTGAGGTGTGTATTAATAAATGATATTTAGAAAGATTTTTATACTTACTTCAACTATTGTCACAGAATGTATTCGAGTCGCAGAAAATGTATCATATAATGTTTTCGAATAATCAGCATACGAGTTTCTTCGACCTGAAATTTTCATCAGTTTAGGAATATGTATTTATTTGAACATATCGCTCACTCCTTTCAAGAACGTCATAAATAAAAAATCGTCAATTTTCAGTTGTGCGTGTTTTCAGAATTCCCAGAAAATGTACTTTATCCCAGCAAGAGAGGCATATTTTTATCTTAATATTTACCTGCTACAGGGCAGAAAGTGTTTTTGCATTTTGAAGAAAATGTATTTTTAAATTATTTTTTGAAATTTCCAAAATATTTTTCAAATGGAGAAAAAACCTTCAGGCTTTACCTAAAAAGATCTGTTGCACAGTAAAAAGTTCAATAAGTAGCTTGATATTTATTTTTAATACATTGCATTATAATTTTAAACTTTAAAAACATTCTCCTGAAAAATCATGTTTTTTGATTTATGACGTTCTTGAAAGGAGTGAGCGATATGTAATTGACATTTAAAAAGTTTCAAAAATGCATACCATCTTTGTTCTGTAGATCAATCAAGTGTGCAATGCTCTCTCTGTACTTTCTTCCTTTGTGATACGTTTGTGGTTGAACGGTCACGTCACATAAAGCCGTTGAAATATCCAACGTCATATTGGACCTGTTCAAATTCTTAAGGATCTGCAACGATCTCTCCCATCTTTTGCCAGGCTCCAGTATCATCGATGGCCTTGAATCAAATTCTTCGGTATAACGGAATGGATCCACTCTGCTGGTGTCCTTATCGCCATCAGAAAGTCTTGCGTCTTTTTTTATATTGGTATAAGAATCGTCTAAAGTGAGATTCTTTGAAGAATCGGACGACATATTTAAATAAGAAGATATCGAACTATCTAGCATTTCATATTTGTAAGCACTCTTCGAACGCTTAGTTACGAATGAACTCACACTTTTATTTACAATTGATTCATCGGGAATATTTGTATTCAATGGCGTGTTAATAGCAGGAACTGGCAAATTAGATTGATTCTGTCCAATAGTAGCTTCTTCTAAAATGGCTGCTATTTCTTGCTGAGGTTCCAATTTCAGACTGTCATTTTGTGACTTTGATCGGATATTGAATGAAATACTTTTCTTTGTCTTAGTTTGTGGTTTTCTTTGTTTGGTTGAAAATACTCTATAAACCGTCTTTTTGTTACGCAATACAATGGGAGAATCTTGTCTAAAGAATGATTCTGGTGATTTTAAAACCGGTTCTTGATCAATATTATGTTTGACTGAAATATTATTTTGTTGAGAATCACGCGGTTGAGAATCTTCATAATTTAATTTTGACGGTGAAAACACATTTGACAAATTTTTGTTAACTTTTGAATCACAATCATATTCTGATTCTTTAATCTTTTCATTTGGACTATCATTGCTTTTATCTTTTAAAACAATAGAGGAATCTTGTCCGATGGGGGATAAAAATGGTTCTTGATAGATTTTGCTTAATCTTTGAGAATCATTTAATTTAGATGGAGAATCACAAGTAGACTTTTCTTTACTTTCTAAATTATACTCATATTCTAGTTCACCAACCTTTTTAATTGAACTATCACTTAAATCACAGCTAGATAAATCATTCTCATTTCCAGAAATCTTTTCAGCAAATTTATTGTAATAAACGGTATTTAATTTATTCAATATGACTATAGGTACTTTCATAAGTTTAGAATCATTTAACAAATTATATTCTACAGAATCAGTGGAAACATTTTGTTTAGGACTATCAAATAATGAACTAAGATCATTTTCTGAAGATTTTGTCCTATTCTGCTCAGTAATTTGGTTTTTGATTGAGTTATTTTGTTCCTCTTTGGGACTTGATAAAATTTCCATTGATTTATTCGATGGGTATTTCCGAGAGCATTGGCGACTCGTTTTACTGTAATCTAGGTCAGAAAATAAAGTCGAATCGAAAAGAGGAGGACTGCATTCGCCTGTGGTTTTTGGTGTTGGGAAGCCTTGGAATGGTGATTGTGACTCATCTGCCTCACTCCCTGAAGCAAAACCATGGAAAACAGACTCTCCATTTTCATCGGAGTTTACAGTATTATATTCAGCTGTAAACTGGCATTCGTTGGGGATTAAATCAGTCTCTAGTTGATTTTGGTCATCTGATTTCAGTTCTTTATTTATAATAATAGATTTATCACAGGTTAATTCATTCAAACACTTTGAATGAGAAGAATTTTCTGGATTAATATAAGTAGGAATCACCTCACCGACAGATAGACTGTTATAACTTTTATGAATTGATTGAACTGCTTCAAGTTCCGATTTACAATCTCGAATCGAGACTTGATCACTTTTCTCTTGAAGAGAAGATTCTGAAGTTGAAATAGCGGATAAGTCTTTATCCTGAATATTAAATGGTACTAAGGTTCGTCTATATGGAGTACTTGAAAGAGGGGCTGAATTTGTCGATGGAGTATCTAAAATATCATTTTGATTTAATATTTTTTTGTTTATAATCGGCGAATAGAATTGCACATTCCCTACGGATCTATCGTGAGTATCTTCGCAAGCTTCATCATTTTCGAAAAATTGTCCTTGTTGACGTGAACAATCTGCCAAAGCATTAATATTTTCCTTTAAACTTGCTTTAAACTTAAATGGAATATTAAGAGATATTTTTAACTCGTCAAAGGCACTGGTCTTTTCAGATTTGGCAGGTTCAACAACAAAATTATGGTTGATTAGACTATGCGAGGGATTTTTTCCAAGCTTCAACGGAAACCCTTTATATTTTTTTCTGGTTTTTGTATTTTTTTTCACTTTTGTATCACTAGACTTAAATCTAGGAAAATCTGAAAATGAAAGATAAATATTAAAAAAGATATAGCAATCACAGTGAAGTGCCTTTGAGACAGTATTTTACAAAAATGGCACTATATAACTTATTCAAAATTAATATAAAATATAAAATTAGTATATAATTACAAAATTAAAATATTCAAAAATTGATGCTATGTATATCAATATAATAATAATAATAATAGAACCCTTATCCGCACCCCAATGGTGCATAGGGCACTGCGTCATATAAACGCAGTGTTATCTTGATCGTTTACACATGAAGGAAAGGTGATCAGCCCTCCGCTTCAGGTACCAGTCCAGGGTAATATTGAATAAATATGACAGTGAACAAATCACTTATATTTATTTTACCCCCCTTGGGAATCAAACCCGGGACCTCCAGAACGGTAGCCGAGCGTGCTGACCATTACACTACGGAGGCGGACAGTACGGACGGACGGATCAATATACATCAGAAAATAATTCGATTTAAGTTTTGTAATGAAATTTTTTGTGGAACTGTATTTTATATAGTAAAACAACAACTACATAGTTTTTCCTAGAAACCTAGTCACTGTTGACATTTTACTGTGTACATATTTTAACAAACCAAGATCTGATGTCGGTGGAGTAGTTTTAGACTTTTCTGGTGAAGAGGCTGAAGAACTGTCAGTAGTCAAGTTGAGTTTAGGATTAATATGTTTGATCCTACTTGTATCTGCTGTGAAAATCTTGTCAAATGGATCATCAGAATTTTTTCTAAAAAAATTATGTGAACAAAATTTTAATATTTAGTATCTAACCACTTACAGAGATTTGAGTCTACCAGTTCAAGACGTACCTGTCGTATTTGTCAGTACAAGTACTATACTAGCATGCAAACAACACAATACATACGCCCTCAAACTGATTTATATTCACTTAACCTTCCCCTCCCGGTGATATGTCGCTCACTCCTTTCAACAACGTCATAAATCAAAAAAATTTATATTTCAGGAGAACGTTATTAAAGTTTAAGAATATAATACAATGTATTAAAAATAAATATCAAGCCACTTATTGAACTTTTTACTGTGCAACAGATCTTTTTAGGTAAAACCTGAAGGTTTTTTCTCCATTTGAAAAATATTTAGTATATTTAAAAAAATTTAAACAATACCTTTTCTTCAAAATGCAAAAACAACACTTTCTGCCCTGTAGCGGGTAACTGTTAAGTTAAAAATATGCCTCTTTTGCTGGGATATGGTACATTTTATGGGCATTCCGAAAACACGCACAACTGAGAATTTACGATTTTTGATATATGACGTTGTTGAAAGGAGTGAGCGATATGTAAAATAGTATAAATGTTAGTGGTCAAGTGATAAACAGTTCACTGATTTTAGGGAATAAATCAAATAAATAACTTACACGCTTTCATTTATTAATTGGTCAAAAAGATCTACGGAATTATGTTTAACGTGAAGAGACTCATCGGAGCTGGTATCAGTAAATGTAGATTCTATTACAGGTTTTGTAATTTCAAAAGTCTTTTTTAGATTTGAACGTTTACTGTTTCTGTTAGATAATAACAAATACGAATTATCTTTTCGGTACTTTTTTATATTATTCGCAGATAGTGCTTGGAATAATGTACTGCTTTCGGGTGCATTACGCAAAATATCCTTATGATTAATTGCTCCACTCTCATTTTTCTTTGAACCATATGTGCGCTTTTTAGTTCCCAGCATAGTAGATGAAATTTTAACAGTTACTTATCGGTAATTAAAACCCTCTTTACAGTACTTGATAAATGTTTTGTGTGACGAGCTTTCAAAAACAAATTTACGTTACAAGCTGTCAAATAATATCATAGATATTGTATAATTCATTAAAAAATATGTGCATGCAATACCATAAGCAACTATTATTGTGAAGAAATATTAGGTACCTACATAGATACCTACCCTCATCCAAAATAAAGTATGGAATGATTTTTAGAAGGCTTCGTAAAATTTACAGTAATTTGAAATGTGTAGAGGGTAAAATTTAAACAACAATTATGATTGATTTTCTCATGCTGATATTATCGTTATTTCATCATGTACATTTCCCAGGAAGATGATTATTTTTCTTTTTTTCTGCTTTCCCATTTACGTTTGCACAAGTTGATTATTTTTAGGAAATGGAGCCAAATAAGATATCATCAGTTTCTTTATCAATTTTACGTTTATCTTTATAGACTGAGGATGATAAAATAAATATACCGATATTTCAGAACTTATCTTTATTCATCCGGTAGAGTAGAAATATGGGTAAAATTATATGCATTGCATAGTTGATAAGTAATCTTTTATTGCAATTCCAGCAGATAAATTTTCCAGTTATTTTCCCAAAATACGTGTGGGTAGGGGGACTTGGGGCAGAACGGGGTACCGGGGTGGAACGGGAAAAGGCTCTCATCTGTAGTGGGGAATGCAAAATAATTGTATTTTATCACTCAGTAGCTGGCCGCAACTCATTACGTTTAGTTAGTATCAGTGCTGCACTGCACTACATCGCAATATTCCAAACGTTGTCAAATTTACGCAACATTTGTAAATTGCTGCTGTAGTCTTCCAAGGTATAATGTCATTTTTATCTTCTATTGAAATGATATTTAGTCATGTGTTTCGTCGTGAAGTCTTGCATGTAATATAATACATATATCATCAATAATATCATTTTCTAATGTCGTTTTCCTTGACATCAAATGCAAACATTCATATTGGGGCAGAACGGGGTGGGGTGGAATGGGATATCCCATTGTGTTCCAGAACATTTATTTATTTTTTGATCAAGATATATGAGACTTTATAACAATTTATTGTTTGTATTGTTTAAAGATATGATGCGGCACTAGGTCAGAAAAAATGACAGACAAAAACGCTTGTCAGAAAATATGGAACAAGCTGTGGAAACTCTTATTACTGGACAAGTAGGTTATAAATTTGCCTGATTCTGATTCTGATTTGCTGATTCTCAAATAAAGCCTGAGAGAAATTACAATCCTACTTCATTTGAAAATAAACAACCAAGTATAACTTTAGTAGAAGTTCACAAAAATCCTGAACTGAAAAACACGACGACCAGAATCTGTGACCCATCCAAAATCTCCAAGATTTTACAGTTTCCCAGACTCTTCAAAAGGTTACGAATATGGACATTGATGTTGAATGCCCTTGTTTTTCATAGATGTCTGACACCCTTACAGGTTCTAAACAATTTAAAACTTTTTTCGAATGTGTTTCACCTAAGGATTTAATACCTTTACCTAAAGTTAAAAAATCAGCACAGAAAAGATGCGTAAGAAAAGGAGGGAAAGCAGCAATTTTGACAACATCTCCTTACAAGGCTGAATTACAAGAAGCAAGAGAAAGAAGAGAATGGGCAAGAAAAAAACTAGATTGATTGAAAAAATCTGATTTAACAAAAGCCAGCAAAATGAAAAGAAAACAACAACAAAAACTAAGAAGAGTAAAAATTACGACAACAATAGTTCGCAAAATGAAGATGCCAATCTTTATTGCAATGTACTATATTCCAAGTCGAATGAAAGCTAATGTTCTTGTTCTTGATTTGTAAATTGCTACAGATGGACTCATTTACTTTGTGCTAACTTAGACAGTGATAATGATGATTCTGCACCTCATAAATAATTAATCATAAGTAAACTTATACGTGTACCCAGGTATGGGGCAGAATGGGAAAATTATACTTATGTATTATATTTTTCTTATGTAATATTGTCCAAAAATAACTAAATAATGAGAATATAAACAAAATCCAAGAACTTTTTTTCAAATTCATTGTCAAATTTCACATCAAACATTATGTATCCCGTTCTGCCCCGGGTTCCCCAACATAATTTTGATAACGTTTTTATTCGAAGGATTTACTTCGAATATTGTCTTTGGCAGCAGATAATAGTAAACATCTTTGGTAGTGAGTATAATCTGTGGTTGGCAAATTTGCCAATTTGGTATCGTCTATAAATTTTTGGTATCGTCTTCGTTTGTCAAGAAATGCGTTTTGGTCGTAATTTTAATTATATGAAGCGTTCAATGTTTCAAATATTGATCCATAATTAGTGAATTTATTATTTAATTTAATCTAAATTATCGTGCCACTGTCAACCGTAAATATCTTATCATCGGGTGTGATGTTATTGTAGTAAGGTTGGTCCTAAAATGACATAAGGATTATACGAAATGGAAGAATCGATGTCAGGTATGTAAAATATTGTAACGATATTGAAAATTATCATTAACCGCATAAAACTTCCATGAGTAACGTATCGAAGGAATAATTCTATACCATTATTGCGATATTGATATTTTTCCCTAAGATATTTGCATGTAAACTTTGACATTTGCTTTATCTCCAAGCAAATAATGAAGTGTCGAGTATATAATGTCTGAAATATTGCAATTAATTATGTTTATAAATTTAAAACGAAATTTTCGAGAATGTTATTAATATTTCAGTTGCAGATCTTATAGTTAAATGACAAATGTGTTGTTTAAAAGGATTTCTTGATCCATGAAGAAAATATTTGTTTCTTTCCATATTGTAATTTTTCAATCCCCGCAAAAGCTGCATTCATCTCCACTTAAGTTAAATTGTGTTCTTTTTATTGATTTCAAGTGTTTCATTGATAACTTTACTTTAAACAATCTAATTAAGACAAAAAGTTAATTTGTAAATATTTTTTTTTAGAAAATATCAAAAAATTTGTCAAATTCAAATATGATGAAAGTCTATAAAATAATTCTTATTATAGTATCAACTGGGTACCTTTGAACCTGAGAGTAAGCAGGGTAACATTGAACAAAATCAAAATAGTTAAGTAATAATAATAAATCTCGCTAATAACTCAATCCATATGTTGTTAGTATTTTATTTAAACTGTTATAACATAATTGTTGGCCGGGGCCGAGGTGCTAAAACTACGTTGGACCCATTATTCAAAGTCCAAAAACTTATTTTAAGAATTATAACACACCCATCCAATGAAATATTCAGCAGCTACAACGTCCTAGACATACGACAACTGTTCATCAAAGAAGCATTGCTTCACTTCAGGAATGAAATGGATAAGGTAAGAACTCAACAACCCGGGCAGCATTAAATATAAACTATGTTGGCCCATCCGTTAAAATAAGTTTTGCGCAAAAAACCTTTTTATTCCTTGCGCCAAAGATATTTAACTTGCTGCCCGTAACCATTAAGAATTCCAGAAGTGATCATGTCTTTAAGAACAGTGTCCGTCGATGGTTGTTACTCGTTGATAGGGACAAGTTGGAAAGAGAATAAATTAAAGTCCAGGTGTAATTATTTGACTGTAAAACCTTTCTACTGTAAATTGTTATTTTATCTATTGTATGTAATGTATAAAATCTAGTAATTTTTTTATTTATTGTATTAACATGTCGCTCACTCCTTTCAAGAACGTCATAAATCAAAAATCGACAATTTTCAGTTGTGCATGTTTCCGAAATGCCCAAAAAGAGGCATTTTTTAAACTTAATATTTACTCGCTACAGGGAAGAAAGTGTTTTTTTTCCATTTTGAAGAAAAGGTATTGTGTGATAATTTTTTTAAATATACTAAATATTTTTCAAATGGAGAAAAAACCTTCAAGTTTTACCTAAAAAGATCTGTTGCACAGTAAAAAGTTCAATAATTGGCTTGATATTTATTTTTAATACATTGTATTATATTTTTAAACTTTAAAAACGTTCTCCTGAAAAATCAAGTTTTTTGATTTATGACGTTCTTGAAAGGAGTGAGCGATGTAAGTATTTCGACTCAACATAGGCTATGCCTAAAGAGACGTAATACATATAATTTAAAAAAAATGTAAAATAAAAATGTATCTGAAAAATAAAATAAAAATAAACAAATGTAATTGTAAAAAGATTAAATCACCTAATAACGATTGAGCTAAGCGGTCTGTCCGGGTTCAAGTCTGGAGTAGGTGGTTATTTTTTCTGAGATTAATTATTTGCTATCATTTTCTTTACTATCAATACAATTTATATTATTTATTATGTCAGACACTGGATTATTCACCCTACGGATAATGTCTATATTATAGGTGTCTCAACTTGATATGAAACATCTATTGTTATTTTTATATGAAAAAAGATGGAAGTCTGAGCATCCCAGGGCTTACGACCTGGCTTACGGCTTACTTAAGCCACCGCTTTTTACACTTATGTGACTTCCACTATTCTGCCCATCATTGGACATCAAAATCGCGTTAATTTTTTAAACCTGTATATATATGCAATGATCTCGATGACCTTCCACATGTTAGTACAACTCAATAGGCTTGGAAGTATGATTGTGGCGCCACCAGTTGAGAAATTTGTGAAGTAAACAGTGTAAGCCAAATCAATACTCCATTTTGTCCGCCTCTGTAGTGTAATAGTCAGCACGCTCGGCTACCGTTCTGGAGGTCCCGGGTTCGATTCCCAGGGGGGGGGCAAATAAATATAAGTAATTTTTTTCACTAATATTTATTCAATATTACCCTGGACTGGTACCTGAAGCGGAGGGCTGATCACCTTTCCTTCATGTGTTGACGATTAAGATAACACTGCTTTTATATGATGCAGTGCCCTATGCACCATCGGGTGCGGATAAGGGTTAGTAAACAGAGCAAGCTAAATCAATACTCTATTTTTTTTGTTGTTATTTAGTTTCCCGCCCAACGGGACTTCTAAGTGTTGGTAGTGGGGTGTCTAGTGGGTCTGCCCTGACACTAACACCGGGGCGTACCAGGAATATAGCTCAGGATATGGAAGCCCTCCGTCTTTCAAGGCAAGATAATCCGTTTCTTCAGGTAAATAAAGAAAAATAAATGTTTATTTGTCTACTATGTATTTTGATTTTATGCTAAATATACTCCCTAGAAAATAGTTATCAGTTGTGGCAGAGTGAGAAATGGAACTTTATACCCAAGATCTAAAGTTCGCGACACTAACAGTAGTGTCCAACTGTGGACTAAAAATCAATTACCAACTGTGTTCATCTGACTCCGTAGCCTCATGGTCACCTCGCTTGGCTACCGTTCTGGAGGTCCCGGGTTCGATTCCCAGGGGGGATCAATTAAATATAATTAATTTTTTCACTATAATATTTATTCAATATTACCCTGGATTCATACCTAAGGCGGGGCTGATCACCTTTCCTTCATGTGTTAACGATCAAGATAACACTGCGTTTATATGATGCAGTGCCCTATGCACCATTGGGGTACAGATAAGGGTTTGAAGAAATGTGTTTACCAAAAAAACAACAATGGTAGTTATTTTTGAATATTTTCATGTTTTTTTATGTTTTATACATAATTTAAAAGATTGTGAGCCTTTCAATATTGGAAAAGCTCTGCTTTTAAGTTTTTTATTATTATTATTACCAACCACCGAGGTCCCTGCTGCTGCCTTAACTTGATTGGTCCATTGTATGGGGGATCTTCCTCTCCCTCTCTTCCCCTCCAGGCTATCGATTACAACCAGATTATTCTCGTTGCCACGTGCAACGTGTCCAAAGAACTGAAGAATCCGTTGTAAACAGACATTGGATTAATTTAATATTTTTATTAAAATAACATAATTATATGATTCTCAGTATACTTTTATATTTTCAGCAAGTAATGGCAAGCCGGGAGAGCCTTATTGAAAGCTCACTAGATGAATGTGAATCCGACGACACAGTACTAATGGCGCAGGTCCTTACACCTTTATCTATTAATTTGTTTAAAACAAACTGTGTTTTAAAATTACTATATTTACCTCTCCGGGAGTATGGCAGTACATAGTCATCCAAACAAAACCTTCCTCAAAAGAGTATGGGTGTACATGAACGCCCACGCATATCGGCTGTCCAAATTCAAAACACAGTAAGGGACATTTTTTTATTGTACGTACTACAAAAAAAATGGCCCTTACTGTGTTTTAAGTTTGGACAGCAGATATATGTAACTAAAGCCCCATGACATTTATTTCTACAATGGCACTCATACTGCCATCTGTGGTCGAATTCAAACACTAAAACAACACTTCAGATTATTTTTTTTATTTTACCCATGACATTTTACTTAAAACAAAGTTTGTGTGACGTCATCGTCATTACACTATCAAAGAAAACCCATGAAACAAAACATGGATAATTTTGTTACAAATATTTTTTATTCAAGAAAATATATTCCTTATAGCATATAAAATTATAAAAAGTTTTTAAAAATGGAAGAAATAAAACTCACTCCCAAGATACAGTTTTATGCGCAGAAACTCACTCCTGGATAGGTTAAAACACACTTTATTATCATTCTAAATTTTAATTCCAAAGAACAACACATGAATTGCCAGCTCCAAAGATAAATCAAATCTAGAAGTCCATAATAGTCAGCCCAGTTTTTTTATCGTTGTTTCAAATATGGCAGAATTTAATATTTAACCCATTGCACTCTAATGTTTTTTGTTATGTGCATACCTCAAAGTCAATAAATTTCCTAGACTTATCACTATTTAGTCCGCCTCCGTAGTGTAATGGTCAGCACACTCGGCTACCGTTCTGGAGGACCCGGGTTCGATTCCCAGGGGGGGTAAAAATAAATATGAGTGATTATTTCACTGTGATATTTATTCAATATTACCCTGGACTGGTACCTGAAGCGGAGGGCTGATCACCTTTCCTTCATGTGTTAACGATCAAGACAACACTGCATTTATATGACGCAGTGCCCTATGCACCGTTGGGGTGCGGATGAGGGTTTTATTATTATTATTACTATTTAATTGTACCTATATGATTCTTGTTTAACTATATTGAAAAGTAAAAAACCAAAATATTGAGTATTCAGACTTTATTTTCTTGGCGCCATAGCGGCATTGGATGCCCCCTCTATGGTGGGACTCCAGTTCTAAGCATAAGAATACATACCGTTATTTACAAATTTTCTGAAATGGGACGATTTTTTCACTATTTTATGTTCGTTGTTATGAATCACAATAACTTAGTTTTAATAATGTAACATTTTTTGCAGGAGTTTTGCAATGCATCTATAGACCTTTTGGCCGAGGATCCGTTAACTTTGAAAGAAGTTCACGATCACATGATACGGTCTCCGCCACCGATTTCATTTTGGCCGCAAGGTATCCGCTAGTATTCTGTTTTATTATTATTTAAATGATCTAAGCGCATCTCCACTTCCACTTCTTTTGTGTGAAAATTGAGGTGGTAAAAGATATTTTTATCGAACCTCACAATATTTTTCTCAATTATTGAACATTTTGTTGTGCTGGTATTAAAAAATAAAGGAAACACAAATTTCAGTTGAGATGGATTTTTGGTGTTGAAAGTTCCAGGGGAGTCAAAATAAATATATGATTTTTAACTGAAATACAGCAGGACGTCTATAATCTAAATGCTGAAAATTTACCCTCTGTTTGGACTTGTGGAACGTTCAGATTACAGTACGGAGTATCTGTAGGGTATTTTTATCAAATAAAACAAATATGTATTGTGAAATTTTAAATGTATTTAATAAACATTTTTTTTTCAAGAAATCAATTATTTTATAATTAAAATATAACTTTGTTTTTTAAAATCACTATTAGTATTTTATTATGACTTAATTATAATGTCTACCGGTTTCGAAGCTAACCACTCTTTTTTCAAGACTGATTAATACGTCTTAATCATTGTTATTAATCTCAATGACTAATATTTACCCTCTGTTCGGACTAGTGGAGCGTTCAAATTACAGTACTGAGAATCTATAGGGTATTTTTATCAAATAAAACAAATATGTATTGTGAAATTTTAAACGTATTTATTAAACTTTTTTCAAGAAATCAATTATTTTATAATTAAAATATAACTTTGTTTTTTAAAATCGCTATAAATATTTTATTATGACTTAATTATAATGTCTACCGGTTTCGAAGCTAACCACTCCTTTTTCAAGACTGATTAATACGTCTTAATCATTGTTATTAATCTCAATGACTAATTAATATGTGTGATTAATCACACATATTAATCAGTCTTGAATAAGACGGTTAGCTTAGAAACCGGTAGACATTATAATTAAGTTACAATAAAAATTATATTCAACTATTTAAGTTGGTCGAGATTTACTTAATGCCAAGTAAAAAGCTTTGTCTCACAATTTACGTAAAAGCATCTTCTCTGGCACAGGAATATCCACTTGGTCAGCTCATTCTAGGTACGAGTACGCGTTCAGATTATAGACGTCTTGCTGTACTTATGTAATATCAACCTAGACTGGTACCTAAGTGCAGGATTGATCACCTTGCCTTCGTGTAATAAAAACAGTCAAGATAACACTGTGTATATCATGCATTACCCTATGCACTATGAGTGCTAATAAGATTTAGAAAAATGAGAACTGCAAAGTGGTTCATAATTTTGTAATTGGTTGGTGAAAGTATATACAATTTTGGGATTTTAAAGTATATTAAGAACACCAGGTGCATGATCTTACTGGAATGGTTGTTGGGTGACCAGTAGCATACTAATCGGTGTAATATGTGCAGTGTGAGGTAAAGAATCATAAATCTGAAACATCGAATGTTCAAGAGAGTCAAATTAGTGATTTTTTATAATTTTTTTCATTCCAGTATTTAGATAAATGATAAACAGAATAGTATTATTATTATTACAAGTCATTTAATAGAATAGTATTATGTTCAGTAATTTTATGTTAACTTTCTAAAAACTAAAATCACTAACTTCTCTCCTGAACATTTTATGTTTTTATTATGCAATTATTTCCTCACCCTGACAGATATTGTGTCTATCCCGGCAAAAGTCTATGATGGTCGATTTCATAAATGAATTTAAAACTTAACATGTATGTATTTTTAATAAACTTGGACAGAGTAATCACTATGACAATATTAACACATTGTTTGCTGGAAATGCCTAAAAGCGACTTTTGTATACTGTTAGTATTGTCCGCCTCCGTAGTGTAATGGTCAGCACGCTCGGCTACCGTTCTGGAGGTCCCGGGTTCGATTCCCAGGGGGGGTCAAATAAATATAAGTGATTTTTTCACTCTAATATTTATTTAATAATACCCTGGACTGGTACCTGAAGCGGAGGGCTGATCACCTTTCCTTCATATGTAAACGATCAAGATAACACTGCGTTTATATGAAGCAGTGCCCTATGCACCATTGGGGTGCAGATAAGGGTTTTATTTTTTATTTTATTTTAGTATAGAGCGGGAGACGCCTATAAGCATTCTTTTTGCTTACTTTTTGTGGAGCGCGAGAGATGCCAAAAAACATTGGTCATCCAAAAAACACAGATCGGATTTGGGTTTGCAGTTACTTGTGATTAGTATACTGAGGGTGGCAGATGGACTGAGTTTAATTAGGGTAGAAGTTGATTTAAAAAATGCCCGATAACAATGTGTTAATTCATCATATCACAGGACAAAATTACTGTTCCGGGTTGTCTGATGACTGGTAAAGTCCTTTATTTCCCTATGCAGATACTTGGACTGATAGTGATTTTTTTTTCTCTCTTCATTTGTTAAATATGTACATTAAATTTAGCATTTTATTAATTGCTATGTATATTCTCAGATAAATTTGTAAAAAAAATATTTTAATATATTACTTTTATTGTCAAATTTACCATTACCCACCTCAGCGGCAATATAAAAAATAAGATATTGACACATACCGGGAAAGACTCAATATATTATTATCCATTTAAAAATTCTTATAGTATTTTCAGCTTTCTGGGAGAAATGTGTGTATGATAATTGTATATATGTAATTCTTCACATTGTTCCCAATATTATAACACACATCCCATAGACATTTTGATTGCTGTTAACCATTAATTACTATGTATTTTAATTGATGCATTACGTTCATTTAAAATATTTATCGACCGCTCCTACGTATACTATAGCGAGCCACAAACTGAGTACATACATATTTATTTTAAAGATATATATTTAATTTTACAGCTAAATTATCTGTAGAATGACCAAATAAGTGTGATACTGGAGAATGTTGTACAGTTTTGTAAGTTTTTGCATGGTCAAAATTATGTCAACAGTGGCGCCTCTAAAAAATGTACAGATAAGTTTGTTGAAGTATAGTTACATTTTTTCTTAGCTGTATAACTCTGCCAATGTTTACATAAAATCTGTTTCAATCCCCTTCTGAAAAACATTTTGTGTTTACATGAAATTTAAATTCTCTTCCTGTAAAACATTTTGTGGCTTGAGATAGTGTATGTAGAAGGAGTTTATGTAGTGTAATGGACAGCACGCTCAGCTACCGTACTAGAGGTACCGGATTCGATTCCCATGGGGGGTGGGGTTGTCAAATATTTTTTTTCACTCTAATATTTATTCAATATTTCCCTGGACTGGTACCTGAAGTTGAGGGCTGATCACTTTTCCTTCATGTGTTAGCGATCAACATAACACTGTGTTTATATAATGCAGTGCCCTATGCACCATTGGGTGCGGATGAGGGATTAATTGAACATTTAAAAACAATTACATTAAATTGATTTTTTTTTTCATTTTAATAAATGTTATACAGATTCTTTTCAGTACATATTTTGAAGTGATTATTTATTTATTATGTTGTGAATGTTTTCTATTCGGGTATAGATTCTTTGTCACAAAGGGCATCAAGTGCGTTTGATTTTACGAGCAGTTCACCGCACTCCATTTCCTTCAGTGCATTGTCTATAAACAACTCTGAACATGGCAAGGTTACTAACTCTCTTTACTAACATGTCTTGTACCTATATTTCGTGGGTATACTGGCAAAAAACGTTAACTTGAAAATATGCAATTTTGGCTTATTGATGCAGTATTATAAAGTTTTCAACGTTCTATAAACTGGCAAAATACACATAGTCATACAGGAGAAAGTGACCAAGTGTATTTTTTACAAAAACGTGATCATTGACTATGTGATATCTTACTACCTTCATATTGCCCTGAAAAAAATTCCAAAGGATTTTAAACTTGGAAGTATAATATATTGACTAGTTAAAAATGACTAACTGCATTGATGTTTATTTTCTCGCCAAGCAAAAGTGACTTAAATGGCCCTTCTGAACATTTTAAGTTCTGTTAGTTGGTCACTTTCTCCTGTACGACTACGATATACATATCGTAGTCATACAGGAGAAAGGGACCAAGTGCATTTTTTACAAAAACGTTATCATTGACTATGTGATATCTTACTATGTACCTTGATATTGCCCTGAAAAAAATTCCAAATGATTTTAAACTTGGAAGTATAATAAATTGACTTGTTAAAAATGACTAACTGCATTGATGTTTATTTTCTTGCCAAGCAAAAGTGACTTAAATGGCCCTTCTGAACATTTTAAGTTTTGTTAGTTTGTCACTTTCTCCTGTACGACTACAATATACTTATGTGGTTTTAAAAGTTAATTTAACTTAAAGTTTAATAGCGGGTATTTTATTCAGGCTAAAAGCATTAAATAACAGGGATTATTCAAACCGGGATTTTAGAGTTAACGTTTTTTGCCAGTATACCCACAATTTGTTAAAAATAAGTCTGATTTCTTTGAAGAAGTAAATAATAATATATAATTTTTAATGTTTAATGCATGGTATAAATTTTAGTATTCTATGTTCTTTCTATCTTTAAAAATTTCAGACTAATCATTTCGCTTAATTATATTTTTTTCCTGTAGTGTATCCATTTTGCTCAGAATATAATAAACTGATCTTATAAAACTATTTGAAGGGCTATCCTCAAATTGAGGCCGATTTGCATAGAACTATATAAACAATTTTAAGCCCGCGATTTCATTATATCTGTTCTTGACAAGTCGCTCACTCCTTTCAAGAACGTCATATATAAAAAATCGTACATTTTCAGTTGTGCATGTTTTCGGAATGCCCAGAAAATGTACTATATCCCAGCAAAAGAGGCATATTTTTAACTTAATATTTACCTGCTACAGGGCAGAAAGTGTTGTTTTTACATTTTGAAGAAAAGGTATTGTTTAATTATTTTTTTAAACATACTAAATAATAAATAATTTTCAAACGGAGAAAAAACCTTCAGGTTTTACCTAAAAAGATCTGTTGCACAGTTAAAAGTTCATTAAGTGGCTTGGTATTTATTTTTATTACATTGTATTATATTTTTAAACTTTAAAAACGTTCTCCTGAAAAATCAAGTTTTTCAATTTATGACATCCTTGAAAGAAGTGAGCGAAGTGTCTAATAAGAAAGACGAATTGCCTTTCCTCTTTTCTAAAATATAATTGGTTGGCCTGGTTAAAAATTAACTATTAAAATCAATTTCAGTGCCCTGCACACCGCTTGCTCAGGATTGGGAATAAATAATATTTTTATTAAATTTTTCTCAATATACTCTATATAGGACAGAGACGAAGAATCTATATATCAATTCAAAAGTCATCAAAAAAAAATATTATTAAATATGTAATGTAAATAAAAACATGGATATAGTATTTTTAACATCAATAAATTGTTGAGGACAATATCCTTCAAATTCCGCAGTCAGATGATTGGCTTTTATGGTAACGCATAGGATATTACTAACTTGTTGCATATTACCTTTTGGTATTGCAATTTATTTTTACAGTTATGGTGTTTATATTGAGACAAACTTTCTAGATTACGTCAATCAATTTGAAAAAAATATTCCCATTTTAAAAAGAATGATAAAGAAAAGTGATATAGCTGGATATAATTGTTTTTTTTTTTACTTTATTATTTATCATTTATAAGTGGGTATTTAGTTAAAATAGATATGTATTAGGTATTATTATGAGATAGCATCTGGTTTTACCTCTAGGAGAGTGTGGAAAAACTTCTTATCCAAACTAATTTACTTTAACCGTTTCCACTCTGACCATTTTTTCTCATAACTGATGAACTACTCTGATCAAAAAAATGCGACGTTTTTCTTCCATTAAAATAAATATTTTGGTTCCCTGATTTTGGGACATTCTGTCTGGCATTTCGTATGACCATGTTAATTAAGATTAACTGTATTTATCTGAAATATTTTTTGGTAGAATATACTTGGGTGATAGAGAAATCAATGATTAAACTTATACCTGCGCCGGGCCAGACATTGTGGCCCACGGAGCTGCCTACTAGAATCATACGGGCCAGAATGTCTGGCCTATAGAGTGGTAAGAGCTAAAGAATTATGATGTGGATCCATCCGCGTCTTTATTCTATTACAAATCGATCCTAATATTAAAATAATATTTCATATTTGCAATAACATCTATAGATTTCTTTGAATAATTTCTTAGAATTTTATTATAATAAATTGTTGCAGTGGCTTCTCGATTAAATAAAAATAAAATACCTATTTATTTTGGCAATACTGTAATTGATATACATATATATATTTTTGAATTTTGATTTTTTCATATTGCACTATTTTGGTAAAATACTACATAAGAGTGCTTAGATTAAATCTGTGAAAAATGTTTGAAGCTTGTAACATTTCGTCATGATTATTATTTTAGTCACTGGTTAGTTAATTTTTGGTTTAATATTTAATTATTTTTTAAAACCTTAATTATATTTCTCACATACAGTTTAGCTCTTTGTAGCTTGTTTAGTTCAGATATAGTCTGAATGATATGCAGAAAAAATAGTTTGACTCTTTATAGCTCTTGCAAACTAAACTATATCTGAGAGTTTAGTTTGCAAGAGCTATAAAGAGTTAAACTATTTTTTTCTGCACATTTAACAATTTTTTTAAACAAGATAATGTATGTTATATAATTTTTGTATTTAGTACAGAAAAATAATATATCATTTTCAAATAACAAGATAATTATTTATTGTTTCGGCATTAACTTTGTGGTAAGACATGTTACAATGATTAAAGAAAACACTTGTTTTTTACCACTTGAGTTTTATTATAGACTACATGTTTCAGAAGTTAAACTTCCATCATTCAGGTCTGTATATTATTAGTTATTATACAGACCTGAATGATGGAAGTTTAACTTCTGAAACATGTAGTCTATAATAAAACTCAAGTGGTAAAAAACAAGTGTTTTCTTTAATCATTGTAACAAGATAATTAACCTACTATTATTTTTGCCAAATACACTTGAAATTTTTTGTTTGTAAGCTGTTGGTAAATTTCCAGAAGATTAACTGGCAACATTTTTACTATATAACGATGATTCGCTATACTTTTAGGACTATATGGGTTCAACATCTGTGCTCCGTAAATCTCCATTGAGAGTAACAGCTAAACTTCACAATACAAGTGAAGATTCTTATTTACATGGTGAGTCTAGTATACATATCTTCCAAATACTACATTAAATTAATTACTATATTAAATGTTTTGAATATTTAAAGCATTAACTTTGTGGATCATTGTAATATATTATTTGAAGAAATAAAAAGACTTTGTTTAATGATCCACACATTTTTTATTATTATTAAAAATTAACTAGTTTCGGCAACAAACCTTGAAGAGGGCAACAGGTTGTTGCCGAAACTAGTTGGTTTTTAATTTGAAAAAAGTGAGTGGATCAAAAAACAGTCTTTTTATTTCTCCAAATAATATACTATATTAAATATTCCACTGACATTATAAGTTATTGTATTTTACGATATAAATAAAATTAATGCTCGGTTGTAAAATGCAGTTTTAGAAATTACGAAAATAAATATTATTGCGTTTGTCTTATATATGTTTGTCAACATATTTTGTCCGAATATTTTTTATAAGAATATATATAGTAATTCATATTCTAACACATGTATTTTAATTCTGCTTGTTTGCATTGTAAATGTAGAAAATCATGAATATATCCAAGCATACGAGTCCAATATCATAATATGTTTGACATGTCGCCCACTCCTTTCAAGAACGTCATAAATCAAAAATCGTCAATTTTCAGCTGTCCATGTTTTCAGAATGCTCAGAAAATGTACTACATCCCAGCAAAAGAGGCATATTTTTAACTTTATATTTACCTGCTACAGGGCAGAAAGTGTTGTTTTTGCATTTTGAAGAAAAGGTATTGTTTAATTATTTTTTTAAACATACTAAATAATTTTCAAACGGAGAAAAAACCTACTATATCCCTGCAAAAGCGGCATATTTTTAATTTAATATTTACCCGCTACATGCCAGAAAGTGTTGTTTTTGCATTTTGAAGAAAAGGTATTGTTTAATTATTTTTTTAAATTTACTAAATATTTTTCAAATGGAGAAAAAACCTTCAGGTTTTACCTAAAAAGATCTGTTTCACAGAAAAAAGTTCAATAAGTGGCTTGATATTTATTTTTAATACATTGTATTATATTTTTAAACTTTAAAAACGTTCTCCTGAAAAATTAAGTTTTTTGCTTTATGACGTTTTTGAAAGGAGTGAGCGATGTGTGAGATTGGTGCATGTAACGCATGGAGAGGTATATACCATGTTTAATCCAATGATTGATGATGATAATCCTTTTAGATACATACTGAAATATACACACAATCAGTGTCTCTGTGTGTATTTCGGTATGTATTTTAAAGAAAAACACATTTCATGTTTTCAGGTGATTTTAGAACAAATGTTCGGAATAATAATCCTATAAGAATCCGGTCATCGTCCAGACCAATTTCCCCAAAATCCAGAGATCCCAATACGATGAGGCCTTTATCCTTGCCAGGTATTAATATTGTTATGAAACTTTTAATAAATATATGAACGTAGTACTGTGGAACTTTTTAAAAACGTTTACCAATTTCCTATTAAACTATTTGATACTGAAAAAAGAGGTAATTTTTATTTGCACGTGCAATATTTTTTTTGATTGTTACTAAATATGTGATTACTGCAAGAAGGCACATGCATCATAGGTACCAATATACCCATCGTATTGATCGTCTTTTGGGTGTTTTTTTTATGAAAACGGTGCTATGTGAATTTTCTTTTTTTTTAAATTATTATTATTATAACATATTCATTGACATCTAATGATCAAACATAAAAAAATGTATACCTTTTGAATACACACTTCTGACGAGCATGGTGCTTTACCATAAAGGTTACATACATATTTAAAATAATAAATTGCATTGATTATAATATTTTTTGTGTGGAAACACAGTGGAGCCTGGAAATCTGAACTAATTGGGGCTGTGGTCTGTTTGGATTTGGAAAAGCCTAGATTAGTTGAGAAATTTGTATTACAGTACATACATAATACTTTACACTACGGTAGGTACGTTGTACATGCCTGTTACATTTCACTTTTTACATTTAAACCTAATATTACAGTACTTGAATAGCAATACAGGTACAGTTTATGCTTTATACTTTATTCCGTATACTTTATTAACTTTTCAATAATTTGTAAACAAAATTAGGTTTTATTTAATAATTTTATGTACCGTAGAACGGGGCTACTTGAACTTTGATGCGTTACTTGAGCCCAGTACAAAAAAAAATTAAATCTGTATTTGGTCTACAATAAGGAACGTATCGACATGATTCATTGTTTCCCTGACAGGTGACACTTATTGTCACGATACTTAGATCGATACCACAATCTAAATATTTTTTTTGTACTGGGCTCAAGTAACATATCAAAGTTCAAATAGCCCCGTTCTACGGTACTTACCAACAAATGGTTTCTTTAGTTTTTATGTGTTTTCAATTTTTTTTTCTTCAAAATCTTGTTCGGATTTCCAGGGTTCAGATTTCCGAGGTTTTACTGTAAATACAGATTATTATTTCATATATGTAATAATTTAGGAGTTTACTGCACTCCTTGGTGAAAATCATCCCCAGCAACTGCTAAAACTCACGAAACTGAAATGATACATGAGATTTTAATGGAAATTACCATGTTTTAGTATTTGACCGCAAATCCTAATATATTTACATGATTTTTTTAATATTGGAAGGCTTATGACTTATTATTGATTAATTATAGGAGAGTCGCATTTGAAAAATGCGCTTGGAAGATCGAGGCAACCTACCCAACACGACAGGTTCTCAATACTGCATCACCCCGTTCCGATACGCATGTCCACCACATCAAAAATATCAGAGGATAGCATTCGTCTCGTCCCGGACTCTGACAAATAAAAACGTTGCGGAACCACGTTGGATTTCTTCTAAAAGTTTGGGATAAATGGCATTAATTTGATTGCCTTATTTATCAGCCCATTCTGTTGATGGCCTGCACTCGATGAGTATCATGCCATTAACTAACGAGCTGTATGTTTAATGCCGATTTTCCATAATAGCGTACTTAAAATGTTTTTTTTTTGTAAAAAAAAAACGTTTTTTTACAAAGTTTATGTCGCGTGTGACAATGTGACAGAATGTCTCTCATCAGTTATAAATTTGCTTACTTATTAAACATAAATTTTATTATTTACATGGTCATATTCAATCTGTCATAATTTATTTTCATTTATACTGCCTTAAAAAGATATCGTATTTTCTTTATGAACAAAAATATCAAATATTATATTTAATTGTAATTCAAATTAAGTAGAACTTTCAAGTATCGCAAATTTTAATTCTCTTGTGAAAACAAGATTATTCGCTAATTAATATAAAATGAAATTGAGTTCATAAAATAAATGTATAAGTTTGTTTTTTAGTAAATAGATGTTCGTAAAATGTATATCGTTTCAAAAACAGTATGTGTTTGGTCAAAAATATAAATAAATATATTAAAAAATAAATGTTATTACGTATTTGGTAAGTGTATGGGTACATTTGTGCGAATGAATTTATTCTTGGTATTGGTGAATGTAGTATTCGTGGACCAAATGATTGTACTGTATTAAATTTTAAAATCCTATATAAATTGTAATATGAAAATTCTATTTTAAATGCATTGACCGCAACGGTTGCTATAATGTACCTTAACAAATAATGTTGATTATTAATACTCCCATGTCAAATATTTAAAGGGCATTGCAACGTACATAGTATTTTAATATATATTTTCTAATATAAACTTTTAAGTAAACAAAGTTTGAGTAATATCATAATAGAATTTGACAAAGAAATTTTAGAAACTTTTAAATTTTTAACCTTTTAATTATGCTCATTTTTAAGTTGGAGTTAGGCACTTTTCGTAGTAAGCTTAATTAGATCCAAAATAATGTACGAAAATATTAGTTACCATGAAAATTTCCATTCTTCTTAACATGCCTTGTGAGGTCCCTCCCAACGTTGGCGATCACTATGGCAAAGCCTTCGCGGTCCTGCGCCGTCCGGAACAACTCCCCCACTCCTTACATCCCGGTCCAGTCAATCATTTCCATGAACATCTTCTTCTTCTACTTTTTGTAGATCCTAGAGATCTGTTTGTGCCTCCGCATGTCGCTCTTGGGATGCTGACTCCCAGCTGTCTTTCCATCTTTTCGGAGATCTGCCTGGGGGTCTGCGTCCTTCAGGGATTCCTTGAAGGGCGATATGTGAAAGTCTGTCTTCTGACATTTTGTTTATATGTTCATTCCAGTATCGCCTTTGTTGTCGTGCTAATACATATTCCATATTATTTTTTGAACTCTCAACATAGATGAAGTCATAATATATAGAAGCCTGGTCATTTACGTCATCTATGTTCACGATATCCTCCGTCTTACACATGCTACAGATGTCAGTATTTCTTACTCAGTCTCGCATTGTGTTTCCGGTTATGGAGCGAAGAGACTTCATCTCGGAGGTACGAAGTCGAGATTTTGTTCTGGAAATATCTGCTCTCCATGAACATAATAATATTATTGATATTTAGACCATCAATAACATCAAAAAACTTTTTTAATAGTTTAGTGGTTCACAGCAATTTAATTATTTATACATTCTTTCGGATCTAATTTTATCAGTATATTATTAGTTATTAAAGAGATTTAAAAAAACATCTTTAAAAATACTTTGTTGCGATGCCTCTTAAGTCAATGAATTTGGGTTTATTTATTATTTATTAGAATCTAACATTTGCAGATAATATTTACCTGAGGATTTTTGAAAAGGTAACATTATAATTACCCTTTCTAACAGATTCTGCATTTAAAAAAAACACACTGATGGCTTATTAAAATTAAAGCGTTAAATTCATATGTGTACTCTCTCAATGTGTATTAAATTCCTTTATAAACACATACTTATATCAGGGTACGATATGGATATAAAGATTATAAAAGAGCCTTTAAGAATAATGTACCTTCGTATTATTGAAAGGATATACCAAAATAGTACATATTAAAAAATATATTTATGGAGAGAAAAATTATTTGAATTTTAACCAGATTTTCTGTGTTATAGCAATTCAAAGTTCTATTTCAGAAGATTGTTTCTATAAATAAAAATAAAAACACTTCAATAATTTATAAATAAAACCTGCTTTGTTGGATACAAACAAAAATAGAATTTGTCACATGAATTTGGTTTTGAAAATATGCCCTACAAAAATTAATGTAATAAGTGTTGAAATTGAAAGCCAGTTTAAAATACATGCATATATATTTAATTTACAATGATTTCTGAGATAATTTTTAAAAAATCTGTGAACATCAACCTCCTCTATACATATATGGCCTTTCTAATATTTATTTATATAGGTTTTGAAGCAACTACATCGTTTTCTAATAATGCTTCATCATAAATGTTTTCAGTGAAGAAATTAAATAGATTCAGATATCGCTCACTCCTTTCAAGAACGTCATAAATCAATAGTCGTCAATTTTCAGTTGTGCATGTTTTCGGAATGCCCAGAAAATGTACTATATCTCAGCAAAAGCGGCATATTTTTAAATATATTAATTATTTTTCAAATGGAGAAAAAACATTCAGGTTTTACCTAAAAATATCTGTTGTGAAGAAATAGTTTAATAAGTGGCTTGATATTTATTTTTAATACATTGTATTATATTTTTAAACTTTAAAAACGTTCTACTGAAAAATAAAGTTTTTTGATTTATGACGTTCTTGAAAGGAGTGAGCGATATGTGGAATTACTGGCACCAGAGCAATTTAAAATGTGTAATAATTATAAAGTTAATAAATACCTCTGAGTAGATACTGGAAATATTAGTAAAAGTTGATACTTAGTACATATTAATAAAACTTGATCTTAGAATCATTTTCCCTTTTTTTATATTGCTAGCCGTAGTGTGTCAATATACGAGGGTCATTCATAAAATAAGGATCCCATATTAAAAAAAAAATGTATAACTTTATTATTTTCCTTAGCATTATACATCATTTTGAAGCTTAAAACTTGCTCTATTTTTCTGCATAATCGCCGTTTCTGTCTAAACACTTTTACAGACGATGCTCCAACTTTTATGTCTCCATAAATCATTGTTTAGACAGAAGGTTTATGGAGAAATATAGAGTATGTTTTAAGCTTTCACCCTAGATAACTAAACTATATTTGTAGTACTATTCCACACAGCTACTACATACCAGGGGTGTTAGTTGAAGTTTGCAGGTTTTTTTTTTTCAATAAAGAAAACGCTTAATTCTCAAGGGAATCTCAATTTTTTTTTATTCAAAGTATTGACCATCGGATTCTATACATTTCGCCCATCTTTGAGGCAAATCATGGAAACCATTCCAAAAACAAAAATTCCTCTTTCGAGGCAAACCATTCGACGAGTCATTTTTCGACTTTTTCAAAATTGGCGAAGTGCTGCTCTGCGAGTGAGTGTCCCATCGATGCGAAAAGGTGATAGTCGGACGGGGCAAGTTCTGGAGAGTACGGCGGATGCGATAATATTTTCCAATTCAATGGTTTGAGAGTGTTCTTCACCACTTTAGCTGTATGAGGCGGTGCGTGCGGCGGGGCAATTTTCGATTTGTCTCTCGTTCATTTGGTGTGGTACCCATTTTCCATACTTTTGGATCTTTCCCATGGCTTTTAAACATTGGCAAATTGCTCCTCGGGTCACATTAAGTGTTTGGGCCAATTGTTGTTGCGATTGGGTTGGGTCTTCATCCAATAACGCCTACAATTCCTCGTCTTCGAACTTTTTCATTGCACCAGGATGCTCATTGTCTGTTAAATCGAAATCTCCACTTTTAAATTGACGAAACCATGTCTCACATGTTCTAATCACCGGAGCATGTTCACCATAAGTTTCTACCAGCAACTGATGAGCTTCAACTGCCTTTTTCTTTTGATGAAATAGGAAAAGCAACGAATGCCGCAAATACGATTTACTTGGAACGAAACTCGACATATTCACTTAGGTAAACAACTATGACACTATTATTTTGGCGGAATGTAACTTGTGTATTTTTGAAGGTTGATGTCCATAGAAAAATATGACAAGGATCCCAAATCATAGAAATGTATACTATCTCTAGCGATATCTACGAGTAAAACCGGCAAACTTCAACTAACACCCCTGGTATGTCAACATTGTGCGATCCACAAATGGCATTTTTGCATTTCATGCATCGACGTTTTGTCATCCTACAGAAGCCTTTGATGGACATAAATAACAGATTTTGCGCACATTAGTCACAGAATGAACAGGAGTTGGGTCTGAAGACTCACCAAGAATATCCTTTTTCATGACCTTGATGCCATAATAATACATACCTTATTTATTGTTTCGGTATTAACTTTGTGGTAAGACATGTTACAATGATTAAAGAAAACACTTCGTTTTTCACCACACTCAAGTGGTAAAAAACGAAGTGTTTTCTTTAATCATTAATACACACCTTTACGAACAACTAACGTAGTAACTAAACTTTCGCCAACCGGACTGCCGATATAGCCGTAAGTCGGCTCCTAATTATTGTGTGATTGCAATCGCATCACCCGATGAACTATTCTCACCAATCAGGAAGGTAAACAAACCCTGGCGGGTGCAGGCGCGGGGAAGTAATTGTACTCGACTTTCTCAGAGAGAGGCATCATCGCGTGGACGAATGTTTAGTTATCCAGGGTTAAAATGATGCATAATGCTAAGGAAAAAAATAAAGCTGTAAGGAACCTTATTTTATGAATGACCCTCGTATGCATTATCTTAAAATGTTTTTGCTATATCCAACACAAAAATGATTGTGTGTGACCAAAGTATAATTTTTACATTATTTACTGTTATTTTGATTAATGGTTGTGTGCAATTCTATTGGCCAGTGACCACAAGTCGAGTCGATGGCAACAGAAACAATCTATCTAGTTTATATTATATAATTAGTTAGATATTTAACATATTAGTATGTAATACATATACATACACACTTTTTCTCGCAGCTTGTATAAATAAGATCACTAGAAAAAGTTTTTTAGTTTATTAAGTAATCAAATATAGTAGTAATACTCTACCAAAGTGTACTCTAATCAAAATAAAATCAATCACTCATTGTTCACTTTGTGTAATACCACTTAAAAAACACTACTTTATAACTTTTTTTTAGATGGTCATTGCATTTATTATTTACCTTGCTTATTATGTACAAGGTTTATAGATCATTAAGTGGATTTTTGTATCTTTTAACTTAAAAAGTCCGCCTCCGTAGTGTAATGGTCAGCATGCTTGGCTACCGTTCTGGAGGTCCCGGGTTCGATTCCCAGGGGGGTTTAATAAATATAAGTGATTTTTTCACTCTAATATTTATTCAATATTACACTGGACTGGTACCTGAAGTGAAGGGCTGATCACCTTTCCTTCATGTGTAATCGATCGAGATAACACTGCGTTTATATGAAGCAGTGCCCTATGCACCATTCGGGTGCCGTAAGGGATTTATTAACTTTAAAAAAATGTTTTATTTTAATCTGTTTTGGGAACGGGAGGGATAATCTGGTGTGGGCCAGTCAGGAACATCTCAGCATTTGCTCATTGCTGGGAGAAAACTTCTTAAAACTCCTCAGGGGATGCCGGACTGTTGACTGTCGTCAGCAGACCTTCCGTTCCACTAGAAGAGGGTTCGGCATTTTGTGTCCTAGCTTGGTTTATGGTACCAATGTCCTTCACTATTTTTATCATTTATGATACCACCTCTCGTGACAGTTCCTTATGAACTATCATGGATGCGATGTCCTCACCCAGGCTTCTGCAACGCACCTCCAACTGTTGTCTTTGAAAGCTGAAAAGAGGGCAAAGCATCAATGGGTGAGGGACATCTTGAGGTGTCTCATCATCACACGTACAGCTGTCGATCTCGTAAAGATTGAAACGATGTAGACTACTTCATGACTACCGGTTTCGGAATAATCATTCCATCATCAGGTCAAATGTAGACTACATTTACTCTACATTTGACCTAATGATGGGATGATTATTCCGAATCTAGTAGTCATGTAGCAGTGTTTTTAACCTTTTAAACGCGTTAACTTTGTTCCTAAGAGACGCTCGTGCGCGGCTGTATTTCGCCGTTTTTTAAATTATTGCTTTTATCATGTATTTAGGTATGAAACGATTTATTTTCCTAAACAAAAACGTTCAATGGGATTCATTGTGCCTTTTTGGTACTCTATAATACACGTGTGTCACATTATTCTTGAAACATATCGTAATATAAACAAATTAGATCGTAACATAAATAAATCAAAGCACGCATCGTGTGTCACTCTTACCCACTGGCGATGCGTAGCGTCGAGAGTGAGACAGATATAGGGCATGATTATGGCGCGGACTAATTACCGACCGCAAGAAAAATCAGGGATCTGTTGTTTTATTTATCCTTGTGATGTTACAAATTATTAGTCAGATATTTCAACAGATGTCATAAGGCCGAGGATTGACGTATTATTTTATCCAAAGTTCCACACCATGAAAAAATCCCTCCAAGTTGAACTGAGGTTCGAAACTTGGAGCAAAGTGAAAACACAAACGCTTATGTCAGCCGCGTATGGGGCATGTCTTGTAAAAACACATACGGTTATGCGAGCCGCGTGGATCCGGTTAAGTGGTATTACACAAAGCTTAGATTTTTAAGGAATATTTTTCCATTTTTGGTGAAAATTGCTTGTGCATACTTGTCCTGTCCTTTAATCTTACGCATTTGAATGTAATAGAAAACTTTGCCTGATTAATATAGATACACTACATACATAAGACTACATGAATATATTTTTCTGGAAATTATTTACAATAATGATTAAAGTATTTGATATTGGTCTAGATATTATTATGTTAATTTAAAACTCCGTTCAAGTTACCTCATTACTAAATGGCTCATAATTAGTAACGGCCCAGTTGACAAATATTTGATGATGTACATGTTAAGTACACAAGTATGTGTCGATTAGATGGTAAAATATAGTTGGTTGATGAAATCTATGGTTAAAAATCAATTATTATTGTTAAGGTAGCTTTTATTTATTTATTCAAATAGTTCACTGCTTCTAAAGCTGATAAAAAGTAATATGTATTTGATTATATGCATTAAAATGTATTTTATTTCTAGGGTGATCACTTTGTGTGAATGTTACATTTTGATATTCAAACAATTTCAACAGGAAGTAAAATGTACTTCATGTTGTTTTGACACAAAGCTGAGAAACTATCAATAATTTTTTTCAATTGATTATAATTTTTTTTTAAACCCTTATCCGCACCCCAATGATGCATAGGGCACTGCGTCATATAAACGCAGTGTTATCTTGATCGTTTACACATGAAGGAAAGGTGATCAGCCCTCCGCTTCAGGTACCAGTCCAGGGTAATATTGAAAAAATATTAGTGAAAAAAATCACTTACATAAATGTATTCGACCCCCCCTGGGAATCGAACCCGGAACCTCCAGAACGGTAGCCGAGCGTGCTGACCATTACACTACGGAGGCGGACAATAAAATATTTAAAAGATTAAATTTGAGGTTAAATAACACATTGGCTATGTAAAAACGCATATTCTTCCTTCCTGTGTATCGACATTCTTTAAGTTATCATGAATTGCCATCGCATTTTGACAGTAAAACTTTTCAAAATTGATTTCAATACATATACGTATTGTTGTGGCCATACTGCGAAAGCTGAATGGTTTATCAATGTCATATTGAAAAAGTTCATTCTCGAAACCTCCGCAAGTTTTGTAGTTTCTAAAGATCGATCGAAGTGCGCCGGAACACAAGTTTAAAGACTAAATCTTTTCTGAACTTAAAAGCTTAATTCAAAAATCAAAAGATATTTAGTCATGTTAACTAACTATTTTTTACTTGGATCAGTTTTCGCAGTATGCACTTTATATATATATATATATATATATATATATATATATATATATATATATATATATATATATATATATATATATATATTCTTAAATCAATGGCACTCTGATCTGATTGCCGACTTTCAGTGAGAATCTTCTTAATTAAAAAAACATATTGATCTTGAGAAAAGCCATGACTAAATATGAATGGGATTTAGGAACGGGTTTAAAACTCAAAATTTTCAAACTAAAAACAAACGCAGATAGACATATTATTGCAGAAAAAGATTCTGATTAAAATTGCACCAGATTCTTAAAGTAAAACCTACAAAACGGCTGTCCAAAACTTAAAACATATTATTAAAAAAAAACGTTTTTTGCATTTTTGGACTTAGTAGAATCTACTTATGAACCCCAAAAATGTCCCTTACTGTGTTTTGAGTTTGGACAGCCGAAAAGCTTGTCTTTCAACGGATTATATCATTGCTTCTATTGTCTAAGAAGTACTAATATAGCTACATAATTATCGTTCCTCATTTATTATATAGGATTACTTATAGCTACTGTTCTTTCACATTCGATATCACATTCCTCCTTGTAGGTATTTTGGCACTGCCTCATACTTGAGTATAAGCGTATATATTACTACTAATATTTAAATGAATATATATTTTTGAAATAATTTACCGTCCCCCTGTAGTTCACTGTATTCAATCAATTTGAATTAATTAGGGTTATCCAAATGTCCTAGAGATGATTCCTAGATAAAGTAAAAGTATTATTAATTTCCTTTTCTCTAGTAATTGGCAGAATATTTTTTTTGTCTCTCAGGGGAGCATTCAATATGGGAAAATACATTTCTTCATCAAAAAGTCGACTTGCAGGCAAAAAAATAAAAACACGTTCAGACTCCTATTTATTTCAAATTCTGTTTTCGTCACGGATTGCAGTATAACGGGCAATTAAAATGCCTGAAAATATTTTTCTTGTATGCATTTTGGTTTTAAAATTTTATCAATAAATTCAACTTCTACATAACACTCTCCAAAAACATTTTTTTTCTAATATATAATAATAATTCTAGTTGAGAAGTTCATATTTCACGTATGAATGATAGTTAAGTCAGTAAATCATAATACAGTGGGACCTCTTATAGCGAGTAATTTGCATAAAAGCAAAAAAAAGTGAAATAGTTGTCCCTTAACGAACGACATTTCCCATAACGAGTTACATAAAAGGGCAAAACCCTTTTTCACGACATTCACTTGTGAGCCGGGACTTCTGCACCAGTCAAAACAAAAAATATTTGGCTTAACGAGTGAGATTCTGGAACGAATTATGCTCTTTATGAGAGGTTCCGCTGTACTTGGTTTAATAGTTGCCTACTCCTGTTAACGCAGGCCTCTTTTGTCCAGACAGGTGCTCTGTCATAATCATATAGGTGCCTATTTAAGTACATAATTGTTTTGAATAAGCTCTATTTTTTTCTTATTGCTGACAGTCAATCTTTGTAATATGCGTACTATAGTAAATTTAACAGTAAATTAGAATTACGCCATTAAAGCTTATGTTTGAAGCCGGTACTGACTTAGTTAATAGAATAATAGGTATAAAGTGTTCAAATATAATTAAAGGTGGCATGTAGTTTTTCTGAAACAAATTATCTTCCACAAGAAATGTGTTAAAATAAAATGTATAGAAATGATGTACATACTTTATCTTCGTGAATTACTCAAAAAAATATCTTTTCAACATCTTAGTTTTAAAAATACATCATAATTCATTCCATTCAAGCAACAAAATTTTTAAAAAATCGTAATGTATGTAATATTATTAAGTTTATATTCAAATAACATCACAGTATTTCCTTTTTTAGGCATGCAAAATGATAGGTATGTGTACAAAATTTCCTCATTTACATAAGTAAATATAGGTGTAGCAAAATCCTTTTTTTCCCTTTATTTTATATAATTTCCAAGGACCTTGATATACATATGGCCCTCAAGGGTTAAATCTCAGTGCAATAAAGTAAATATTTAATAAAAATATTGTTAAAGATTGCATAAGGGCATAACTCGACTTTTACCACAAAAATAAACACCCGCAAATATAAATCAAAAGATACAAAAAAAAACTATGTAGCTCCATATATAATTTTTAAATTAACCTTTTGACCGCGTTCACTTTGTTCCTGAGAGACGCCCGTGGGCGGCGGTATTTTGCCGTTTTTTAAATGATTACTTTTATCATGTATTTAGTTAAGAGACGATTTATTTTCTTAAACAAAAACGTTCAATGGGATTCATTGTACCTTTTTGGTACTCTATAATACACTCGTGTCACATTTTTCTTGAAATATATTGTAATATAAAGATCGTAACATAAATAAATCAAAGCACGCATCGTGTGTCACTCTTACCCACTGGCGATGCGTACTGTCGAGAGTGAGACAGATATAGGCTATGATTATGGCGCGAACTAATTACCGACCGCAAGAAAAATCAGGGATCTGTTCTTTCATTTATCTTTGTGATGTTACAAATTATTAGTCAGATATTTCAACAGATGTCATAAGGCCAAGGATTGACATATTATTTTATCCAAAGTTCCACACCATGAAAAAATCCCTCCAAGTTGAACTGAGGTTCGAAACTTGGAGCAAAGTAAAAACACAAACGGTTATGTCAGCCGCGTACAGGGAATGTTTTGTGAAAACACATACGGTTATGCGAGCCGCGTGGATCCGGTTAATTGATATAATTAATGGATTCCAATAGTTTCAATGAATTAATTTCCCATTTGACACATTTAAGAAAATCCTAGAGGAATCAATCATCCCATAATATAAAACTCTCATGTATGTAATGATAAAATTAAATAATATATCTAACAAAATTGTTATTCATTATCTATACTTGTTTCTTGTCGAAATTTGCAGTTACATAGTATTAATTTGACAATTGATGGATATCTTAACACGTAGGATGATAAAAAGATATAGGAATAGAGTTATTATAGATTGATAAGAATTTTGAATGTATCGTTGGAACAAGTTCAGAACTTAAAATATAAATTACCTTAAAAGACCTTAGTAGATTAGTTATTTCGTTGAGCCGTAAAATAGTGTTTGGCAGCTAGTGAAAAAATGTACACCAAGTGAATTTTAAAAAATGTATAGTAATATCGTGGGTATACTGACAAAAAACATTAACTCAAAAATATGCAATTTTGACTTAATTACGCAGTATTATAAAGTTTTCAACGTTCTATAAACTGGCAAATACACTAAGTAGTTTGAAATGTCATAATTTTGTGGTTTCAAAAGAAAATTCAACTTTAAGTTTAATAGCGGGTATTTTATTCAGGCTAAAAGCTTTAAATAACAGGGATTTTAGAGAAAAAAATTTGCCAGGATACCCACGATATATTTCTGTGTATTTTAATTTATGTACAATTATATTTTAAAGACATTCGAATGTATTTTTTATTTAATTGTGTAAATATGCGGTAGTTTGTAAAATTGTCTGGAATAAGAAGAGGTGTACTTGATTCCGTTATGAGCTTTATACCCCGACGGCACTCACTGCCCATGAAATGGTATAACCCGTATGTATAATGTACTTAGAGAAGTGATTGTAAAGTGATTAGAATACGAGGGGGAAAGTAAATGGTATTTATATATTTTTTGTGCTTAGTATTATTTGTGGATTATTTTATACATGTCTTTATAAAGAAGTGTACTTAATGAAAATATAGTCTGTCTATTAATTACCCTTATTCCTCTAGTATGATCTCAATACTACTTCATATTATTATTTTTTATTTTTTTAACATCTCATCAAAGATGAAGAAGAATATGGAAGTCTGGGCATTTGCGGGGCTGACGATCGTCATAGGCTGGTTTAAGTGATCGCTTTACACACATGTAACATTCACCAATTCTACCCATTATTGAAAATAATACCATAAATGCCCAGACTTCTTCTTCATCTTTGGATGAGATGTCAAAAAATAATATGAAAATAACTCCTGTAATTGGAGATAATCCAGATTTTGTGAACAGGTATTTGGACACACTCAATATGTTGTCAATACTACTTGTTTAGTATCTTTGATTGAACAATAGCTCATACATAGAACCCCAAATGCCCTAGCCACTGCTGCTGCTGTTTTCATGTTCCTTCTCCATTTCTTTTTCATATAGTAGTGATGTCATTCATATACAAACCCCCTGTAATGTTGAGATAGGTACCGCGTTGTCGGAGGGAACATTATAATGGGTGAATGTTTTACATTGTACCTTTACTTTTTAACCAGCAGAAATCACTAAAATCAGTCATTATTAAATTAAAATACAATTTTAAAACATATACCTCCTATAACATTCTCTCCAATAACTTATCTTAACGGGACTTATCTCAACGTTGTAGGAGGTTAACTGTATAACATATCGCTCACCCTTTCAACAACATCATATATCAAAAAAACTTTTCCGATCTTTTTCATAACGTTTTTAAAGTTTAAGAATATTGTGAAATGTGTCAAAAATAAATATCAAGCCGCTTATTGAACTTTTTACTGTGTAACAGATCTTTTTAGGTAAAACTTGAAGGTTTTTTTTTTCCATTTGAAAAATATTTAGTATATTTTTAAAAAATAATTAAACATTACCTTTTCTTCAAAATGCAAAAACAACACTTTCTGCCCTGTAGCGGGTAAATATTAAGTTAAAAATATGCCACTTTTGCTGAGACACTTACATTTTCTAGGCATTCCGAAAACATACACAACTGAAAATTGACAATTTTTGATTTATGACGTTGTTGAAAGAAGTGAGCGATATGTATAAAATGTATCTATAAAATATATTCCACTCCTAAATACATACGTCAGAGTAAAGGAGTGATAGCACTCTTCTTTTTCAATTACCTTTATTCAGTGATGTTCTGCCTGTAGGTTTGTACCAGCTTTACCGAGCTGGTTGCCAAAATTATTCCGTTCAGAGAGGTGGTTGTCAACACGTTGGACGGCATGTGAGTTATATTTAACTCACGCTGTGTTTGGTCAAGAGGTTGCGTGAGTTAAATATTACTCCAATCATTGATGAGATTTTACGTTTCTGAATTTGATACGCTTCACGTAGTGTATGCATTTTTGTGTGGCCACCTGGAAAAATTATCGAAGTTGAATCAGATTTTTCTCTGAAAACTATGAAACAATATATTGGTCTTGACATTCCGTGAGTTGCATATAACTGACGGACTTAAAACAAAGAAAAATTTATTTTAAATTTGGTGAATCTGGTGTATTTTCAAAACAAACTAACCATAAAAATTTGTAAAAAAGGTTTTTTTTACCTCGGTAATCCGAGATGGAATTTTTACATAATCGATATAAATCGTTGGATTGGCGCTTTTGATAAAGTTACAATTTTCTGTTAAAATGCGATCCCTTTGCTGGCCTAGTGTGTGTCCACCATAAGTAGTCGTAATTTGATATTCAGTGTTTCAATCGAATATTATGCCGAATACCATACATAAAACTATGCCGAAATCACCAAATATTTGGTGCATCTCGAGTATTCACCAGGGTTGCTAAAATTTCAGCAGCACATCTCTGGCTCTATTTACACCCGAATGGCACATAGGGCACTGCATCAGGTCAACACGATGTTAATCATCAATTGCACGAAGACAAGGCAATCAATTTTGCACTCTGGAATTGGTTTGATGGGATACAGAAGATGTAAATGAAATAGTTCGGAGTAACGTAATTCGGACACTCGGAATGGGATTAACCTCGAGGGACTCACCTTGCATAATTGAGGGTTCTTGTGCACCGTTGGATGCGGATAGTGGTTAGAAAGGTAATATGGTCGGGGTTGAATAAAAAAATGAAGTACAAGTAATAGTACACAAATTTATTTTCATAGAATGGAAAAAATAAGAAAACAATGCAATATTCATAGTTACAAGTAGTATGTACAATAAATTGTCGAACGTTCACTGAGATACATCCTTTCACAATGCCTATATTCTGGTTGTGGGCGGTCACGTATGTACAGTGGGCGGTCACGATGTACAGCGGCCGGGACAGGTCGGGTGGAGGGAGCGACCACAACCAGAAGTAAAGAACAGACCAATTGACAGAAGCATCCACAACAGTGATTGGGCAGGAAGCATTTCTTCTAACATAAAGGTGGCAGATGACTCCACATCACATGCCTATCTAGTGCCTAGATGCAATATTTTTGTATTTTTCTTCATTTAGTTAATATCATTCATTAACTAGTTAAATATATATTATAATCAGTAATCATAACTGGAAATACCTAACAAGACATCTAAAAATAACACCCACAAATTGTGATTTCTTTATACATTTATTAGTATTTCTAAAAAGATGCGGTAATGTCGCAATACTGCAGTATTCATATAGCCCATTTCTGTAATTAAATATCCTTCTTACTGTAGGAATGTACGCACATTTTAATTTTCTATATATGGCTGCCAATTATCCCGTTTCTCCCGCGGTTTCCCAATCTACCTTTCTCTTTATATAAGTATCAACACGGATTTACAAGAAACAAAGATTACACTTATGTATGTACATGAGAATATGTTAATACGTCATTTTATTTGGAACAAAACTCAACGACGAACGATTAAAATTCAATATTTTATCGTTTTATTATATCGTTTTCATAGTGAGCAATTTTAATGATATTCTAAGAATGTATTCAATTACTGACCATATATTTTACTATATTATAATGATAGCACACATCAAACATCAACAGAAATGTGTATTGTCAATACCGCAGTGATAATGACAGGTCTGCAGGCGACATATGGAACAGGACGAGTATGGGGAACAGAGGATGAGGCGTGCTTTGTGGACATTCAACATTCACTCTGGAGATGAAGATGAACCAGGTACTCTTGTATTGTAAGTCAGACTCGGTAAAATAAAGTTGCCACATCCGTACATTCCGGCCCGACTGTTTATATCACTCGCTTTATTATATTCCAATAAAAATCTATAAACCTCCATACTACTCCTTCGTAGGGCTAAATTTATATATTATATTACCCATTTTGACATTGATACATGTTCAACCTAATTTCTAAATTTTAATTGGGATTAATCAATTTTAAATAAAAATGTCACAAAAATAAGTTTTTAAGTGTCCAATTTTAAAAAATATATACTTATTATTATACAACATAATGCGTCCAGTATACAAACTCAGCCAAACATGCTCACACATGCGCAGATGAGAATGTATAAATGCACAATTTTGTATAAATATATATATATACATAATATTACAAAGTATGTATATGAAAAAGAAATGTTGGATTTAAATGATGATTAATAATTTAACAAAGTCAGCCTTAACCTATTCAACATGCACCCGACATAATTTCATTTCAGCCAAAATGTTTAACAATATTTCATGATCAGTGCCACCTACGGGAGATGAGCAGATCGGCAGAACGCCATCTGGCCGACCGTACAATCAAAGGGAACTTCATTCTCGCTGCATTAAGAAATGTTACAAATACTATATAAAAACTCTTCGTAATATTATACTGGATATTGCTTGTCACTTTATAATTTGGTCTTTGGTTTATAATTTTTCCTAGAGCGATATATTTATAAATTATATTGTATAATATAAGAAATGGCTACATAAATATTTAAAGAACTTTCTTTTATTTTTAGTTGGAAATACAAAACGATTTAACAACGAGAAGAATCCCTCTGCGTAGGTTCAAAGCGTACGCTGTATTCATTTAAAAATTAAATAATAATCCCCATATATATATATATATTTACGAATATATAAAACAATCTTGCGGTGGGGCTTACACAGAATTTGTACTCTTTGAATGCTTCACGATGTATAAATTTAGTCATTGAATTACAAATATGAATGAATCAAATTTCTGGCACAGTTCAAACACAGATGGACAGTCCGAGACTGCCAAGATACAGTTACTGTGACTTGTAACAGATGGTTACTGTTATCTCAGTCGAGGCGGCTACTTTAATCAACATTTCTCTACCGACACATCGCTTCCTTTAAATTTAGCTTTCTATTTGATAGGTAATTTCACAAACAATGGAAAACAGAAATATTCACCGAATGTTCATCCGGGTGCTGTGCAGTTGTTATCAGTGCCCTGTCTTCGTATTTATAATTCTTTGCTAACACACCATGTCATGTAAAACTAAAATAAGCCTAAAACGTCTAACAGACAATAATTATTAATTTAAGAGATCTGCCTTTACTTACATATTTATCTATTTATTTGAAACTGATAATTTCGTAACATTACTAAATTACAATTGATGGTAAAAGTGGACAAGAATATAAAATGAACATATGAAATAAATGTGAAATTCAGTACGCCGCAAAGGTACATAGTAGTTAGAATATACATAATAGTATGTACCAATATTCACAATCTGAGTTTCGTGAGAGCGTGAGAGCTAATAGCCACATTTGGATATGTAAACCGGGTACAATTATGGGCTTCAAAATTATTGCAATCGACTCCTAAAAATAAATGGACTTTTAATATTAATTTCAATAAAATGTAATAAACTATCTGGATTATGACCATTTTATTTAAAATAAAAAATATATGTTTTATTTATCTTCATATAGGTAATATGTATGTACAATTTACATTTCAAATAATTAACATTTACGGGAATAGTTAGCGGCTGTCTGTTGTAGACGTCAGATATCAGTATGTACGGTGACAGTGATAACTGATAGCCGACAGTCGACAGCTTCCTCTATCCCTCCTGTTGTAGATTTGTGGAAATTCCTTTGCTAATACAGACATGTTCCTTGTTGACTAGAAGATTGTTTACACAAATACTCCCCGTATGCAAGACATCCTCCGGTGACCGACACTGTTCTCGGCATGTGAGTCGTACTACGCGCTACCGAGTCTCGGTTAGATTGCCGAGATCACGGCGACACATTTATCCTTCACAAATCTCTATCAGAATGCGGATGAGATCACGATGAGAGACGGAGAAGGACACTCAATCATTCTTCCTCTAAGCGCAGCCCTTTATTATTAGCTACCTACAAATTGCTAGCTAATCTACTACTCTTATAATTATATGAAAAATTCATTTATCTATGGACATACATTTTATTAATAATTTAAATTTAGTCATTCTCAGCAGATCCAGTTAAAATGAGTTTAGAAAAATACATTCTATCTTGAGTAACCAAAATTCAGAAACATTTTATTATTTAACATATTACGAGGCAAAGAGAAAATTAACCAGTGTACACCTTCCCAGATTGAGGTACAGAAGTAAGTCGATAAAGGATCTTTTTGCATACGAGGTGGTATTCATAAAACGGACACATGAGTATCTTTTGTTGAAACCTTGGGTGAGTACAATAGTTGCACAATGGCGCTAGCGTGAAAACCATTCTGTCTCACTTTATAAGTCGTTAACCAGAGTCTTGTAGCTCTCTTAAGACAAAAAGTACACATCTTAAATGATCTTTGTATTGTAATATACATATGTCTGTCTATATTTATATAAATGGGTTATTCCAATATAAAATAACTAAAGTACATAACATACCATTTACAAAAAATTATTTTAATGGCATTATTTGGTCAAAATATCTGTATTCAAAATTGTCTGATGGAAAATAAGAGTTTGTGGTTAAATTTTCAAAATTTTGTTGTTGACAGCGGAAAATCTAGGCTTTACACTTTGACAGTTGAAAATTTTAAATCATGCTAAAATTTTCTTGAAAAGTAATACTGTTACATAAAAATACAAAGATGCACAATAATATATTAGAATATTCTCGCCTTTTCGTTATATAATTTTGGATGTTTTTAAAACAAATTTTTAATAGTGCATACTTGAATAAATTTTTCAAAAGTACGTTTTGGACGAAAAAAGACACATATTGTCGCTAGAAAGACAGACTGGCACAGTCATGTTACATGTGAGAAATTCTCAAAAGGACATATTGTTAATTTACACAAGCTAGTACGAGTGTGGGTATGCAACCCCAAGTGTTCTACCCATTGCTGTCATTGTCCTTTTTCTATCTTATACCAACTACTCCCCTACAATTTCCTTTCCCGCATAGCAGTAATGCTCATCACCCTGAATCCCTTAACTTATGTCATATTCCAATGTGTTACAATCCTATATCCATGAATCTGGAACCCAGGACTGATCACCTTGACTTAGATGCAGTGCCCTATGCCCTATAATTCTTGGGTGCGGATAGGAAGAAGAAGAATGATAATTAATATATACAAGCTATGTATGCCAGTCTGTTTTTTCAGGGACAATATATGTTTAACAAGAAAACTAAAAAATACCTTGTTTCATTTTAAATTGAAAAAAATGTAAGCAAATTCAATTATCTTTTGCTCCACTTCATCACGAATGAATCAAGCAGAGTGCTTGAGACAGTGTTTACATTTTTTTTGGACTTTGAGATGAAACAAGGCATACGTAGGTACGGTTAGTAAGTGAATATTTTAGTACTGTTTAATAATATTGACCAATAAATAAAATCCAGTATCCTCAGTTGGACATTTTACATATTTACAAAAAAACTAACAAAGTAAAAGAAAAACTTTAATAGTTTAAAGGTCTTGTTTATATACTGGCTCCATTCAGTCAGTTGTGTCACACTCTCGAATAGCATATGTAACTTTTTGTACGACAGGGCACTTTAGCTTGTGGCTTCCCTCTTCTCAAAAGGAATTGTAAGATTCTGCATATTTTTTAATTTATTTTATATTCCACCAATCCCACGGGACGATTGCGTATTCCGCGGTACTCAGCTGCACAGCAGCCAATCTGGAAAGAAAAGCATAAAGTCAGGAATAAAGTAGGACATGAATTACTCCAATCAGACCGTTTGGACCACCGCATCGGATAAGCGAGACACTACTTTTTAATACATTGTTTGTGGGAAATGCTTAAAAGGGTATTTTACATACTGTTTTACATACTAAATTTGCTTACTTTTGGTAGAGCGCGAGACCCAAAAAAACATTGTACAGATCGAAATTAGGTTTGCAGTTACTTGTGATTAGTATACGACCCCAATTAGTATACAAATTAGGATAGGGGTTGTTGAAAAAACCGCCCGATAACAATGTGATAAGATGGAAAAACTAACTCAACTAACCACCAGACTAATATGTACTTTTTATTCAAATTAAAACTGTCGTCAGTATTATACAACAGATATAGAAAACTTCAAACAACTATGCAAAAAGTCAACAGATGTCACTACAAGTCTTATTTTTTTAATCAAATTTGACAGCTATTGAATTATAAGTGTAAATTCAGCATCTTGTCCATAGTAATTTGATAGATTCGATAGAGGATAGGTACTCTTTATTAAAATTAAAATAGTGGAGTTATTTATATTATCATACAAGACAATACAGAAAACTTAAAAAAAAAACTATGCAAAAAAATTCAACAGATGTCACTATAGGTCCTTTATTATTTTTTCTAATTAAAATTGACAGCGATTGAATTGTAAGTGTGAATACTGCATCTTGTCCGAACTATTTTGATACTAGTTTTGTTCATATGATAACAGCAGTCCAAGCTCTATGAAAGGGTAAGTTACATGATCAGTGGTCTTACCTAGATTTCCATGATGGAAAGCAACAAACGACTGGCAGTGAGAGCCACCCCTGAGTCGCCGGATCCACTCTGGACTGAAGAATGGTCGTCCGTATCACTCTGGTTAGACGTGTACCCAATCACGTCCACCTCATCTGTAACAACATGCAAAAATAAACATTAGTATCATCATTCCAACATCATTTATATCAATTAGTATGTATGTGTGTTTGTGTGTGGTGTTATAGCATTTCATATGAGATAAATGAGAATATTGCATATATTATTATGAAACATCTTTTTTTTAATTAAAAACTTGTACACATAATACCACTTTTAAAACCCTTATCCGCACCCCAATGGTGCATAGGACACTGCGTCATATAAACGCAGTGTTATCTTGATCGTTTACACATGAAGGAAAGGTGATCAGCCCTCCGCTTCAGGTACCAGTCCAGGGTAATATTGAATAAATATGACAGTGAAAAAATCACTTATATTTATTTTACCCCCCTTGGGAATCGAACCCGGGACCTCCAGAACGGTAGCCGAGCGTGCTGACCATTACACTACGGAGGCGGACTAATACCACTAGTCGTGTTTAATGAAATAAAACTCATGAAGTAGTATTATACAAGTGTTTAATTTAAAAATATCTATATATTTCTTTACAATATTTCGAGTGCCTTCAAATTTATGTTCACAAAGGCTTGAACTGCTCCATTAGGAGTTATTTATATCAAGATTTTACTGATATCTCAGCAAAGATAAAGAATTTGCTGAGATAGGAATATGAAAATATTCCTGATAATCTACAGATAACTAAATAACAAAATTTACATTATTACTTTATTCATATTTAAAATACTATTGGTGTCGGAATAATTGTTCTTATGGGTATACTTTTTTTAAACTAAACAAAATGGCTTTGTATTTAATGATAAGATTGATAGATATATTTCTCAGACAATAAAAGATTTATGAACAACAACAAAAAAAGACATAAGAAAACTTAAAACTTGGGTCCAATATCTGAGAAGCTACAGTAAAAACTAAAAAATAATTATATAAACTGGTGCACGATGAAATTTTCAGTTTTTGTTAACAATAGGAGTAAATGAAATTGGAAATTCAAACAAATTGTAAAAAAAATTTCAATTTTTTTTATTTAATGGTTTTTTTTAATTTTATTGGTTTTTGCTAAATTATGGTAATTTACTTTGATTATTCAAATTTTCGAATGTTTTAAAATATAAATTTTTCATATTATGAAAAATCGAATTATCTAGAAATCTGAATATAACAGTTGTTTGGAATAATGAGTTTTTACTGTACCTACCCGTTTTATTATGGAAAAAGAAATATAAAGTCAGTGTGATTAATTTTTATTTGAGTTAGAATTAATTGGCCGATCGGATTTACAGTAAGTACATAAATTTTTCGGTTTATTATTTTAGTATCGCGCTGAAATAATTATTTTTATTATCAATAAATAAAAGTGAAATATCACAAGATAAAATCCGAAAACAAGTTGCCAAATAAAACGAAAAGGGCATCACAAGGGCATAAAACAGACCAAAAGAAAAAAAAAAGGAAATGTTGCCTTCTCGTTAAAAGTAACACGAAGGGTGCCTACGTAACCAATAAATTCACAAGTACCTAACCGGAGGTGTTCGAAGTTCGAAGGCGTATTATAACATTTGAAATTCACGCGCGCTAAAAATAGCCGCCGATTCGCTCCTAGACGGAGGGACGCCAGGCGTATTATCAACTTTCCCGCGCACCGGACACATTCGTACATTGTTACAATTTATCGCTGAAAAATCAAACGTGTCGTCAGCTGTTGCTAATATTTACGACGAACACAGCGGCTGCCCATGAATAAGCGATAATATTGACAAGAAATATAGGTTATTTTTACGAATATTTTTAAGCGTAGTGCGGTCAGGTAGCGTTGACTTAGGGTTTCTCAAACTATGGTTAATAGTTGTTATAATGTCGGAAAGATAATAAGTGTTCCACGAAAACTTGGTATGGTTTTATACTGCAAAGGCTGAAAAAGAAGTTCAAATATGAACTCGCATTTGAAAAATTGTCTAGGTAGAGAATCCCTTCATAGCATATCGCTCACTCCTTTCAAGAACGTCATAAATCAAAAATCGTCAATTTTCAGTTGTGCATGTTTTCGGAATGCCCAGAAAATGTACTATATCCCAGAAGAAGGAGGCATATTTTTAACTTGATATTTTACCCGCTACAGGGCAGAAAGTGTTGGTTTTTGCATTTTGAAGAAAAGGTAGTGTTTAATTGTTTTTTTAAATAAACTATATATTTTTCAAATGGAGAAAAAACCTTCAGGTTTTACCTAAAAAGATCTGTGCACAGTAAAAAGTTCAATAAGCGGCTTGATATTTATTTTTAATACATTTTATTATATTTTGAAACTTTAAAAACGTTCTCCTGAAAAATCAAGTTTTTTGATTTATGACGTTCTTGAAAGGAGTGAGCGAAATATGAACTCGCATTTGAAAAATTGTCGAGGTAGAGATGACCGCTTAATGCGGGGGGATAGCATATGTAAAAACTGAATTAAGTAACATCCGTCTTATGAAGAAGTCGTTACGTAATTCGATTTTTAGATGCGATCGCCCATCACTGCAATATAACTGCATATTTGACGTGTAAATTTGATATGACCGTAGTTCTTTAGAGCATAGCTTCCAGTACCTACATTGAGAATGACATTTGATAATAATGATCATCAAGACCTTTCACAAACGCATGTTTGGATTTGAAATACACGCACGGAATTTCGCCTTTGAAATTCGACAAATAAACGTAATGAAAATACGATACTAATTGAATTTCAAGAATATGAAGAATTTACTAACTAACGCGGAACGTTCGTGTCACGAATTACAGTTAATGACGTTAGTCAATCGATATCAACCGAACTAGAGTTCGGTTGATATCGACTACGGTATTAGAATACCGTAGTCGAGAGTGCGTTCATTCAATTACACATACATAATTAGATTCGCAATGCGTTGGCGCACAGGGAAAAGCAGGGAAAATGGGGAAAGTGAAACCAATATTTTAAAAAAATAACCGAATGATTGCTAGGATGTAACCGATTCCACGGGCGGAATACCGCAATGAAGACGTATCGCAACCATCGAAAAATCATCATAGAAAAATATTTTAAAATGAAAATATAAAGAGAAAGTAGATATTGTTCTCAACATTATTGCGTTTCAGTATCCTGATTTTACAATATTTAGACTCGTATTAAAAAACCACGCAAGAAAATATCCAGAATCTAACAAAAAAACGAAGAAAAACAAGAAAATTTATATCGTAAAATAATTGTAAAACACTTGTTTTTTACCACTTGAGTTTATTTAATTATAACGACTAGTGTTGGAAGCTATCCTTCCATCTTCAGGTCTTAATATAATATAACTAATATAAATTAAAACACAAATAATTATCCATTCTACAAATAAACAAAATTTATATTACAGATGTCCCAACATGATAAGTAACGTCTACCGTTCTTTATATAAAAGAAAATGGAAGTCTGAGCATTTGGCTGGTTTAAGCAATCACTTTATACACTTATGTAACGTTCACCATTCAACCCATTATTGAACATCCATATAGCATAATTTTTTGGACTATTGCATATATAAGGGTTTAAAAAATAATGCAATATGGATGTTCAATAATGGGCAGAATGGTGAACGTTACACAAGTGTATAAATCGATCATTTAAGCCAGCCAAAAGCCAGGTCGAGATACTCAAGACTTCCATCTTCTTTCATATAAAAATGAATGATATGTAGATGTTTTATATCAACATGTGACACCTATACTATTGACATATTCGTAGGGTATCTGATATAATAAATAATTATAATAATGGGAAAATGTATACATCCGTGGTTATATACAAGTATTTTATTTTATTTTTCATTTAATATATTTACATTTTTATTTATAACATAATACATTTGAATCATTTATACATTTAGAGAACTTTTATATTTCGATTCGCTGTGCCTCTCCATAAAAGAGACTGTGCTCTTGTGCTTGGAGAGGGACTTACACTCGTGGTTTAATGTTATATAATAAAAGATATAATAGTCTTATTTGTATATTTTTTCAAGATTGAAATGTATAGTGCTTTAATTTTTTTCTTAAGTATTTTTATATCATCAATTTTTTTTATTTCTTTAGGGAGTTTATTGAAATGTTTGATTGCCAAATATTTGAAGTTTTGCTGAAATTGCTTGTAATATTACTTACGTAATACATACATATTATTTTTTGACATCTCATCAAAGATGAAGAAGAATATGGAAGTCTGGGCATTTACGGGGCTGACGACCGTCATAGGCTGGTTTAAGTGATCACTTTACACACGTGTAACATTCACCAATTCTACCCATTATTGACAACCACACTACTCAAATTCTTGGAAGTTCTGTATATATTAACCAATTTAGAAACCTTGTTCTTGAATCACTAGAACTCCACTAGAGACATCTATTGGTGAGATGTAAAGAAGCTTTTTACTAAGCAGAAACTCTTATATTAGTATGTGAGGTCCGAATCCTGGATTATAATCACACACATGAGAAACGCCAGAAAATACCATTTTCATTTTTATTATTTAAGCTTATAATTTGACCAGACAATTTATTATATATTCATATTCTTCTTCATCTTTGATGAGATGTCAAAAAATAATATGAAAATAACTCCTGTAATAGGAGATAATCCAGATTTTGTGAACAAGTATTTGGACACACTCAAAATGTTGTAATACATACATATTTTGTATGACATACAAAAAGGTAGAACGATAGTTTCGCTCTGAACAAATGTTTATCGGGGATATCATTTTTGTTTTCTCATGGTTATATATTATTTCGGTGAAGTTTTTCGGCGTCTAATTGATGCGTGTAATTAATTAGAAAGCCAAACATGTCTCTTCTTTATATATTTTTCCCCATACATAGTGACACATGTCCAGATGTAATAATACTAGCTGAGAGGTGGGGGAGGGGGTGTAAGATGATCAATGCTTAGGTATAAGAAATCTAATACTAGGTAGTATGTTGTATCCACGTTTTTGCTATAAAGTCGGCGGTTCGTTTGAAAATTACGGTTATAAAAGGTTAACCTGCGTGAGTAAAATATGGAATATATTTTTATATTTTTGTTGAAATGTTTACAAACAATTAAAAATAATATTTAAAAACAACTTCTTTCGATATTTTCTTACTTTGCGTGGTATTCAAATATTGACGGTAAGAGTCTAAACTAATATCTAGAATTTCAATGGAGATATCTATGATGAGATGAGAGAAGCTTTTTATTAAGCAGGCTTATAATGTGTGAATATAGAATATATATATATATATATATATATATATATATATATATATATATATATATATATATATATATATATAAACTTATATCCGAATCCTGTATTATATTCACACACTCGAGAAACGCTAGAAATACCCTTTCCATTTTTATTTTTAGCTTATTTTTTTAAATTTATTTACAACATTTTTGAGTGTAAATATTACGTGTAAATCTATGCTAATGGTCAAAAATGACCAATATCAATAAGAACTCAGAAACATTTATGACATGTCTTAATATATATATATATATATATATATATATATATATATATATATATATATATATATATATATATATATATATATATATATATATATATATATATATATATATATATATATATATATATATATATATATATATATATATATATATATATATATATATTTATATATATATATATTTATATAAACTTATATCCGAATCCTGTATTATATTCACACACTCGAGAAACGCTAGAAATACCCTTTCCATTTTTATTTTTAGCTTATTTTTTTAAATTTATTTACAACATTTTTGAGTGTAAATATGACGTGTAAATCTATGCTAATGGTCAAAAATGACCAATATCAATAAGAACTCAGAAACATTTATGACATGTCTTAATACCAACATATTAGATACAAAAATTGTAAAATAGTTCAAAATATTGTTGAATGAAACTTTAAAAGTATTGTGAGATATTTCATATATAAAATACTGAATGGGTATCAAAATAAATTATCCATTAATATATTCAGAAGATCGCAACGTAGTATTTTCATACATTTACTTACCATAAATTTCATACTTACGAATGGTATATTTAAAAAAAAGAATAATGTAAGCAAATTATACTACCGTGAATCTAAATTTCATAAATGTTTTACTTTTAAAAGCGTATTATTTTTATCATCAAAGTTTTTGACCTTTAACAATACAAATGATTCGATTTTAATAGTAGTACTTATGTAATCAAAACTGATTCATGGTAATCTATTATATGTATTTTTTCTATATTAAAATATGTCATTCGTAAGAAATGAGTTAATGGTTCCAAAATATAAACATTTTAAAAAATACTTCGTTGCGATATCACGGAATTATTATTATATTTGTGGAAAAATAGGCTGTTTCTATAAAATGTTTGCCGTTCTAGATATAACGCTTTGAGTATATTAAGTTATGTTGACGCAAATGGCAGGTTCATTAATATCCGAGATAAGAATGGTCGTTGCTTGGCAGTTATGCAACGGGCAGAGATGAGAAGTTTCCCCGGAACAATCTCGATATAAAATCTCCCCCTTGGTCTTCCCGCATCACGATTGGTCTTGATCGAAATTCAAGGTGAAGCAAAATGGGTTAAACCCCAATTCTCGGCGAAAAAAAACGTCAAAGATGAGTTATTTTAAATTGTTTTTCAGACGAAAATTGGACACTTGCCAGCGCACACGTTGATATGACCCCGCTACAAATGACAGAGACTAAGAGACGACTGCAAAAAGCCACAAAATATTTCAGTAGTTTTTTTTTTTAAATTATAAATTATAATTAAAAATACAGAAATTATAAAAAATGTAGTTAAATTTTTTATACAATTTCTATACATTTCTACTTAATACAATCTTATAATTTTAGTTGCGCTGAGCCTCTCCAAAAAAGAGACTTAGCTCTTGTGCTTGGAGAGGGACTTTTTTCTTCTTTTTTGCTGTTGTTTATAGTACCATGTTTTATCATTTAAAAAATAAATTACAGAGGAATATATATATATATATATATATATATATATATATATATATATATATATATATATATATATATATATATATATATATATATATATATATATATATATATATATATATATATATATATATATATATATATATATATATATATATATATATATATATATATATATATATATATATATATATATATATATATATATTGGGTTGATGCAAAAGTAATGACCGTTTTTTATGATTCCATTGTATAAAGGATGCTTTCCCTCTACTTTCTATTCAGTTTTGGCCTGGCCAGAGTACAGTAATAACCCCTTGTATTTTTTCAAAATGTCGTTTGATGAAGTGCATTTACGTCATTGTTTACTTTATGAATTCCGTAAAGACAATACCGCGAGTGTGGCAACCAAAAACATTTGTGAAGTGTATGGAGCAGATGTCATCAAAGTTCGACAGGTACGAAGATGGTTTGCGAAATTCCGATCTGGAGATTTTTCACTCATTGATAAACCACGTACCGGGTGGCCATTGAAGTCTGATGACGACGAATTAAAAGTCATAATTGACACCAATCCACATCTAACCGTCAGGGAGATTGTGTCAATGATGGGAGTCAACCAAACAATCGCATTAAGACATTTGAAGCGTATGGAAATGGTTTCGCGGTACGACGTTTGGATACCTCATCAATTGTCGGCTGCCAATTTATTCGATCGTGTTTCAACGCGCGTTGCTTTGAGTGCGAGACAAAAACATGAACCTTTTTTGCATCGTTTGGTGACGGGAGATGAGAAATGGGTCGTGTACAACAACTTGACAAGAAAAAGACATTGGACTATACCTGGACAAGCCCCATTAACAACTTCGAAGGCCGAAATCCATAAAAAAAGTTATACTTTGTGTTTGGTGGAATAATAAGGGTATTGTGTATTTTGAACTCTTGGAACACGATAAGACAAGTACAGCAGAACAATATTGTTAGTAATTATCCAAATTGAACATGGTCCTTCAAAAGGATAGACCAGAATTGGTAAACAGAAAAGGGGCAGTGTTTCATCACGACAACGCGCGACCACATGTGGCTATGATGACCCAACAATAGCTAAATGAGTTAAATTGGGATGTTATCAAGCATCCACTGTATTTTCCAGATCTTGCTCTTTCTGATTTTTATTTATTCCGATCACTGCAAAAAAATTTAAATGATGAAAAAAATTATTCAAAAGAGCAGGTAAAAACATCCCTTACTTCATTTTTCGCATTAAAATCCACGGAATTTTATACTACTGGTATTAATAAGTCGATAGAAAGATGGGAGAAGGTTATAAGAACTGATGGAAATTATATAATTTATTAAATAAATAATACACATGAAAAAAAATCTTAAAAAAAATATATGTAAAAAACGGTCAAAACTTTTGCATCAACCCAATATATATATATATATAAATATATATATATATATATATATATATATATATATATATATATATATATATATATATATATATATATATATATATATATATATATATATATATATATATAAATATATATATATATATATATATATATATATATATATATATATATATATATATATATATATATATATATATATATATATATATATATTTATGCGGTCCGATTGACTTATCTTGTTAAGTTTTCTATTGTATGGTATTTTATATTTTTAATTTCTAAAGGGAGGTTGTTGATTTTTTTTTATTCCTAAGTAAATGCAATTTTGTTGGTACTGATTTGTGTAAGTAAGTACTGATTATAAGTAATTAAACTCTGTAAAGAAAGAAGGTTACTTAAATTTTATTGACTAATTAAACTTTCTACATTTGAAATGGCGGAAAAATAGACATACTGTGAAGTATCAAGCATGACGTCATTACGTGTTAAAAATCTCAATCATTTCCACAATTCCCCATAATGAATCTTGCGGTCTATGGTATATAGCAACGAACCATATGATTGACTAGTGAATGCCGTGTTTAAAAGGGAACGCGATTAATATCATCGCTAATATATCAGTTTGAAGTTATGCGTACAAGATAGTGTAATGTATCCCCCACTCTTGATAAAATGTTGTTTTTAATAAGCGAATTTTGCTAATGATATTATAGATTTTTCCGAATTTTTAGTAGGAAAAAATAATCTTAAATAATATTGTATTTTATAAATACATATTACAAGTACATGATTAATTTGAATGAAATCGATCTATATTTTTCGCCATCTAGATAAGTAATCTATGAAAATATGATGTTTGTGTAATTTAAAAGAAAAAGTGAAGTGAAATATGTATATACAAATATTACAATTCTGAGAGAAACTGAAGAATGGTGAATAAAAATCAATATTAAGCAAGAATTCTACAGTCGCTGGGTTATTTTTATAATGCTTATTTAAATACCAAAGAACAAAAGTGAATTTTGCGACAGTTTTCGTATAAAAAAGTAACGTAAAAACATTAAGTATAAATCAAGACAAATAATCAATCGAAGTATTCATTTAGCGTTGGAAACGGTCCCATATAAAAATAATCCTAGACATTCCAATAGAAAAATAGCAATAAAAGGGCGCTATACCATAAAAACGAGTCGTATTTCAAGAGCTGAGAATATTATGAACGTGCGCATACATATGCATGGACGAATATATTATATTACGTGCACACACTTTCAGAATGGATGAAAAATCTCTTTTATTCAGTCTTTTCGACGGACAGAATAATGGTCCGAGATAAATTTGCATGTGCTTTCTAGGAACGTCAGCGATTACAGCGGAAGGTACGTTCCATTAAATTAACCGTGAACGTATTAGGAAGTATCTCATGTGGGAAACGGCTGAAGAATCCGCAGGCGCACAATTCGGAGAGATACAGTTCCCCGATTAGTATCATCAATCATCAGCGTGTAATTAATTGGATGCGTGTCAGGCAAGCAAGGCGACATAATCAGCTCTCGTAATAGAATGGAAGACTTGCGTAAGTTAATATTTCATAATTTTGGTATTTTTACACCGTTGCCGAGGCTACAGTTTTGTTACGTTCGGCAGTAGCCGAGGGCGCGACGTACGTTCACGACGTACATTAATTATGACATCAATTCATATTATCTTTTGACATATCAACGTAGATGAAGAAGAAAATTGAAATCTGGGCATTTGCGGGGCTTACGACCGTCATAGGGTGGTTTAAGTGTTCACTTTACACACGCGTAATATTTACCAATTCTACTCACGATTGACAACTGCACTACACAGATTCTTTTTTTTTTAAATTACCTAACGTCCAAGTGACTCTGAAATCTAGCTACGGCTTATGCAATGGCGTTTATCATGTCCCTACTCAGGCCCCAACTTTATAAGTTTCATAACCTATGCCTACTCGTGAGTGGATTTACTCTTTGTGTTTAAAGTTACTATAATTTCATGTAATTCATGACTGAAAATTCTAGGCAAAAACACTCGTAACTACAATACACAAATTCTTGAAAGTTCTATATACATGTAATAAAATACCTAGGTACCTACCTATACATTTTATTAAGTACTTACAAATAGTACCTACATAAAACAGTTCTACCACCAGATGTCGCATGCGTCGCACAGAATAAAACAAAAGACTTCCGATAGAAAAAATATTGTTAACTGTCAGAATCAGATAGATATAAAAATTATTGTAAAGATTAATTAAGAATAAACTTTTATTGTCGTTTCTTTAATTACAAAGCAACACATTGTTTATTTTATTATTATACACCCACTTTACATATTATTTACACCCAATTTACAAAGAAAAATATTACCACGTTATATACATATGATCCAATTTCGAAACATTGTACAAGAATCACTAGAATTTTCACTAGAGACATGTATTGGTGAGATGAAGAAGCTTTTTTATTTATATTTTTTTTCCGTAAATGTGACTCCATTTAACGTGACTCTATATTTCATAATTTTGGTATTTTTACACTGTTGCCGAGGCTACAGTTTTGTTACGGCCGGGAACATCTGAGGGCGCGACGTACGTTCGAGTGAAAATTTATTGCAAAATGCTTTTACCATTGTTTCAAAGCGTCTCTACGGAGCACTTTCCTCCCGATCTGTAGCGCATTCCCGAATTGGCGAATGTGTGTGTGCTGTGGACGCGTCGCCGATGGACATTTCCGCTAATATAATAAATCGACGTGAAAAGTATCTATTTTATCGGGCGTCGGGCGCTGCTGCAATATTTAATTAATCCATATATGTTATATACAGTTATCCCTCATTATCGGCGGGTGTTACGATCATCCAATACTTGTATTTATATATTTTTTTAAAATCAAACTCTTATCCGCACCCGATGGTGCATAGGGCACTGCATCATACAAACACAGTGTTATCTTGATCGTTAACACATGAAGGAAAGGTGATCAGCCCTCCGCTTCAGGTACCAGTCCAGGGTTTAATGGAATAAATATAAGAGTGAAAAAATCACTTATATTTATTTGACCCCTCTGGGAATCGAAACCGGGACCTCCAGAACGGTAGCCGAGCGTGCTGACCATTACACTACGGAGGCGGACAATTTAGACGTATTTAATATAGGCACTTTTAATCTATTTTTATTTTTGACATATATTGTATTCTTCTTGTACACAGGCCATGCCTTTGTGGGTTCTTTTTTTATATCAACATAATATAATATTTTTGCACTAGTGAATTTGAAATATTGTGAAATGCAAAAATAATAATAATAAAAATAAATTAATAAATATATTTGCGTCTTGCTGTAGCGCCATACTTGCGAAGGAGTGGATCCGACCCCGGGTAGCGGATATTCGAAAGCCGTACGGCACACGGAGCGATAATAAAGGGAAGTTTCTAGCCGGGAGTTAAGTTCTTGCATTGGCCCGGATGCTGTATGTACCATGTACCGCCCAAAGACACGTGCAGGTACATACATATATCCAGTCGCCAGCCCGAACTTCCACTAGAGCCGTCTCCGAGGAAATATTCATTTGCCAACCACGTAGCGCGGACGTCACCTTTATAAGATAAATTTAACCCTAGAACGGAGGGCCCTCAGGAAGCGAGTCGGGACGACCGAAAGGTTAAACTCATCACGTGTGGAATGGAGAGATGAGCATTTGCGCGACAAAAGACAAGCCCTTAATAATAAATTGTTAAGTTAAAAATAGATCGCAAGCAAGCGAATAAAGAATCCCTCGAAAACATGCGAAAAAATGTATTCTAAATCACATATTTTTAAAACGAAACAAATGATGTATAATTAATTGATTTGAAGTATTGATTGTCCTGACGAAGAGACTAGTACGTCTCGGGACCGGTAGACAAAGATCTCGGTGAGTGGTTATATATTATACTAACATTACAAAAAAATGTTAAAAACAATAAAAAAAGTAAAAATGACTAACGACAAAGTAAATGCTTTAATCATTAATAATATTTTTAATTTAAGCTTCACTTGGTAAATACCACAATGTATTTCTTAAAATCCATTGTGACACGTGTAACGATGCATTCCGCATCATTTTCAAATACCGTATGATATAACGTGTTTGAAAATGATACATCACAACACGTGTCACAATAGATTTTAAGAAATAGTGGTATTTGCCAAGTAAAACTTGAATTAAAAATGCATACATTTTACCACAAAGTGACAAATTTTTAAAATTATTCTAAATATTAATAATTTAATGAAGCACATCTTTAAAATGAGGATTTCATAAGTCGATTTTAAAGCCAATTTTAAAGTTACTTATTAACCTGTCGACGAGCGAGTTGTTGCAAAATTCCAAACTAACCGAAGAGTGAGTTTTATTTCCGCGCAAAGTAAATCTTAATCTTTTACAAATCCGTTTCTACATATGTATTTCCCACGACGCTCTCCTTCAAACCGCCTCAAAACAGGGTTTAAGAGATATGTAACTTATTTTTACTTTACAGAAATCCGGCAAAATGTCAAGTATTCGCAATATTACGCAACTTTGGAAAGTGTAAACAAGTTTTCTAGAAAATTTCGTTTCGAATTTTCTATCGGAGCCGTCATTAATTTTCTCGGGCGAGCTTCCCACAAGGAGGGACATTCGGTAATGGTACAGTAACTTGCCAAACGACATCGGAATGCCGACGGTCCATCAAATCAGTAATCCGGCCATCTTCCGGCTCCCTTTCCTAATCCTCATTATCCCCTTTTAATTCCATTAGACGGAGTTCTCAGGCCGGATGCTAAAACATCTACCGATCACAACAATTTGCCTACAGACGGATGAACTGCGAGAGATCATCTATTGTCCGTCGACGAATCAACATCGAGTCGTTTATTAAATCAATATCGAAATCCACCTTTTTTTATTATTTTTTAATTTTTTAATTTGTATTTTTTTTAAATTTTATTTAGCTTATATTAAAACTAATATAAACTATTATTTACAATTAATTTACATCATATATGTAAATATATATTTTTACATCTCTTTACAGTACACAAAACATTACAATTAACAATAAGCAATTTTGCGACTAGGTTTTTTTCAACAATGGTAAAAACATTCACACTAATTGCGTAACCATCATCTCTTGTCCATCGAATGGGTAATATCTGATGAGGTCGGTAACGATGAAACCCGGTCACTGCTTAAATAAAATAAAAGTAGAAAAAAACGATAAATTTGATGTTTTATTATAAAGAAGGAGCAACCATACATTAAAAAATGTCATTAAAAACTTACTTACCAACTGGCAACGATCGAATATGCGACTTTATGTGAGAAATGATTTTTGTTATTTTACTATTCTTATAGTACGTACTTAATAAATATATATTTAAAAACAAAGATTCCTACAAATTGAATACATATTTTGAAAACTTTTTTTAAAATTTTAGACTCTTAAAGTTCCGTGTTATTTTATTCAGAGTGTTAGAACTACATATATTATTATAGTAGACAATTAAAAACACATCATCATTTCAGCGGCTTGATACAAAGGTATTATATTACATAATACATATACGGATTGTGTAAGATGTGTGATTAGGTGGATGTGTGTATACCACATTTCGGTGAGATTGATTCTGGAATCCAAAAAAATATATACACCACTGACGCTTTCAATTAGTAACCTATAACATATTTATTGAAATTGCATACAAGAAGAAAAAATATGCAAAGAATGAGGTATATAACTGTCGTACTATCCTGACATATGAAAAATCTATTATTAAAACAAATTAAACAAAAATAATAAAAAGTTAAGATAAACTTTAACTACAACATTTTCCAATTACTTGTTCACAAATAGATGTCTGTTGTGAATTCGCACATAATGTGTTACGAGTTTGATCAATATATCTATTTAGAAGTTTCAAAATTTTCAGTAGTGTGGTTGTCAATCATGGTTAGAATTGGTGAATATTGCACGTGTATTATTAAGTCATCATTTAACCAAGCCTATGACGGTCGTAAGTCCTGTAAATGCCCAGACTTCCATTTTCTTCTTCATCTATGATGAGATGTCAAAAAAAGTAAAAATAACTCAGTATAAATGGAGAAAACCCAGATACAAAAAAATATATCGCTCACTCCTTTCAAGAACGTCATAAATCAAAAATCGTCAATTTTCAGCTGCGCATGTTTTCGGAATGCCCAGAAAATGTACTATATCCCAGCAAAAGCGGCATATTTTTAACTAAATATTTACCCGCTATAGGGCAGAAAATGTTGTTTTTGTATTTTAAAGAAAAGGTAGTGTTTAATATATTTTTTTTAATAAACTAAATATTTTTCAAATGAAGACAAAACCTTCAGGTTTTACATAAAAAGATCTGTTGCACTGTAAAAAGTTCAATAAGTGGCTTGATATTTATTTTTAATACATTGTGTTATATTTTTAAACTTTAAAAACGTTCTCCTGAAAAATCAAGTTTTTTGATTTATGACGTTCTTGAAAGGAGTGAGCGATATGTGAAATTTAAACTAATAAAAAATCACATTTGTATAACAAGAACAGAATTAATATCCATCTAATATTACAATAAATATTAAAAAAGATGAAAAGCAAATATCAATATTTTACACGATGTATTTCTAAAACAAAGGATCTATGTTTACAAATTCTACAATACATTCCGGTGACAAATACTTGTAGTAATATTTTAGTAGATGGAGCATATTGCGGAAGAGAATTAAATGAAGTATACCAGGATCACATACTCGCAGGGGTATAACATGAACCCGCGCAAGTTGATGTGTTCAGATAGAAATATGTTGTCGGCGGTTACCAGTTGCCAGTTATTCATCTGGGGCATTGGTCGGCAAAGTGTTGCTCCGGAGCCGCATATATCGCTCACTCCTTTCAAGAACGTCATAAATCAAAATACTTGATTTTTCAGGAGAACGTTTTTAAAGTTTAAAAATATAACACAATGTATTAAAAATAAATATCAAGCCACTTTTTGAACTTTTTATAGTGCAACAGATCTTTTTAGGTAAAACCTGAAGGTTTTTTCTCCATTTGAAAAATATTTAGGATATTTAAAAAAATTATTAAATAATACCTTTTCTTCAAAATGGAAAAAAACAACAATTTCTGCCCTGTAGCGAGTAAATATTAAGTTAAAAATATGCCTCTTTTTGGGCATTTCGGAAACATGCACAACTGAAAATTGTCGATTTTTCATTGATGACGTTCTTGAAAGGAGTGATCGAAAATTATTAAACAATACCTTTTCTTCAAAATGGAAAAAAAAACACTTTCTGCCCTGTAGCGAGTAAATATTAAGTTAAAAATATGCCTCTTTTTGGGCATTTCGGAAACATGCACAACTGAAAATTGTCGATTTTTGATTGATGACGTTCTTGAAAGGAGTGATCGAAAATTATTAAACAATACCTTTTCTTCAAAATGGAAAAAAAAACACTTTCTGCCCTGTAGCGAGTAAATATTAAGTTAAAAATATGCCTCTTTTTAGGCATTTCGGAAACATGCACAACTGAAAATTGTCGATTTTTGATTTATGACGTTCTTGAAAGGAGTGATCGAAAATTATTAAACAATACCTTTTCTTCAAAATGCAAAAACAACATTTTCTGCCCTGTAGCGGGTAAATATTAAGTTAAAAATATGCCTCTTTTTAGGCATTTCGGAAACATGCACAACTGAAAATTGTCGATTTTTGATTTATGACGTTCTTGAAAGGAGTGATCGAAAATTATTAAACAATACCTTTTCTTCAAAATGCAAAAACAACATTTTCTGCCCTGTAGCGGGTAAATATTAAGTTAAAAATATGCCTCTTTTGCTGGGATATAGTACATTTTCTGGGCATTCCAAAAACATGCACAACTGAAAATTGACGATTTTTGATTTATGACGTTCTTGAAAGGAGTGAGCGATATCCGCGGGAAGGTTCTTCGACTATACGTATTTACGCGAACAATATTTTTGAAGCACGAACCAACTAAGAAATCTTCACATTGACAAAAACCTAGAAAGGTGCTAAAAATAACGGCATATAAACCTGACATGATTAAACTTTCAAAGGAGATGCAAAAGATTTTTAATTGATTAATAAAATCCTTATAACGTGTCAAATTCCACAATTTATCAAAGGTCTACATTTATAGTTAAGGTGTTCTAGAATTGCAAATAGATTTGGGTCTCAAGAAGAAAAAAAATGATCCTTTTAATGTGCATATTTGGCTGTTTGGCTGATAAGTTTGCCGACCACTGCTCCAGGGTTACCTGTAGCGTGATTGTAAGTCACGGTTAAGGTCATTACATCCGTCAGCGGCCGGTAATTTTACTCGGCAATTTGTTATCCCATTGTAGTGCTCCTACCTAATATAATGTATAATGGCTAGTGTACGGTGGACGTTGGCAGTGTACGGAATGGGCTGACGGCACAAGGCCCCTGGACAGCCGCGACGCACGCATCTACATTCGAGGAAAGTGTATTACATTATACACGGTGGCGCAAAATCAATCACCCTATCGGAAGATGTTATAATTTTTGCAAATGGCGTCGTACGTCAATCAATTTTGACTATTGTAAACTGCACAGTTGCAGTATACAAAAAAATGATAAAACGGGCACAAATGTGTATCAACACTGACGGCAGCCACTTGACGGATGTCATGTTTTCCAAGTAACAGAAAAAATGTAAAGATCCAAAGATTTCCATCACTCAAAATCATTTTATTTCATTAATTCAAACCCTCATCCGCACCCCAATGGTGCATAGGGCACTTCACCATATAAACGCAGTTTTATCTTGATCGTTAACACATGAATGAAAGGTGATCAGCCCTTCGCTTCAGGTACCAGTCCAGAGAAATATTGAATAAATATTAGAGTGAAAAAATCGCTTATAACTATTTGACCCTTCCCACTGGGAATAGAACCCGAGACCTCCAGAATGGTAACCGAGCGTGCTGACCATCACACTACGGTGGCGGACAATTTTTAAAATATTTGATTTAGTAAAAAGTGATTCAAAAACAAAATTGGATGACAAATTTTGCGCAAATCTAAATCTGTTTGTATACTGCGGCTGTCTTGTTTAAAAATATCAAATTCACTGACGTACGACGCCATTTGCGAAAATTACAACATCTTCCGATAGGGTGATTAATTTTGCGCCACCCTGTACAATGATACTAGCACGTTAATGCTTCCATAATGATATGGCTCGACTAGAATAATACATTCGCAATCGGACCCCGGATCGTAATAGCGCATGTAATGGGCAGATTTTCGCTACGGAGCCTCTCAAACTATCACACTGGGAGCGGATTCGTGCAAATGACGTTTCGGCTGTAAAGTTACACGGATACTTTCGAGAACTTTCAGAACAGCCCTCGTCACGTTTGTAGGCGTGCGGGCGATATGTGTCTACGCGGAATAATAACCCATTATATGCTTTACAACGTTTTGAGTGTGTCCAAATACTTGTTCACAAATCGCTCACTCCTTTCAAGAAAGTCATAAATAAAAAAGCTTGATTATTCAGGAGAACGTTTTTAAAGTTTAAAAATATAATACCATGTATTAAAAATAAATATCAAGCCACTTATTGAACTTTTTACTGTGCAACAGATCTTTTCAGGTAAAACCTGAAGCTTTTTTCTCCATTTGAAAAATATTTAGTATATTTAAAAAAAAATTAAACAATATTTTTTCTTCAAAATGCAAAAACAACACGTTCTGCCCATAGCGGGTAAATATTAAGTTAAAAATATGCCTCTTTTGCTGGGATATAGTACGTTTTCTGGGCATTCCGAAAACATGCAAAACTGAAAATTGAGGATTTTTGATTTATGACGTTCTTGAAAAGAGTGAGCGAAGTCTGGATTATCTCCAATTATTATGAAGGAGAATATGGTAGCCCAGACTTCCATATTCTCCTTCATCTATGTTGAGATGTCAAAAAATAATTTGAAAAAAGACTATAATTGGAGATGATCCAGATTTGTGAAGAAGTATTTGGACACACTCAAAATGTAGTAAATAAATTATCTGGTAAAATTATAAGCCAAAATAATACGATGAAAAGGATATTTTCGGGCGTTTCTCATGTATGTGATTATAATCTAGGATTCGGACCTCACATAAAAATTAAAGACCTTCTGTTCAATAAAAAAGCTTCTTTCATCTCACCAATAGATGTATCTAGTGAAATTCAAGTGATTCAAGTAAAAAGTTTCGAAATTGAATTTTATATATATATATATATATATATATATATATATATATATATATATATATATATATATATATATATATATATATATATATATATATATATATATATATATATATATATATATATATATATATATATATATATAAAACTTCCAAGAATTTGAGTAGTGTAGTTGTCAATCATGGGTAGAATTGGTGAATGTTACACGTGTGTAAAGTGATCACTCAAACGAGCCTATGACGGTTGTAAGCCCCGTAAATGCCCAGACTTCCATATTCTTCTTCATCTATGTGGAGATATCAAAAATAACATTATATGCCTAGTCAGCGATTCGGTAACCGTTACCGGGACGTTCGGAAGGTTCAAAGACTTATCAAGTTTGGGTGAACGGCGAACGTACCTTCCATTATAAACTTTGTAATTAATAGGCAGCATTAAGACGAGTGACGGATCATTATCCACGTAAAATGAAACAAAAATCAAGACCATGGATAATTTTGTAGATATATCTCCGGAGAGAGCAACGATAAGTAACTCTGGAGTAGCGATTATAGATCGGGTACTCAATTACCCGACGCAATTAAAGTGATAAAGAAGCAAGAAGTGTAGTGGTCACATTCTATGAAAATACCCAGAACTAGTTACCAAAAGAAATGTACAGATTCAAACATATCACTCACTCTTTTCAAGAACGTCATAAATCAAAAATCGACAATTTTCAGTTGTGCATGTTTTCGGTATGCCCAGAAAATTTACTATATCCCAGCAAAAGAGGCATATTTTTAACTTAATATTTACCCGCTACAGGGCAGAAAGTGTTGTTTTTCCATTTAGAAGAAACGGTATTGTTTAATTTTTTTTAAATAAACCTTTTATTTTTCAAATGGAGAAAAATCATTCAGGTTTAACCTAAAAAGATCTGTTCCACAGTAAAAAGATCAATAAATGTTTTGATATTTATTTTTAATAAATTGTATTATATTTTTAAACTTTAAAAACGTTCTCCTGAAAAATCAAGTTTTTTTTTTATTTTTGACGTTCTTGAAAGGAGTGAGCGATATATTAGCTTATTTATAGATTTGGCGTTTGATTTGTAGAACTCAATTTTAATTTATGTTTTAATTTTTATATCAAACACAGATTTTTTGAGTCTACTAAGTTTGAAAATGCCATAACTCGAAACAGTTGTCACAATATTAATTTTTTATGTGTTTTTTTTTTAAATAAAATATAACTTATAAATATAATCAAAGTGTAACTTTGTTTTCAAATCACTATAAATATTTTATTATAACTTAATTATAATGTCTACCGGTTTCGAAGCTAACCGCTTCTTTATCAAGACTGATTAATACGTAGACTCAAAAAATCTGTGTTTGATTTAAAAATAAATACATAAATATATTAACTTGTTGAGGATGTATCACGAGTGCATGAATATGGAAGAGACGAAGATTGTTTGCAAAGAAAGATTGGTGTGGCGTTCTATTAACTAGTTACCAAAAAAATGTACGGATTCATACACAGAATATTAGCTTATAACGTTTCGAGTGTTTCCAAATACTTGTCCGCAAATCTGGATTATCTCCAATTAGGAGTTATTTTTTAAGAATTATTTTTAGACATCTCAACATAGATGCCTTACCCAGACTTCTATTTATAACTTCATCATGTTGAGATTTCAAATAATAATATGGAATATGTATTAGCTTGTTGAGTATGTATGAAGAAATGCATGAATATGGAAGAGACGAGGATTGTTTGCAAAGAAAAATTGGTGTGGCGTTATATTCTCCCTGCCTAACCCTACGAGGAAGCGGCGTGATGGTCAGCTAGTTATTTAAATCGCTATTATTATTTCTCTTCCAGTCAGTAAAATATTTTTTTATGTAATGCAGCGTAGCGGTTAAAATGTACTATCCTGATCCATAGAAAAAATATTGGATTTCGATAGAAAGGTAAACCATTTACCCATAAGCGGTTTCCATCGCGGTTCATTTTATTCTATTCTCCCCTCATTAAGCTTCTGACATACCTTCGTTGTCCTATCGAAAGTAAATGAACGCTTCATTTATCTGCACGGTAATTTGTACGCTTTTCTAAGAAATTCTTATTTTTTAATGAATTTATAAAAAAAAATCGCCCCAGGCTATGCGTACCCAATGTAGACTTCTCGCAAAGGAATATACATATTTTCTCCGCCCTCGTTCGTAATGTAGGAAATAATGAGAATTGGTTGTGTCTTGTAGACCATTTTTAAGAGTATTCGTGTAAACACGCCTAGTTTTGAGAACTACAGATGTTCTCATCAACAGTTGAAAATACAAGTTTGTGTTTTAATTTTCAGTTTATATTTTTTCCTAGTAAGCGTGTTTACACTAATAAACTCGAAAGTGGTTTTATACAAGTATTCTATTTTTATATACAAATCATCGTGTTATTACACAAAGTTAATATCAAGTCAATAATTAATATGAAATCTAAAATAATGAACATGTTTACGAATTGATTTTCAATAAATTTCAACGTAAAAATAAATATCTACGCTGTAATATCGAGTTTCTCGTAAGGCTTCGCAATCACCTCGGGAAAAATTAACGCAAACTTCTACATATTTGGAAATAATTTCCCATAAAATCGAATGAGAAATAGATGTATGAAAAGTACACAAGGGGTGTAAAGATAAGGACAACAAAAAAATACAAACTCCGAATTACACCTACGCACGGTTCCTTTACAATTCCGCCCGAAACGTAATAAATTAGTAAACTCGAGATAAAAAAATGGGCGTTTTAAATTGTTCTCTCGGAAAAATACACCCCTGGATTATGTTAACTGTAATGGGTTTCCCGGGACTTTTGAGAATATGATAACCCAAAGGTTAATTAACATTGGAAAGGTAGAGCTGCGGTACACTCAATTAATGTCACTATACATCGCGTCGCGGAAGTAGACGAGAAACGAAATTATGTAATAACATTATTGCACGGGTCTATTACTATCTACGTAATATACCTAGTTATTATACAAACTGTGGAGAGAATTTCTACAAACGGTCTTTTTCCTCGAGAAATAAAATTTGGTGTATTATTTTGCATTTATTAAATGAAATTTTAAAATAAGTAGCAGAATTAGAGTTTTTCAATGGAAATTATATAATAACATTATTACACGGGTCTATTACTATCTATGTAATATACTTAGTTATTATACAAAATGTGGGGAGAATTTTTAAAAACGGTCTATTTTTCCTCGAGAATTAAAATTTGTCTTTATTGTGCATTTATTTAATGAAATTATTTTGAAAATAAGTCACAGAATGAGAGTTTTTCAATGGTCCTTTGAGCCAAATTCCGTCAGTAATTATTTTTTTATTTTATTTTATTTATTATTAATTTATTTCATAGATACATACATTTCTTTAGGCATGGCTTGTGTTGAGCCAATTTATAACAATTATATAGTTTTTCCAGTTATAATTTGCTTGACCAAGTTTCGTCGTTAACGATATCACCAGTCTGATGAAACCCGGTCACTAGTCAAATATAATAAAAGTAAAAAATATAATATAATAAAAAAAAACTTTGGATGCTTGATATAGCGCCATTTCCGAAAAAAAACTACCTCAAGGGTCCTTCACTGTGATTTAATTGGGAAAAAGAAGATTGTGGAAATGATTTAGCAAACAAATGCAGTTTTGATGGTTGTTTTATTTTTATGATATAAAATGCAGTTCCACAGACAAATGTCAGTATTGACAGCTGGGAATCGACTAAGCAAGAGGCTAATCACTCTTAAATACAGGGCATAAGGCCTACACCACGAAGAAGAAGAATTAAATAAAAGATTTATAACATTTTGAGTGTGTCCAAATACTTGTTCACAAATCTGGATTATCTCCAATTATATGAGTTATTTTTTATTTTGTTTTTTTGACATCTCCACATAGATGAAGAAGAATATCGAAGTCTGGGCATTTAAGCATCGTAAGCCCCGTAAATGCCCAGACTTCCATGTTCTTCTTTTTCTATGTTGAGATGTTAAAAAATAATAAAAATATTATTTAAGTCTCCTTTGAACTCAATTTCTGCATTATAACGGAAAACTATGCTCTTCTACAGCAAAATCGTATTAAACCCTTCACACTGCATGTTGAAGCAATAATACACTCGTACTCGTAAGACAGATGACGTCAAGTTTACAAATTCCACAAGATTGACAGTACGGGCAAATGAAAGTCTAGTAATGAACGACACAAAGACATAACTGTTGGCAAATAACTTCCCCGGCATCCTCTTGTCGATAGGAATGGAATTTAATAATATCACCAGGCGTGAGAGGTAGTCAACTAGGATGCCTGATGAAATTCTAGCCATATCCTTCCTGGGATCCCGTTATTGTTGCGACAGATACAATTAAAAGGACACAGACGACCATTTCGAGACACCACCCGCCCCTGTTCGAGGGTGCAAATTGAAAATTCTAGGGTAGGTACTGCTAAAAAGCACCAACCGTTCTATCGCGATATACCCTGTGCATACTACAAACAAGTGATGTTGTTCTAAAATGAGAGAAGGATTCCTAGTTTAAATCGCCTTATTCCTAATAAAACCACGACTTATACAATATTTCGCAACAAAATTTATTAAACTATACAAAATTTCAAATAATATTTTAGACTGTCATTTGTTATTTGCTAATAATAAATATTTATGTCCAACGAGAAACACAAGAAACCGTCAAATATTTTATTGTAATAACGGACGGACGGTGTCTGGATTCAACACTCCCATTCACCGAATGCAAAACCTCGGCAATGATTTCGCGGACCATATCGATATCTGAAATATGGCACTGCATCAAATAAACGCAATGTTATATTGATCGTTAACACACGAAGGAAAGGTGATCAGCCCTCCGATTCGGGTACCCAGTCCAGGGTAATAAAAATAAATACTGGATAAATATTAGAGTAAAAAAATCACTGATTTTTGACCCCCCCTGTAAACCGAACGCGGGACCTACAGGACGGTAGCTAAATACGCTTACCATTACGCCACGGAGGCGGACAAATTAAAATAAATGCAGAGATTAAATAATAATAAGAAAATAGTCTATAGTCCATTCGTCATGTTTTTTCATTAGATCAATATTTTGTACTGGAACTCCATTCAAATACTCATACTGAGTCTATCGAAATATTCAGTCGTCCTTGGGAGTCGTGTATGTATGTTACATTAGGCACACAAGGTTTGAATCTTCACACCGGGCAAGAATTCGGACGCAGAGCTAGCAGTGGGCCAGCGTCATCGGCTACCTGGATGCGGGCCAAACGGTCCACATACTGACGTAATGATGGAGTCGAGAGGATAATAACGAAACGAAATAATCGGCGTTTAAAGTGCTCCAATATTTCCAACGACAGCCCTCTAATAAATAATGAACACTATAAATATTCCCGTAATAATCAATCACGCCGGTAATTTAAAATATCATCGCTCGGCGTGGCAAAATTGATTTATGTTAAAATAATGATTGGCTTCGCTGTTCAGTGTATTAAACGTACAAATAACGTAGTAGAAAATGTGATGCACTGTATTAATATCTAAATAGTGTCGGGTTGTGGTCCCGCGGTTAGTGTCGCGGACTCTTAAGTCAGAGTTTCTCTGTTCGAACCCACTCTACCTATTTCTATTTCTAAATATGAGTCGCTTAGGCTCACAGAAATAGTATGAAATTGAAATATTTGTGTAAATAATAAATATTTCTCTTTGAAAAAAATATGTAGGTTAATTATTATTATTTGACCATCCCATCAAATGATTAAAACAAACATTAACAGGAAGTTTTATTGAGTAGTGTGGTTGTCAATAATGGGTAGTATTGGTGAATGTCACACGTGTGTAAAGTGATCACTTAAACCAGCCTATGACCGTCGTCAGCCCCGTAAATGCACAGACTTCCATATTATTCTTCATCTTTGATGAGATGTCAAAAAATAATATGAAATATAACTCCTATAATTGGAGATAATCCAGATTTGTGAATAAGTATTTGGACACACTCAAAATGTTGTAAATTATATTTTAGTTTACATTTAGACCTGAAGATTCCGAAACTACTAGTCATAAATAAACTCAAGTGGTATAAAAACAATTTTATTTAATAATTTCAATGTAATTGTTCTATTACACCTTCCGATTGAAACATATATGTATGCGTTAGGTGCTATACATTTTAATAAACGAAATCTTACCACTCGGTACTAAATGACAAGTTGGTGATTAGACTTAAATAATTAGATACTTAGTAGAGGTTAGTTCTAAGGACAACAGAATGCCCATTATCCCTTTCTTACCAGCAAAAGGGGGACACGAAACAAATTTGAGACGCTAAAAGGGGGAAACGGTGAGGTGCTACGTCACACTTTAAGGGATTACAAACTCCTAGGCACTAGGCCGCCGGGAATCAACCCATCTCCCGGCAATCTTGCCCCCGTTTTTCATAGTTTTTATTTTCTTTTGACATTACCCTAACGTATGAGATTACAAACACAATGCTTCAAATAATGTTTAAAATGACCCACAGCAACACCAAACCGATTTAAAAAAAAGAAATTCATTATTATAATAATATAATAAAACCCTTATCCGCACCCAAATGGTGCATAGGGCACTGTGTCATATAAACGCAGTGTTATCTTGATCGTTTATACATGAAGGAAAAGTCATCAGCCCTGCGCTTCAGGTACCAGTCCATGGTAATTTTGAATAAATATTACAGTGAAAAAATCACTTATATTTATTTTTACCCCCCTTGGGAATCGAACCCGGGACCTCCAGAACGGTAGCCGAGCGTGCTGACCATTACACTACGGAGGCGGACAATTTTATAATATATTTTAATATATATAATATATTATAATTATAATAATAATATAATTATAATACACGAGGAAATTATAAAATACGCGTGGAGCCGATAAACAATTCTATGTTTGGAGTAAGGTCCACACAATATATTGCATATACGCAAATTAACCAGCTCCCTGACATAAAATAGAACCCAGTCAGGGATCCAAAATGAATGAACTGAAAAAATACTTAATAATAATAAAAACCCTTATCCGCACCCCAATGGTGCATAGGGCACTGCTTCATACATATGAACACAGTGTTATCTTGATCGTTTACACACGAAGGAAAGGTGATCAGCCCTCCGCTTCAGGTACCAGTCCAGGGTAATATTGAATAAATATTACAGTGAAAAAATCACTAATATTTATTTTACCCCCCTGGGAATCGAACCCGGGACCTCCAGAACGGTAGCCGAGCTTACTGACCATTACACTACGGAGGCGGACAATTTTATAATATATTTTATTATATAGAATATATTATAATTATAATTATAATATAATTATAATACACGAGGAAATAATAAAATACGCGTGGAGCCGATAAACAATTCTATGTTTGGAGTAAGGTCCACACAATATATTGCATATACGCAAATTAACCAGCTCCCTGACATGTAAAATAGAACCCAGTCAGGGATCCAAAATGATTGAACTGAAAAAATACTTAATAATAATAAAAACCCTTATCCGCACCCCAATGGTGCATAGGGCACTGCTTCATACATATGAACAAAGTGTTATCTTGATCGTTTACACACGAAGGAAAGGTGATCAGCCCTCCGCTTCAGGTACCAGTCCAGGGTAATATTGAATAAATATCACAGTGAAAAAATCACTTATATTTATTTGACCCCCCTGGGAATCGAACCCGGGACCTACAGAACGGTAGTCGAGCGTGCTGACCATTACACTACAGAGGCGGAAAAAATACTTAATGGAAAGATATTTATGTTAGTGATTAGTTATATTTTCTCATTTTTTTTCTTTAAACATTCTCCTCACCATATGCTTTTTTATATGCCAATTTACTAAGCCCGTTTATTGTTTTAAATTTGAAATATTGCCCTGCGTTAGTTTTGATTAATTTTTTATATTTTTTTACACTCTTATTTGCGTTTTAGTATTGTCAACTGTCTGCAGTCACAATACATAAATTGAAGAAAAGTATTGATAGAGAAGCTTCGCTGCTTTTTGACTCTATGAGAGCTTGTGTTAGCATTAACCCTAGAAGGAGGCTGCGACGCTCGGCCCAAACTATTTTAATTACGCCCCACCCTCCCATATCCGCTCGCTCCACGTGACCTTGTCGAGGGTTTAATTAGGTAACCACCGCAGGCAGCCAGGGTCACGTTTCGGAAAGTGCCAGAAATATGTTACGTCACGTGGCTCAGGGTACAAGGGGGGGGGGCTTGCGAATTTCCTGGTCGGGATTGAGAATTTGGCGATTGAGTTGTAAACGTCGCAGTGCTCTATGTGCATATGTTACATACACACATACACACACATAAATAAATGCAGTGGCGTGCATTATATGTGGGCACACAAGCAGAGCTGACCCTGCTGTAACGAAAAAAATATGGAATACTGTGATAATCCAGGAATACGAAAATTTAAAACTATGAGTTTCAATGACAATTGAATTTTTAATTTTTATAACTTGAATTTATACAAATCAAACTTTGTTTAGATGGTTGGAAGATATTGCTTCTTAGCAATAATGTACATTTTTTGTACACGAATTTAATACAAAATAAATAAAAAATAAGTCAATAACTTAAATTTTATATTTAAAATTTTTAGTTGGAAATTTCAAACTAGGTAATTTTACAGCGACACACGACACGTTATCACTAAAGAAAATAAGCATTTTTATGAAGGTAGTCGTTACGGAAACTTTGATTTACTCACTAACATCATAGAATAGAACGCCACACCAATCTGTCTTTGCAAATCTTCATCTAATCCACATCCATGCATCTCCTATTTATTATTATTACCCGCCGATTATTCCGACACCTGCCTAATCACGCCCAAGTAATTCGAATGCTTGATCATGCCAAATTTTCTTCGGTTTGTCTCTGGTTCTTTTACTACATTCGCCATTATATATTCAAAAAATCAATCTTGGAAAGACATTTATATGAATATATGAATTAAAACGCTGTTTTTTATACTGCCGAACTTGATTTAAAGCTCCGTGAACGCCACTGTGCATATGAAAATAAACCACTAGGGGAGAGCGAGCAAATATGATCGGAATGTTTGTTTGGGAACCCCATTTCAATATTTCAGCAAAGTTATCGATATTTTCCAAAAAGAAAGCGGGCCTACAAAAACACGCCTGTGATGTTCTTAAATTAAACTTTACCATCGTGCAATAACTAAAATACCATATTCTCATACTTGAAAATGCGATATTATTTGATATCTTTGAAATAAAAACATTTCCGATGCTTAAAGAAATATTTTAGGCGAAAAATATCGTTAGAATACATCGATTCCATTGAAAAAAATTATAAAATAGCCAACTAAAAGCGATTTAGTTGGCTATTTTATGAAGTTCGCATGCCTCCCGAGAGTCTGAATCAATTTGCCTCTTTTACAAGATATCAGGTTATCTCGTTTGAACTTCAGGACGCAGACCTGACTTGGGAGTATGCAAAGGAGCTAGCAGCGGACAGAACAGCTGGGAGGTGGTTTGCAGACGCCATATGCTCCACATAGGGAGCGGATACGCATTAGGAAAGAATAATATTTTATCGAAAACAACAAGAAGTTATGAAAAAAAAAACAAGTTGCCTTGGTAATTTCATGTAGCATGTCTTCTTTTTCTTCTTCTTCTAACTTGTATACGCACCCAATGGTGCATAGGGCACTGCATCGTATAGAAGCAGCGTTATCTTGATCGTTAATTAAACGAAGGAAAGGTAATCAGCCTTGCGCTTCAGGTAACAGTCCAGGGTAATATTAAATAAATATCTGACTGAAATATCACTAATATTTATTTTGACCCTCGTGGGTATCGAGCCCGGGACCTCCAGCATGGTAGCCTAGCGCGCAAACCACTACACTATGGAGGCGGACAATAAGTATATTTAACATGTAAGTATTTCGGCTCAACACACACTATGCCTAAAGAGTCAAAATACAGACAATTAATTTGTACATGTATATTTAATAAATAAATAAATACGTAATATGTATGTGAACAAAAGAGGTGTCGGAAGACCCCAAAAGAGATGGTCTGACGACATTGTCGCTGTGGGGGGTAAAAACTGGCTGCAAGCAGCAATTAACCGGAGGAAATGGAAACAAGGGGAAGAGGCCTATATCCAGCAGTGGAGGTCATAGAGCTTATAAAGAAGAAGAAGAAGATATACCATATGTAATATAAATGTTAAAATCAAATTATGACAAAATCAAATTTGATGTTCGCATATAATTCGGAGCATGTGCCTACAAAAGGCTTCTGAATTCTCAGCAATTCCGCGTTACTATAGTAACGTAAAACTAACATATATAACGACACCGTATATCCGCACAAAGTATTGGCTGTAGAGCTGAATAAGATATTTCGACAGTTCAGCAGATTCTACTATTGAAAATACGTTAATAATTCCGAGAACTTTTATTGTGGCAGTAGAAATATACGAACAAACCCAAAACGAGTCAATAAAAGCTTTGTTCTAGACAAAAAGCTTTTTCGGTAACGTTCAATCGTTTAAAATTACATAAAAAGAATTTAATGATTGGGAAACGTTCAGCGAAATTGTATTCAGAAACGCTGAAATAAAATAAATTGCAGAGGCGAGATTTATGTTGATATAACAATTTTCATCTACATTAGTATTTTTTCATTTATTATTATAAATATACGAATCAGAGTAAAGAAAATTTGAGAAAATATCGTAAGATTTTATTAATTTCTATAGATGAAAAAGATATTGATGTGAAAATGAGGAAGTCTGTCATTGAATAGTTTGAGCAATCACTTTATACACTGTATAATATTCACCATTTTACCTACGATATATAGTATAACCATACTACTCATATTCACGTCTAAAGTTACTAAAACATTTCAAACTTTCAATAAAAATATCAGTAAAGCCTTCAATGGAAGAAAATTTGAAATAAGTTTAAAAAAACTGAAATTAATTTGGGCAGTACAATTAATTGCCAATCATTTTTTAACATCCCATCAAAGATGAAGAAGAATATGGAAGTCTGGGCATTTACGGGGCTGTCGACCGTCATAGGCTGGTTAAAGTGATCACTTTATACACGTGTAACATTCACCAATTCTACCCATTATTGACAACCACACTACTCAAATTCTTGGAAGTTCTATATATATGAACCAATTTAGAAACCTTGTTCTTGAATCACTAGAACTTCACTAGAGACATCTATTAGTGAGATGTAAAGAAGGTTTTTATTAAGCAGAAACTCTTATATTAGTATGTGAGGTCCGAATCCTGGATCACACACATGAGAAACGCCAGAAAACACCATTTTCATTTTTATAATTAAGCTTATAATTTGACCAGATAATTTATTTACAACATTTTGAGTGTGTCCAAATACTTGTTCACAAAATCTGGATTATCTCCAATTACAGGTGTTATTTTGATATTAATATGAAAATAACTCCTGTAATTGGAGATAATCCAGATTTTGTGAACAAGTATTTGGACACACTCAAAATGTTGTAATTGCCAATCGTTGATAGAATTGTGAACGTTACTCAGAGAATACAGCGATCACTTAAACCAGCCAATGTCGGACTTACATGTTCCCACCTCAATAAAGCATTAGTGTTTTTCGAAGATACATTTTATAATTTAAAACAACTTTGTTTTTAACCACTTTGTTTTGAACCGATTGGAGAAAAATTGTATCAATAAAAAAGAGTTAAAAACAAAGTTTATTTTTATTTTATAAAGTTCATTCATATGTGTTGCAATCATGATAAAAATCTTACTTCGGAGCAAAATCCAGCATTTGTTTACGCAATCGTTAGGAAAATATTCCATCGAGTGAAGAAAATCTCAAATTTAAATAGGGGTAAAGTAAATATTGTTTCATAGAATTGTATGTCTTTGAACAGTTGGTAGTGATAAGTTTTATCGCTTACGTGAGATAAATTTTAGCCATATCTATTTTCTATGCGGTAAATGTTACCGGGTTTACGCACAGTTTACATGATTCATTGATTAGTTTCTAGATTACTAGAACCTGTACACTCCAATTGTACGATAATACTATTAATTACGTACGCTTCATATGATAAATACTCAGTTAATATATGAGACCATCGTGGTCATCGTATTAGAGTAAGAATACATATATAGTGAAACTTCTCATATGGAGTACCTCTCATAACGAGTAATTCGCATAACGAGCAACAACAAAAATGTTAAAAACTGGCTCCCTCAACCAGCGACATTTCGCATTACGAATTACGGGGAAAGGGTAAGTCTCTTTTTCACGACAATTACTTGTAAGCCGGGACTTCTGCGCCAGTGCATTACTCTGTGTTTCGCTTAACGAGTAAGATTCTGGAACGAATTATGCTCGTTGTGAGAGGATCCACTGCAATAACTTGTTATTTTGATCGTATTATAATATATCAAATATATAATAAATTTTCTTTGCAAAATGTGTATATATTTACAACATTTTGAGTGTGTCCAAATACTTGTTTACAAAATCTGGATTATCTCCAATTACAGGAGTTATTTTCATATTATTTTTTGACTCAAGAACAAGGTTTTTAAATTGGTTCATATATATACAACTTCCAAGAATTTGAGTAGTGTGGTTGTCAATAATGGGTGGAATTTGTGAATTTTTCACGTGTGTAAAGTGATCACTCAAACCAGCCTATGACGGTCGTCAGCCCCGTTATGCCCAGACTTTCATATTCTTCTTCATCTTTGATGAGATGTCAAAAAATAATATGTGTATATATATATTAACTAAATAGCTATATTAATATGAAAAAAGTTTTCTTCACGAATTTATTTGTTAAACAATAAAAAAGGAAATTTGATTGTCCCCAATTCAATTCATAATTAATAAATTAATTGGATAAAAATGAATAAATAATCGCTGGAAAGAAGAAATTTACGACCAGAGAACACATTCTTGATTTGTAATAGATACGAACAGAATATAACAACGTTATTATGCCTAATAATTATGGAATACGGCACACCATATAGTTTTTTTAATGAATGTATATCACCTGACTTTAGAGGACTCGCCATATGGCTAGAAATTAGAATGCGGGTTCGACTATTTGATAACGAAAAGGAGAAAATAGTCATAATTTAAAAATTACTCCATTGTGGGAACTAAAACATGTGCAGGTTTGTGACGCAGGTACAACTTTTAATTTTTTAAAGTAATTATTTATGCTAATAGAGTACCGGTTTATAAATAAAGTAACAGTTGCTATACACGCTTTAAATAAATCAGGCAACGACCAACTGCCAACATGCTGTTGAAGGGTGTTCTATGATACCCGGTTATATTGCAAGTTTTTATTTAATTTTTTTATTTCCTTAAATGTTTGGTGTTTAAATGCTTAAATGTTACCAGAGTTTAAAGAAGTTTATGTTGAGGGCTATTGATTATCCCGCCTTAAGGTAATATTTATTATTATCATTATTATATTATTATCATACATGATCCGTTAACATTTTAATATTAAAAAAATAACACTTGAATATATCACTTAATGAGTTTTATTTATATATACGACTAGTTTTGAAAACTTACAGATGTTTTCATCTTCTGGTAAAAATTAAAACTAACGAACAAAAATATATTTAGGGGTATATATATAGGTTAATAAATATGGGGAAGGGGAGCTTTTTTTTTCTTTTTTGCCTTTTTGTTCGTTAGTTTTAATTTTTAACAGAAAATGAAAACATCTGTAAGTTTTCGAAACTAGTATTTATAAATAAAACTCTTTAAGTGGTATATTCAACTGTTTAATTTTTAAAAAAGAATCGACATGTCATTCCACAAAGTTAATGCCGAATCAATCAATAATATCATATTTTAATATTTATTTTAAATAAATAAACAGAAATATTTGTGTATTTATTATTTACATAGATATTTCAAATTTCATATTATTTCTGTGAGCCTAAGCGGCTCATTATTAGAGAAAGGTATCAAATTGTGATAGAGTGTGTTCGAACCGAGAAACTCGGACTTAAGAGTCCGCGGCACTAACCACGGGACCACAACCCGACAAAATGTGATATCTGTTTAATATCATGATGCTTAATGAAACAGACATCAATAATGTTTCTTTTAATACGTTTAAGAGAAATATTGTTGATGTCTATTTGACAAGTTGATAAAGAAAATTTCGTTTATTTGATAAAAACATGTGATCGAAGAAGATCCACTTCTCATCGCTGGTGATGCCGCGATGCAAAAAACCTTTTCTGTGATGCCGTTGCAAGAGTGAATCACACATGCAAAGTCGCCTTTCCATATCTCTCTCCTTCAGAGCATACGGGACCCAGTTTCCCTGCCGATGAACAAGGCCCATAGCCTTAATTTTGAGGCGGTTTGAGGCGGTTGAAAGTGCCACGTGGGTGTTCGAGGCAGCGGGGGACAGGAAAACAAAAAAAAACGAAAGGAATCTTTTTAAATCACAGAGAAATATTACATTTTTATAAACGGCAAGAACTAATTCAACCCCCTATTACATTACATGTTTTTATATAGTTATACTTTTATGTACATGACATGACATGACATAAGTTTATTATATAGTTATACTTTTATGTACATGGCAGTTTATTTTAATTTTTAGATTACTTAAGTGAAAACCTGTAATTGGAAAGTTAGTTTTTTAATTGCATTATATAAGGTTATTTTTGTGAAATATTCTGTTGGCTTTCCAATAAAAAAAAAAAAAAAAATAGCTTATATCTGTAGTAATAATAATGAATGATCAATTTCTATACAGCCGCTTTGGCAATATCGGAGGACTGTTTACAATTTACTAGTAGATATTTTTGAAGAGCGATATGCATAAGTAGTTTGTATATTATTAGTAAAATGAACAACAACGCAAACAGCTCATAGAGATAAGACTTTGAATAAAAAGTTTGATCAATTTTCGAGTTTATTCACTTCACCTCTAATGGGCTCAAATAGTTCCTCGGGTCGTGAATTCCAAAGATTCGTAAGGCCGAGAATGTGTCGGCTCGAGGAGGGTGACACGGGGAATACGGGAGAGGGGATAAAATCAATAATAACAACTCGGATGTGACAGTAACAGGTGCGACCTTTTCACTGGCCGCCACATATTTCACACGGAGTGACACGTGGTTGTTTAACGACCCGCTCGACGATGGACATCGGCCCATTCTTCCCAGGATTCATTTATTACGCCAGGATACTGTATAACACGGAGTGCCCATATACGGGCCTATCGGCTATAGGCGTAGGCCATACAGCGTAGGAACATTCGCGACTAACGACAGTTTTACAACTCATTCTTGCCCTAAACGTAACTTGAGGCACTCTACACGGAAATAAAAACTGTTGATTCCATAAATTATGAACGCGGGAAGAGAGTAACCGATCCCAGCGCCATTTATTCTCCTATTTCTAGATACGACCGACTTCTTTCGGGCTCGATAAAATGAAACAAAGTTAATAAATAAATTTAATCAAAATACGCAACTAACATACCTGTATAATCAAAATAAAAAGTTTTAAAGTGTGCAAACACAAAAATTGCCCGGAGGCAACATCTAATAACTTTTGAGAAACGTCTGAAACATTACTATCTACTATTACATAATCCTAACTGTCCATCAAACCTCCTCCCTTAGTTTTCCCTCTATCTTCTTCACTAAACTACATTTTTATCATCAGTTTTTCAATCTTCCTTATTATCATCAGTTTGTAATTTAGGTTTTTGAATGTTCAAGCGCTATCTACTTTCTGATTGCAAACAGCTAAATATGGTATCGAACGTTTTGACCCATATCACTAGTCTGTTTTTGGTAGGTTGGTTTTTAGCAATAACCCCGCTAATGTAAGTACTTATTTATTTTCTGTACATGAAGTTTAAATAAATGAATAATTTAATAAAATGAATGTTATTTGAGAATAGACAACATAAATGTAATTTAATTTTAGCTTCGCAAACCAAATTACATATTACCTACAAGGAAAGAAGGAAATTCGTTGGTAAATTTATACGAAAACAAACACGAGTAGGCAGCAGAGAGAAATAAACATTTACATGCATAATGTAAGTAAAAATATGCGAAAAAATATATCGAGATGAAAGAAGTCGGAATATAGAAGTTTAGTGAGAAATAAAGAAAGTAAAGAACATCTCCACGGCCTCCGCAGGTGTGGCGGATAATTGCCTAAGAAGTGCTCCTTCCCACTCTCGTATTCCCGAAATAGGAATACAGAGTGTTGCCAAGTGTGCGATTTTTTATCGTCCCGGAAATGAAATCGGCGAGGGAAAGGAAAAAGGGCCCACACACTGCGAGCGAAGGGAAAATAATGAAACAAAAATATTGTCACAAAGGCCCGCTCCTTGGCTACAATGAAAATTTATGTCCTCTCAAGAGCGTACATTATTACCGACATCAATGCGTAATATGAAGGAATACTTCGCTGCAAAATGGGAAAATGTCTCTCTCTCGGCCACTGCCGACTGGCAACCGTAATGATCCAGTGGAGAAACATTGTTAGGCTGATGGACCGCTACTGTCGCGAGAGCCACACATCCACATCGTATAGTGACTACATCCCGAGCCACACTTTCCCGACCTATGGTCCATACTATATTCCAGTGATCCGCAACCGGTGTGCCGTGATCAAATTCAATGTATTTGACATTTGACATTTTATTTACAATGTATTTCATATAAAACACATAATACACAATTTATATAATACGCGATGACAAATTATTTTTCATAATATTATCTATTTTTGAAAATGTAGCATATGCATAATAATTATTAGGCATAATTTTTTTAATTTCATTAATTGATTCGGCAGTCACTTTGTGGTAAAATCTATCTTTTTTAAATTTATGTTTTACTTAGTAAACTATAATACGGTGTTTGAAAATGATGCGGAATGCATCGAAACACGTGTCACAGTAGATTTTAAGAAATAGTGGTATTTACTAAGTAAAACATTAGTAAAAATATTTTTTTTAATGGTCTATATGTTAGTTTTTGGTGTGCCGCGGAATTCTAGGAAGAATTTTAGTGTGTCGCTAGTGAGAAAAGGTTGCAGAGCACTGCTTTAGTCCATAGGTCGGCAAAGTGTGGCTCGGAACCCGCATGGGGCTCTTTGACCACTTAAAGTTCTTAGACTCGACAATCTTTTGATGCACGAACCTTATTAAAAGCAAACAAAGAAACATTATTAGCAATAAGTAGTGTTCTTATAGCTAATAAAAAAAACCTTATGCGCACCCCAATGGTGCATAGGGCACTGATTCATATAAACGCAGTGTTATCTTGATCGTTTGCACATGAAGGAAAGGTGATCAGCCCTCCGCTTCCGGTACCAGTCCAGGGTAATTTAGGTTCTTATAGCTACCATATTTAAACAAAATATTTTTTATCAATGAATAAAATCTAAATAAAGGTCTAAAATTATAATTAAGGTGTACTAGAATTGAATAAACGAAAAAGGTCTGGAGGTCTAGAACAGGACGCAGAAGCATGGGTAGACCCCAGACAAAATGGTCCGATGACATTAAAAAAGTGGCGTGCCTGCACTGAAAGAGACGCGTCCAACAGAGAACTGTGGAAGTCCAAGAGGGTAGGTGTTTTTTCAATAATGGACACAAAAAAGGCTAAAGTAAGTAAGAAAGAAATGCAAACATATTTGGCTCGTAATATTTTTTTTAATTGTTGTATAGTGCAGGTTTCTTTGGTTAATAAGCTTTTTTTATGGGAATTGCATTTATTATTTACCTTGCTTATTATGTACAAGGTTTACAGATCATTTAGTGGATTTTTGTTTCTTCTAGCTAATTAAATATGTTTTTATTTGAATCTGTGTTGGGAACAGGAGGGATAATCTAGTGCGGGCCAATCAGGACCTTCTCAGCATTTGCTCATTGATGGGAGAAAACCACGTAAAACTCCTCAGGAGAAGGCGGACTGTTGACTGTCATCAGCAGACCTTCCGTACCACTAGAAGAGGGTTCGGCATTTTGTGTCCTACTATGGTTTACGTTACCAATGTCCTTCACAAATTTTATCATGTATGATACTACCATGGTTATTAAGCTTGCCGACCACTGGTATAGGCGAGCTGAGAGAGTTCTGTTCCTCTTTACTAATTTCAATACAATGAACTCTGATTTTTGTTTGACGTGAAGAAATACCTCCTGCACAGGAAGTAATTTTATTTTCGTGATGGTTAACGCAACCGTTTTGGTAATTATTATTACCAACAAACAATTATGTAAGTCATTATATGTGAACCATGTTTGTATTCGGTAATAGCAGGTATGTTATATTCCATACTAAGATAAACGGTGGAGCCATTGTTAGAAAATCAATCATAAATGCATCCATATACCATACGTTGTACGAGTATTAATAGGTGTATCCGAAAGTTTATCAATATTTTATTTATTTATTATTTCATTGCTTCTAAACAGCTGCTGTAATTTAGCATTTTCAATGTTTTTGACTGCTTTGTTGTTCCATAGATTTTTCATACTTCCATTATGTACTTCATCATCGTTGTGTCAATCTTCACAAACCGAACTAAACTGGTATACCAAGTGATATACCAAGATGTGATATATCACTTCTCGGGTTGGACCAAAAAGTTGTAGTGATAATGACAATTTAGGTCGCAAATTCTTTTAGTTTGGAATCGTATTTCGAATGACTCTCCAAAAGTCCTTTCAGCCGTCGCTACGAAAGTTTCAGTAAATTTCAATATTGGAGGGATCAGCATTCACAAGGGTAAGATAGGATGAAATTTGGGATAGTCAGACCGCAGTAAGGCAATGCGGAATGCTCAGGATTCGGATTCAACGGCGACGTGTTCACCGGCAACCTTCTGTCCCGTGTTGCTTGGTGTTCTAGAACACTAAAAGCTAGCTTTGAGCCGGCGGAATACCTCAAGGGATGCGAACCGTTGAATAATGTGTTATTAGTTGATTCCAAGTTTTTGTAACTTATACATATTTTGTGGCAAACCTATCGAATGCTTTTGAAAAGTCCGTATAGATGGAATCTACTTGATGTTAATTTTCTGGTGAATCTGATGTGTATTTTTGATGGATAAAATTATTGGATAGTGTTGACCTTCCACTTGTTAATCCGTGTTGTTCAGAACATACGGTTTTGTCAGCTTAACTAAGAGAGAATTCGCAATCGAGAATCTCCAGATTTTTCCTAGCATGTAACTGTCGTTGATGTGACGAATTGTTTTGAAAATCTATTGTATCATAGTGATGATTATTGTAAGTGATGATTTAAGTGTAAGTTATTGTAAGTGTATTGAAAATTTTACTGTGCATATTTTTGCTACCGTAGAACGGAGCTACTTAAACTTTGATGTGTTACTTGAGCCCAGTACAAAAAATATTTAAATCGTGGTATCGATCGAAGCATCGTGACAATAAGTGTCACCTGTCAGGGAAACAATGAATCGTGTCGATACGTTCATTATTATAGACCAAATACAGATTTTTTTTGTACTGGGCTCAAGTAACACATCAAATTTCAAGTAGCCCCGTCCTACGGTAATATTGTTAAGGCATTAGCCGTACATCAAATAACAATTAGTGGCAATCTCTGTCTTTCACTACAGGAGCAACCTGCCGATGGTTATGCCTGTAGGAAGAGCTACAGGCTAGCTACTGAACAATATCACGCCGGATATCGATCTGTTCCATGTGTCTGAGGAGGTATTACGAAACGAGATTCATCTACATCTTTGACAAGAGTCTTCTTGCTTTCTTTTTTATTTAATTTTTTTAATGTATACGGCTTAAATTTTAACTTGTTACGTATACATTAATTATTGAATAAATTGATTTGAATTTATTTGATTTGATTCTTCACCAAAGACTGTAGAATCAGAAAACACAATAACCCCGATGACATTTATACTTCAGATATGTAGGCGCACATTTTTTTGGATTCTTTACTAACTGGCGTTTACAATATTTTTCTGGCAAACGCTCGATGTGTTATTGATATTTATATCTGAAATCAAAATAGCTGAAATATCGTACAAGTATTTGCACCAAAAATTTGTATTATATATTTTACTACACGAACGTCGTGGTGTGACGTCAAGTAGTGTCTCTCAAACACGCATCGTATGTTACATGAGAATTTGAGGGCAAATGGAGACTATGAAATCGAATAGAAAATTTAGCAAAAATGACAAAATAAGAAACATATATAATTCGATATTTTTTGACAGTGAAAATACGCCGTTCTTGTCAATTTTACCACAGAAAAAAGCACAAATATATTTCAAGAAATATAGGCAGAACGAACATTTATATGAACATGTTATGAAAATTTTAAATCACCTTTGCATGTTTGGAACAATTCGAGTATCGTAATGTCATCCGCTTTAGTTTCATGAAATCGTTCTTTATATATATATTTTTCGTTCATGTCAAATGTCAATAGTATAAAATCGATACGGGTAAAATGATCCAATTATTATAGCGGAAAGTCACGAAGTTTGGCACTAAACTCGGGCCAATAGAATCATAATAAACACTGGCATTGCGGTAATTACATAGATATATATTTATTTTACCTATAATATGTATAAATGTAACATTTACATTTCTATAATATGTACATATATTTATTATTGTTTTAAACATTTAATAATAATAATAATAATAAAACCCTTATCCGCACCCCAATGGTGCATAGGGCACTGCGTCATATAAACGCAGTGTTATCTTGATGGTTTACACATGAAGGAAAGGTGATCAGCCCTCCGCTTCAGGTACCAGTCCAGGGTAATATTGAATAAATATGACTGTGAAAAAAATCACTTATATTTATTTGACCCCCCTTGGGAATCGAACCCGGGACCTCCAGAACGGTAGCCGAGCGTGCTGACCATTACACTACGGAGGCGGACAAAACATTTTCTCAAACTAAAATTTGCAATGATTTTGCGAATGAAATATATATTTTTAAAAATATATAAAAAAAAAACTGAGTATCTGGCAAATCTCAAATTGCAATGTTCAGTCGATATTCACCTTTGTTCGCATTTTTTACCATAAAAATTGACACTATATTAAGTTTAATTTTTTTCTATAATAATGTTCATCTATGTCGTAGTTGGGTGGACACTCGACTGCAAAACCGACTGAAACGCGGGTTCGATTCCCGCCAATTGCAAAATGAATTCAAGAAAGATTTGTTTTCAATTGGTCTGGATGTTTGTGATGTAATGTGTATCCTTACTATCCTTACTGCAGACAAGCCTGTTAAAGTAGGGGCTTTGCGGGTAATTCCATTTTTTTAATTTTTAAAATGTTAAGATGTGAAAAAAATGGTGCTAAAGTCAATTGGACCAATAAGCGAGAATAAAAATTTAAGGCCCAGCATTCGTTAAGTCGCATTCATTCTACCGGAGACCACCGGAGAGGTCACTTGTCTGCTAACGTCCGATTTTTTTAAAGAATAAATATTAGATTTTTTTTTTGTTTTTTAAAAATAGTATTTTTTCAAACTCCAAACCTTTCAATAACACTTTTCTTTTCAAAACCATATAATTATTTCGATGAAAAACGTATTTTTTCAATGCGAAAACGGTATTTTAAGAAAATAATCAACTATGTAAAATTACCTGGATTTAGAAAAAATTAAGTTGCGACTTAACGAATACTGGGCCTTAAAACTGACCACTGGTTTCAAATGATATGCAAATAAGTGTACGTATAGCGACATTCACGATTCGCAGAAATGGTTTAATTTCAGACGAAAAGGATTCCCGTAAAGTTGTAATCCAGAAAAGTCTCCTATTATATCCCATTATAAGCCTCGAGCACCTGGCGACCCCTCTGTACACGCCATACCGAGGATGGCGAACCTATGGCACGCGTGCCATATAAAAAAAAGTTTAGACTTATAGACGAAAGTAATTATATTAAAAGCTACCAGCTACAAAGCCGCCATAAAACAATTGGCATCTAGAATCCAAAAATAAAAATCTCAATAAAAATGAAGTTTTAAGGGTTCTACATTTTTTGATTAAGTAATTTTTTTATTTATTGCTTATTTAGCCATTAATGAGTACTCAATTATTTTTTTCGATGTATTGATCCTTGGTTTATATTAAAAATCTGATGTTAAGGTGGGGACTGACCGGAGTCATTTCGTCGTAACGTATCATGTTACGATGCGAGCATTCGTATAGTCAGTACAGCGTTCCGATTGCTCCATCCATAGTCGGATGCTCGCCGCGAGCGACGTTGTGACGTTACCTTACGACGAAATTGACGTGCCCTACGTAAAGTGCTCTAACTACATTTTTGTCCATTTTTAGATATTTGGTGTATGTTATCAACTGACTGTTATCTATAAATGTAAACAAACAAAAATATATATGTAAAAATTTCGCCTAGTTTTCAGGCGTATAAGACGCTATCTACATCGAATTTTCGAAATGAACTGAACTCCTAAAACGCTAACTACTTAATTTTGACAAGGCTAACTACTTAGTTTTGATTTGATACATTCTTTTATTGCGTTTTTGAATGTATAACACTAGTTTAGAATTTCAGATAAACCCGTTAATAAATAATAAAAAAATACGCTGAAAAAATCTTCTAAGCTCTTTCCTGTAAAGTAACAGATTTGCAGATAGAGTACTTTACGTAAGGGCCGTCGAAATGCTCCAGTCAGTCCCCACCTTTACACAAATTGATGGATTTCTATTTCCATGGTATGTGGCACGTAGCACGCTACATATTATTATAATGATTAAAGAAAACACTTGTTTTCACCACTTGAGTTAACTTTGTTTGTTTGTTTACTTAACTCAAGTGGTATAAAAACAAGTGTTTTCTTTAATCATTGTAACATGTCTTACCATAAAGTTAATGTCGAAACAATTAATAAAACATATTATTGTATTGAAAAAAAAAATTTTGGCACTCAGAGTCACAAAAGGTTCGAATTCCCTGCGCTATACGAACACAGTGCGGCCAATGAGATAAGGTCAGAAAACATTAATATCCCACGAACGCGTCAGGTGGGGCTGGATGTTAAATGACCTGAAGTTTGCGCGAGGTAAATTTAAAATAAAAAATGTAATTGTGATCCGTCAAACGCTATAAAAAATGTTGATGTCCGAAAAAAAACCAATATGGTAGATATTGCTGCCCGTGGATCCAACATACGTAAAATCTAACTAATCATCATACCGCTTCTTTGCAGGGGTAGGCAGAGAGAATAGAACGCCATATTACATGAGGACATAATAATAATAATAATAATAATAATAAGACTTGGCACGATCAGATCAATCAGAACCTAAAATCTGGCGGTGTCAAAAGTCTGCGTAATATGAGGACATGTATGACTAGATGTATGGATGTGAAGGAGGCGAGGAGTGTATGTGAGGACAGAAGAGTGTGGCGTTCCATCCTATCTGTCTACCCCTGCGGGGAAATGGCGTGATGGTAGTAGTAGAAGTAGTAGTAAATAATAATAATAAAAACATGTGTGGAGCCGATAAACACAACTAAGTTTGGAGTAAGGTCTTTGCAATATATTGCCTATACCCAAATTGACCAGCTGCCTGATATATCACTCACTCATTTCAACAACGTCATAAATCAAAAATCGTCAGTTTTCAGTTGTGCATGTTTTCGGAATGCCCAGAAAATGTACTATATCACAGCAAAAGCGGCATATTTTTAGCGTAATATTTACCCGCTACAGGGCAGAAAGTGTTGTTTTTGCATTTTGAAGAAAATGTACTGATTAATTATTTTTTTAAATAAACTAAATATTTTTCAAAAGGAGAAACAACATTCAGGTTTTACCTAAAATATATGTTGCACAGTAAAAAGTTCAATAAGTGGCTTGATATTTATTTTTAAAACATTTAATTATATTTTCAAACTTTAAAAACGATCTCCTGAAAAATCAAGTTTTTCGATTTATGACGTTCTTGAAAGGAGTGAGCTATATAAAAAATTGAACCCAGTCAGGGATCCAAAATGAGGAAAAAAACTGTAATAAGAAAAGTAACATTGAAACAAAAACTAGGTTATAAAGAAGGCTGTATGTACCTACATCATTCCTGAATATCATCATTTTATGCAACATGCCTGATTTCTTGAATCTATTAATTTATTCAGTGATACAACATTATTCAGTGATTCAGTATGATTTCAAACACCGCTGTGCAAAATACGATCCACTATGATTCTCAGAATACTCTACTAACTATAATAATGTGTACTAATTCTGTTTTCGTATTTTTCACCGGATTGTTTTCGCGGCACGGCTCAAGTATTGGTGCCCCGTGCGCCGTACATACACAGCGAGACGCACACAGGCGCAAGTGACACGCATAGAATTGTGTATGTGTGTGTTTGTGTGCGTGCGCTAGAAGTGACGCACACATGCGCGCTCTGCCCACGGCGACTGCGCACGAAAATAACTGTGATTAATTTGGTTCCAAGGCCAAGATCAAGTTTACGGTCGAGGTTTCTGTATTGCTTGAATCATAGATTATGACATAGTATAGATCGCGAGTTTGTAACATTTAGCGTAAGAATTCGAATAGTTCGAAATTTAAACGTCCAATACCTATCCACGATTCTCGTATAAACTCTTGACAGAGAAAGACGACGCATTACAGAACACCTCCATCACTTTTTAAATCATAGATTATCACATAATATAGATAGCAAGTTTGGACATACAATACATAAGGATTCGAATATGTAATTAAAAATTTAAAGATAAACTTATCAACGATTCTGGCATACACTCTTATACAGAAAGAGACAACGCATTACGCAACATCTCCATCTCTTTTTAAATCATAGATTATCGCAGAATATAGATCGCAAGTTTGTAACATCGAGAATAAGAATTCGAGTAGTTCGAAATTTAAACTTTAAACAGATTGGTGTGGCATTCTATTCTCTCTGCATACTCCTACGGGAAGGCGTCGTGATGTAAATTATTTTTGTTATACGTTTTCACACATTGCCAGATGAACGACACTATTTGGCTAAGTGTCCAAAAAACAATACATATCGCTCACTCCTTTCAACGTCATATATAAAAAAAATGGTCAATTTTCAGTTGTGCGTGTTTTTGGAATGTACAGAAATTGTACTATATCCCAGCAAAAGCGGCATATTTTTACTTCATATTTACCCGCTACAAGTCAGAAAGTGTTGTTTTTGCATTTTGAAGAAAATGTAATGTTTAATTATTTTTTTAAATATACTTAATATTTTTCAAATGGAGAAAAAATATTCAGGTTTTACCTAAAAAGATCTGTTGCACAATACAAAGTTCAATAAGTGACTTGATGTTTTTTTTTTAATACATTTTATTATATTTTTAAACTTTAAAAACGATCTCCTGAAAAATCAAGTATTTATATATATGACATTGTTGAAAGGAGTGTGCGATATCTCAGCAGAGATAATTATCTATTTGAAACGAAATTTGTTTGGCAAATCTCAAATTTATATTCCGTCGATATTCACCATTGTTCAAATATTTTTACTGTAATAATAGACACTGTGACTGAATACAATAAAAAATATTTTAGTCAATACGAAATTAATACCAGGCAATTTGTTTATTGGTTTTATCGCATTGAACTCGGTCAGTGACCTCAAAACAATAAATAACGAAATTGATTAATAGAATATACTCGCAACCCACACGGCATTATTCTCAATAATTCACAGCCTATAAATCTAGGCCGGTAATCCCATAAAATTAAACAGATTTTTTGAATGCCCACGAAACACATAAACGTAAATTTGCCATTAAAATAGCTAGACAAATATCGTATAAATGTAGCAAACTAAACTGTGCGATATGAATAGATTATCAATTCATAAATACTCGTACAAAAAAGCATAAGAGTAAAACCTACTTATAAATATAAAAAAAGCTAATTTAAATTTTGCTTTGTAAATGCCACTATTTCTTTAAATCTATTGTGACATGTCGCTCACTCGTCTCAACAACGTCATATATTAAAAATCGTCAATTTTCAGTTGTGCAAAATGCCCAGAAAATGTATTGTACTATATCCCAGCAAAAGCGGCATATTTTTAACTTAATATTTACCCGCTACAGGGCAGAAAGTGTGGTTTTTGCATTTTGAAGAAAAGGTATTGTTTAATAATTTTTTTAGTTTTACTAAATATTTTTTAAATGGAGAAAAAACCTTCAGGTTTTACCTAAAAAGATGTGTTGCACAGTAAAAAGTTCAGTAAGTGGCTCGATATTTTTTTTAATACATTTTAATATATTTTTAACTTTAAAAACGATGTCCTGAAAAATTCTTTTTTTTTATTTATGACGTTGTCGAAAGGAGTGAGCGATGTTTTTCGATGTATTCCGCATCATTTTCCGTGTTTGAAATTTCTAACATACCGTATATTATTGATATAAGAATATATTTTTTATGTCTACACCAATTTCACTTGGTATATGTTTAAGAACATATTATTTGACGTTGATTTTACATCGTCATAAGGGCACAGATTATTACATTTTTCTCAGATAAAACCTTTCGTTCTTTTGTAATAAATTATATGTAGTAAATTAAATTGATCATACTCAATTACTACGATACGAGTGTCAGCCTATAAAAAGTTAAAATTCCCAAAGACTCTTAACGTTGTTTGAAAACGATGTGGAATACGTCGAAACACGTGTCACTATAGATTTTAAGAAGCAGTGGTATTTACCAAGAAATACTTAAATTAAAAACGGATAGATATTACCACAAAGCGACTGCCGAATCAAAAAATTGAACACTGAATTGACCTGTTTAAATTTTTAGAAGACAAATTTACGCACGGACGAGGTTGTACAAAATTTTTTGAACTCAATACTTAGTTTATAGCACAATATAAGTACTATCATGTGTAGTTATAAATACAACTGGTTTCGTCTCATTCTAATAAGATCTGTCCCGGATTTGATTCGCTGAATGATTAAAACACACAGACACTGAAATTTCTCGACAAATTGCTATTCAGTTGGGATCATTGTTTACACTCAAACATCAAAGAAAATGGTGTACTATGTAGGGCTGAATCTTACGAATACAAAACGTAGAAAGTTCTTCGACCGAAACTATACGTACAACTAGAATATTAAAGTTACACCCAAAACAAACTAAGCATAAGGACGATCTCCGACAACTCATTTGTATTAAATTAACATAGAGATGGGAGTCGAAATGATATTCAAAATCTCCTAGATTTTGCGATGAGAGAGCGCGATAAACAATCTTAGAGTGAAGGGAATCGAGTCATTTCCCGCGTCCCAGTCTCCAGATATCCCGGACCCTGGCCCTGGGGGAAGTTGGAACTGAATCTCGGGATTATTAGAAACATTCCGGGAAGGGAGGAAGAACAACCAAGTCGCCGGAGGATATTAAAATAATTACTCTACATTCGAGGTTACACTCGCAATGTCTTGTTGTTATTATTATTATTGAAGAAATGTTCATAGGGGTGAGGTTTTGTATAATACATCAAACACGAATTTCCGGGTTGATTTTGATTTAAATAATACAAGTAACGTTTTGAATATTGAAAGCATTAACTTTGTGGATCATATTGATATATTATTTCGAGAAATAAAAATACTTTGTGTTCTGAACCACTCACATATCGCTCACTCCTTTCAAGAACGTCATAAATCAAAAATCGACAATTTTCAGTTGTGCATGTTTTCGGAATGCCCAGAAAATGTACTATATCCCAGCAAAAGCGGCATATTTTTAACTTAATATTTACCCGTTACAGGGCATAAAGTGTTGTTTATGCATTTTGAAGAAAAGGTATTGTTTAATTATTTTTTGAAATATACTAAATATTTTTCAAATGGAGAAAGAACCTTCAGGTTTCACCTAAAAAGATCTGTTGCACAGTAAAAATTTCAATAAGTGGCTTGATATTTATTTTTAATACATTGTATTAAAATTTTAAACTTTGAAAACGTTCTCCTGAAAAATCAAGTTTTTTGATTTATGACGTTCTTGAAAGGAGTGAGCGATATGTGAGTGGATCAGAACACAAAGTATTTTTATTTCTCGAAATAATAATATAAGTAACGTTCATAACGAAATAGGTAAACACAATTTAATAAGTGCGAAAAAATCTTACTGCTTGAAAAATGTTTAAACTAGTTTTTAAGTATGAATGATTATTATTTTGTGGTTCTTTATTTGCCTTTCTTAAAGTTTTCTACTTTTATAGTTATTGCTAGTCTGAAATTGGAAATGAAATTTATTTAAATTTATTTAAAAATACAACTGGCTTTAAAAAACATTTAACGTTTAAAGACAATTTTATTTATTTAAAGTTTTTTAAGAGACTCGCAAATCATTGATAAATTTAAAGGAAGATTTTTACCTTCTCTTTTACATAGAATATACAATGTATTTTGAGTCAATCCGCACATTACTTCTTCCTTCAGACGCTTAATTCACAATTACAATCGGTAACTTCAGTATACCCTGACGACTGCTAAAATAATGATTAAAAAAATGCAATATTATACATGTATTTATCGAAAACCGTTTACATTATTGTGTAATTAATAAAAAAAAACGTGAAAAAAATATCAAAAAATTATTTTTCTACGAAAAAAATTGATCGTTAGTCAATGTTCATATTTCCTGTGATATTCGGGTTAGCGATCCTCTCTAGCAAACGGTTAATAAATAATAAACAACATTAAACTTCGTGATATAAAAAAATACGTTTTACGAAAAAATATTTCACGGTTACCCTTACCCGCGATATAATTGGTTTCCTTTTCACATTTCCTCGTCAGCGAAAATATTATTTCGAAGCAACATTTTTCGAAATGAATTTAATGATTTTCCTCGAGTGACGCTCGTACGCGCCTCATAAATGAACTTAATAAATTTACTCTAAATACATAATTTCCGAAAATGGGCGGTTTCCCATCCAAGAGCACAAATACATTTTGTAATTAAAATTTGCGTCGACAACCTACGGGCGGGATATGAAAATAGGGGTGAAGGCGGGTTACGGAGAAATATTGTCGAGGAAAACATTCCAACATACCTGAACTCTGATTTAGCAGTGGATAAAATCGACGCACGAGTTTGATGAATTGTTTATTTAATAACTAAATGCGAGTAGATGAAATTTAAATTTCATTAAATTCAGGATAATACTAATATTTTCATTAATTGATCTGACAATGAGTTTGTGGTAGTATCTATCTATTTTCAAACATCCTTAACATTTTGAAAATAATGCGGAATGTATTGAATTACGTATTACAAAGGATTTAAAGAAATAGTGGTATTTATCAAGTGAAACTTGAATTGAAAATAATAATGATATCGCTGAAATTAAATTTACAATATTTTTTGCCATTCATACTAAATATTTAAACAAAATAATTAAGTACCTACTTTTATGACTCAAAACAGTGTCTTAAATATGATGTTATCTTTTTACAAATGATTAGTCAAAATTATTTTCATGAAAAACTCGATGGAATATATTTAAAAAAAAATAAAGTTACATGTAAATAATAATTTTTTTCAATGGTACAGCGAAACCTGCAATTTTAAAATTAAGAAAAAAAAACTAGTGAAAAATAAAATAATAATAAAAAAATCTTTAAAAAAAATTACGATAAAACTAAACATATTAGCTAACTCGTAGATGAAGTTACTTTTGAATTTTTTATTAAAAGCATTGATAACTTTGTGTTATGGTAATAAAACACTCCTTACCATCCATTATTTACTTTGTGTAATACCACTTTTTTTAAAGTGATATTACACAAAGTAAACAATGGATGGTTGAGAGTGTTTTACCTTTGAAATGCCAGGATATCAGAATGTCGACGTTGCATGACGATTAAAATAGGTGCATTAAATCTAGAGTTAATTCGTGAGATTTTGTGGAGTAAAGAAAACTTTGCGTATTAGCGGTTGTTGAAATAATGATTGTCGAGCTACAAAAGCGACCGCAAAAATACGCCGAGATGTAAAGTAGGGAGCGGAGTCGCTCCATTACGAAACAAAATATATTTAAGCGGATAAGACGGTATATAATTAAAGGTTTTCGCATGTACCCGTTAGAGCGGGGATGGGAAGTTTCCATATTGCGCAAAAGGGTGTAATTTAATATGGTGCCAAATTTAATCCCGGGCAGGACATTAGGGAGTAGCGAAACTGGTTTCGACCCCGATATTGTTTTGCCTCCCCTACCCGCAAAAATGCTAACCGACAGTGTCATGTTAATTAAGTTTGCCCGTTGACGCGTTTAACGTTATTCGGTATCGATTGGGCCTCAACTAATTTAGGCGTAACTGAGCGATAAACAACGCGTCACTCCGGCAAAGTTGAATAATTTGAAGCAGACAAAGACACGATGTTCTGAGGTAAACTACGGTTTTTTTTACAAATATAATGTGAAGAATAAGATTGATAATCCCACAAAAGAACAATACAGTAAAACCTCGATATAACGGACTAATTGGAAACAGGGGATGTCCGTTAAAGTCGATTATCCGTTATAAACAAATAGGTTTGAAATAAATCAAAAAACTTTTGTTTGAAAATATGGACACTATATTTAGATATAAATAAACAATACAAAACACAAACAAAAATCTGTTTATTGTCTTCGGATACTCGTCGCATACTGTTTGATATCGGATACTAGTCGCATACTGTTTGATATCGACGTACTTGCTTTCGGTAATCCTGTTTTGAAAAATGAATCAAGTTTCGCTTGCACTCTTTGCAGTTTCCTGTTTTTTTTTAAACAATTTATCAACACTAAAAATTACGAAAATGTGTATAATACAGCTACATATATAGATGTTTGACGTGATTATCATAAAAAATGTTGACCGCTAAAAGATGTTCATGTGCGTCGACACTTGAATTTAAGAATGTATATTAACGGGACGTTTTTATTTATTTTTTTAACATTTGAGCGTATTTTTTATCCGTTATATCCGTTCGTTCGTTAATAAGTTCGTTTAATAGAGGTCCGTTATATGGAGGTTTTACTGTGGTGTAATTTAACAAAGTAATCTACGCATAAAGCAGGTGTTAAAACGCCTCATTTTTTAATAGAGGATATAATTACAACAATTAAGGAAATTGTTGGTTTATTCACATTCGAAAGGGAACGGTTGATTTCTAGATGATGACCAACGATTGCTTGACTTAGTGGTAGAAGCATTGTTAACTTTGTGGTATGGTAATAGACTACTCTACATTTGACCTGAAAATGGAATGATGATCATGAAATAGTGTTTTTAAGTGGTATTACACAAAGTGAACGATGAATAATGAGAGTGTTGAAGACAGTTATTTTGTGATAAAATCATTTCATACTGTATTTACTTCCGTCCGCCTCCATGTGTTTAACGATCAAGATAACACTGCGTTTATATGATGCAGTGCCCTATGCACCATCGGGTCCGGATGAATGTTTAAAAAAAATGCATGTAATGGCTGGTACATACCATACACATAAATGACTAAATGAATGCATATGACTAACCACTCGATATCCTCAAAATTGCGACCTGGCAACCTTAGTTATAGTGTGAGAACAAACTGAACAGCTAACTTATAAAAATATCGTATTCAAATATAGTCTACCTTGGTACTTGGGTAGTTCATAAAATCACACGGTAAAAATAAAGAAAGGTGACATTGAAATACTAAGGTTGCTAAGTACATCCTGGAACGCAGACTGCGGTGAGTGAAAAATTTGGCAGGCAAAAAACGTTGACCGTGAAAACCGAAACGCAATTTGAGGATTATTTTACCGAAGTAATCTGATACTGAGCAACCTTTCCACAGCTTACTGTGTCCTTTGGATAAGGACGATCTTCCCGACCCCCGCGCTGCCACTTCCCTGCCTCCAGACCCACCCCCAGGCCCCCTCAGAGCCGGGCAATGTGGTCAAATGCCTTCCTACTATTGTACGGTATTATACTTAGCCACTGCGTAATGACATTCACACTTCTAAGTGCTCATGACCAGACATATTTAAAAAAAAAACTTAATCAATTTTAAGACGGATTTATTTCCAATTAATATGGATATCGTGAGGTACTTTTCTTAAGTCCATTCTCACATACCGTAAAACAGACTCTCAATTGGTATAACAGACCTTTATCGAACAAACTTCGGATAAAACAGACAAAAAAATCCAGTTAAATTTTAAAAAAATACAATAAATAAAAACGTCCAGTTAATATTATACGCGCCAAAGTTTGATATCAAACAGCAACGTCACTTCACGACGGGTGTCCGAAGGAAGAAAAAAAAATGTTTTGTATTTTGTATTGTTAATTTATATCTCAAAACAGTGTTCATATTTGAAAATAATATTTTTGATTAATTTTAAACCTATTATTATATAACAGACTTTAACGGAGACCCCCTCCCCCCAATAAGTCCGTTATATCAAGGTTTTACTGTACTTTCTTTCTCTGCAAGATATTGTGTACACTTCATGAGAGAACGACCTGTTAATGATCGCATGTTTCTTAGTGTGTCATAATTATTAAAAGAGATGCTTCTACACGTGCCAATATTAACACCGTCAGAACCACTTGACCTTGACAAGTAAAATAAGTATAATATAATGTAAGTACGGTGTAAACACGTTAATTTTGTATGGAGCACGTAAAAGCAAGACACGGTGACACGGCTTTGGCTGTTTAATTGATTTTCTATGGTGGAAATGGTTCTAAAATCTATGGTAATATAACATCCCTTGTTGCTCTAGTAAGTATATCGGCGACTACAGCTTTGATACCCTTTGTAGCAGATATAACTGAATAATATTATTCCAAAACCTAATAAATCTGGTTCTTTTTCATCTTGGTTTGGTTCTCTAAGGGTGTTAAACAGGGCTGTGCAATGTCACCGTGGCTTTTTAATATACAGTTGGATGATTGCATGAAAGATTTTTTTTTAATATTGGCGTTGAAATGATCGATTTGACTGTCTGCTGCCATTTGTATGCTTACGATACCGTGTTTCTTGCCGATAGTAGAAAATAGTGGCGTTCTATTCTCAGTGCCTACCCTTGTGGGAAATCGGCGTGATGGTTAGTTAGTTAGTTAAACTATACAAATCTGATACAGAATTTAAAAAAAAATACACGAAGCAAATCGTCGATTTCATTTTTTTTAGCTTGGATTTCGTTTAGGTGAATAATTGAACTTTGCATAAATATTTTCAAAAACATAACAAAAAAAACACATTTTTCATTATAATTCCGACTATATTGCTGATTAACAAGAAACTTGTATGTATTCTATCTAGGTCCTGTTTTAATATTAATATGTATACTTACGAAACGACTTACAAACTAATAGTCGTCTTACGGTGACAGTAGCCAGACCATCAGATGGGTCCAAACATCTAATTTATATATTGATTAAGAATATGAAACGATAAAGAAAAACAATATCATAAGAGGATGAGAATTCTATATAAAATGAAATACGAATTGACATCAGCGTGCTATTTGCTGTCAATTGAAATACGAGTATATGGATGAAGATTTTTATAAAAGGAAAAAAAAGGATTGCGGAAACTATTTTTGGGAGCCTTCAAACCATCTCGATATTATAGGGCTAAATTAAAGGCTTTAACAGCTATTCCGTTGATTTAATTAAAAAGATAAATAAAAAAATATCAGAGGATAAGAAGCACATATAAAATGAAATACAGATTGATATTAGCGTGCTATTTGCTATCAATTGAAACGTATGGATGAATATTTTTCAAAATGAATAAAAGGTATTACGGAAAGCATTGCGGAAACCATTTTTAGGAGCTTTCGAACCATCTAGATATATTATTGATATATTATAGGGCTAAATTAAAAGCTTTAACAAGTATTCCATTGATATAATTGAAAACAATTGAAATGTATGGATGAATATTTTTCAAAATGAATAAAAAGGTATTACGGAAAGCATTTCAAGCCTTCGAACTATTTTAGGGTTAAATTAGAGGCTTCAGAAGCTGTTTCGTTAATTTTGTGCAAAATAAAAAAGCGCAAAGTTCCGAATCTCAACAGGCCTCCGCGGGAAAAACCCGCGCGCGAAACAATTTATACTTCTGCACTGAATATCAGATTAAGCAAAACACGTTTTCCTCGGAAAATAATTAAAGTCGGGGACAGAAATAAGGTTTTTTGTATTCACAATGTATATTATTCAAGGCTCTCCGGGGGCGGATGGAAAGTTCGGGTAGTTGCAGATAGCGGGAAGTCGGCCCGGAGACAACATTTAAAACAAAGCCGCCCGCCGTATCTCGCTTTATTCATACAGACTATTGAATTATATCTATCCCACACTCCCTTATGTGGCGCGCTTATTTTATAAATAAAAAGGTTTTTCCCGGAAAGAGAGGCGAGCAAAGATGGGGTACATAGCTACAACGTATGCGTTACACAGCACACAATACAGAAAACAGAGGGTTGATAAAATAATTTCATTAATTGATTTGGCAGTCACTTTGTGATAATATGTATGCATAATATTCTCAATATTATTAATATTTAAAGTATTTACTTTGTGGTTAGTCATTTTTACTAATTTATTTTTTTACATAAATTTTAATAATATTAGTATATAACCACTCACCGAGATTTTTATGTCTACCGATTTCGAGACGTACCCGTCTCTTCAGGACAATCACTAACACAGCATGCAAACAATACTACCCTTCACCACCATAGCACCATTTACACACTCAAAACTACAAAAATTGTCTAACACATCGTTGGTCGATGTGTATACATTTTAAAATTGACCACAGATTACGGTTTCTAAATTTTTACCAATATTTTATATAAAAAGTTCTCTAAAAATATATGGCACTTTTGGTAAAATGTGAGTTTTTCTTATCGTACTACATTTAACGATAGTCCCGTATTAAGGTATATTGAAAAGTCGTAGTCTACTACGGGACTTTTCAACCCTAGAGGGTAGGATATGAAACCCTCTTGGGTTTCATATGCTACCTACCAATTTTTCTCTAAATCTATTATGACACATGTTTCGATGCATTTTGTACCTTTTTAAAATACCGTATGTGAAGCTAAGTCTAAATTTTAGATTTGTTTCCTTGGGACGTTGAAGACGGGAAAAGAAGCAAACCAATCGTCACACAGATTGTAACCCAAGAAGAAGAGGTATTTACCAAGTAAATTATTAATATCAAATGAATACTCTAAGAAGCATATCAGGCAAGAGTCTTTGAGATAGAATAAGAAACGCCAGGATCAGGGAAATATGAGAGATCGAAGATGTCGTTAGGTGGGGAAGGCAACGAAGGAGACAATGGTGTGAGGAGAATGAATGGACAATTCGCATGTGAGGAGAATGAAACCATCCAGAATCTCCCACATCGCACTGTACGGCCAACCCCATGGTAGACGACTCCCGGGCAGACTACCGAAGAGATGGAATCGACACGGCAGGAGGCTAATCCCTCTTAAAAAACAGGCCACAAGGCCTACAACAAGATGAAGAAGAAGAAGAAAATCATAAATAATGAAAATTAATACAAAATCCCGATTGTTATTCAAGATAGAGATCGATGTGTCGGCTCTAGTCGGGAAGTCATAGTTGGTCGTTATAATGACCAAGAGACGTTCGTTGACTTAGAATCGAAGACCGTTTTATACGTGTATCTCGGAACCGTACATATTATGCTTTACATAAGAAAGCGGACCGCGGCGCACACACGGGCGCCTCACTATGACCTTTCTCGGGGAAAATATTTCCGTCAGGATGTTTTACGGCTCCATTTCATTTCCAGAATTGAATACGCCTCACAAAGGACGTACCTACAAGCATGTACATGTGGAAAAGGGACGCTATTTCATACTTTCCCCAGTGCTGTCTTTTGTCATCGTCTGATTAAACGTAACAAAGAAGGAAATCTGGAACGCCATATTCGCACTTCACGCCGAAACGCTTCCGGCGCAAACGGAACGAAAATGTTCAAGTACATTACGCACAAAAATTTAGGATTTTTTAATGATCAAATGAAAATTACATCTCATATATGAATGTAAAAAATTTACTTAACTACAAATATGTAACATATTATTTTTTTGACATCTCATCAAAGATGAAGAAGAATATGGAAGTCTGGGCATTTACGGGGCTGACGACCGTCACAGGCTAGTTTAAGAGATCAATTTACACACGTGTAACATTCACCAATTCTACCCATTATTGACAACCACACTACTCAAATTCTTGGAAGTTCTATATATGTATATGAACCAATTTAGAAACCTTGTTCATGAATCACTAGAACTTCACCAGAGACATCTAATGATGAGATGAAACGAAGCTTTTTATTGAGCAGAAACTGTGGTCCCGTGGTTAGTGTCGCGGACTCTTAAGTAAGAGTTTCTCGGTACAAAAACACTACCATAATTTGATACCTATTTCTAATAATGAGCCGCTTAGGCTCACAGAAATAGTATGAAATTAAAATATTTGTGTAAATAATACTAACTAAAACTAACTAACTAACCATCACGCCGCTTCCCCGCAGGGGTAGGCAGAGAGAATAGAGCGCCACACCACTCTGTCCTTGCAAACATTCTTCGCCTCTTCCACGTTCATGCATCTCCTCATACATACCCGCCGATTGTTACGACTCCTAACCTGACCACTTTCAAGTATTTGGCATACCTGATCGTGCCATGTTTGTGATACACAATACATAATAATTTTATATTGCCATGTTTTTCTACATCTTTTCTTGTAAATAATACAAACACAAATATTCCTCTTTTTTTTTAAATAAATAAAGTATTTCGACACATTAAAAATGTTGTATAAATATCTCTTCTTAGCTCGATAATTAACCGAAAAAGTTTGATGCGAGAATATCCCGTTTAATTAGGAAAAATCTAATTATTTCTGAGCCCAACAATAGACTTAAATCCAGCAATGATTAAGCGGTCGGTTGAAGAATCAGATAAAGTGTCAGTAAGGTTGAAAGAGCGGTGATCTTTCAACCATAAATACACAGACCAGGATATTCCGGAATTAAGTTCCTCCCGATCCCCGGAATTTGAATCGTGCTCAAATATTTGATGGAGAGGAATGTAAAAGTTCAACATCAATTAGAACCCATTTCCGATTAATTTAGATGTAGAAAGGTTGGCACTAAAATTCAATGTGAAGCTGTACTTATCACCAGATCATTTATATAACATTAAACGAAACGATATGATATTATTTATTAATTCAGCATTAACTTTGTGGAATCACATGTTGATTAGTTTTAAAAAAATTAAACACTTATAAAAAACCACTTAATGAATTTTATTATTATTATAAACGACTAGTTTAGAAAACCTGTAGACGTTTTCATCTACAGGTGAAAAATAAAACTGTTTTAATTTCTAATTTTCACCTGTAGATGAAAGCATCTGTAGGTTTTCGAAACTAGTCGTGTATAATAATAATAAAACTCATTAAGAGGTTTATTACAAATGTTTAATTTAAAAAAATGAACGATATGATTCACAAAGTTATGCGAGATACGAAAATCATTAGAATTTTTATTTTATTTAGAGCAAATATTGAAAATAATATTTATTTATTTTTTCAACTCCTTACCTTTTAATAACTTTTTTTTTTCAAAACCATATATTTATTTCTAAGATTAATAAAAAAAATAACCAAAAACGATATTTTTAGAAAAAAATCAATTACGTAATATAGTACCTGGATTTAGAGAAAATTATGTTGCGACTATCCCAAATATCCAATATACATTATTTTAAGAAATCGGGCGTGAAGAGACGTGACTCCTCCAGTGGTCGGCCGGTGACTGAATTCTGTGCTAGCGTTGTACCCCTTTAAGAGTCAACATAACTCAATAAATCAGAGCAATAAACCTGAAGATCCCTGCTTCGAGTTACATAGAATTTTCAATTATTTATTGATTCGGCATTAACTTTGTGGAATGACATGATTATTTTAATTAAATTAAACACTTGAATAATCCACTGAATTGAGTTTTATTTTTATTTACGAGTAGTTTCGAAAACGACAATTGTTTTCATCTTCTGGTTCAAATTAAGTTTTAATTTGTACCAGAAGATGAAAACAATTGTCGTTTTCGAAACTACTCGTAAATAAAAATAAAACTCAATTCAGTGGATTATTCAAGTGTTTAATTTAATTAAAATAGAATTTTCAATGCAACGAGATGTCAAAAATGCAAAATATTTATCCACTCGCGCAAGACGCTATGACGGTAATATAATAAATTCGCAGACTACCACCAATATTAGCAAGTAATTCTCTGCTGTGTCTTCGTTTTTCCCGCGTTTTAATTTTCTCTCTGCCTCTACTGTGCGGTACAGTTAAGTTAATGACAATCTCCAAGTAACACGCGACCCTACAACGCCCAGTACAGAATGGCGCAAAATCAAACACCCTATCGGAAGATATTATAATTTTAGCGAATGGCGTCGTTCGTCAATCATATTCGACATTTGTGAACTAGACAGCCGCAGTATACAAACAGATTGATAAAACAGGCACAAATGTGTGTATCAACACTGGCGGCGGCCACTTGACGGATATTATATTTTCCACTTTAAAGAAATATTGTATAGGTCATAAAGATAAGATTTAAGTTTTGTACTGACATTTCTTGGTGGAACTGCATTTTATAGAATAAAATAAAAACCATTTAGTTTTTTTCCACATGCATTTTATTTGACCAGCAACCGGGTTCCGTCGTAACTGACATCGTCAGACCGGTCAATGAAAGATTTCCATCTCATAAAACTATTGTTTTTATTGAATAAAAAAGTCCAAAAACAAAATTGGTTCATTTATTGATTTGGCGTTTAATTTGTAGAAATCCATTTTAATTTATGTATTAATTTTAAATCATACACAGATTTTTTGAGTCTACTAAGTTGTATTTTATTAACAAAAACACATAAATTAATATTGTGACAATTGTTTCGCCTTGTTAGGGCATTATCAAACGAATGACATTCGTTGTCACAATATATTTTTTTTATGTGTTTTTGTTAATAAAATACAACTTAGTAGACCCAAAAAAGTTGTGTTTGATTTAAAATTAATACATAAAACAAAATTGGTTGATTAATTTTGCGATGCCCTAAATTTGTTTTTATACTGCAGTTTACAAACGTCAAATATGATTGACGTACGACGCCATTTGAAAAAAAAATAGCATCTTGCGATAGGGTGATTCATTTTGCGCCACCCTGTATGTATCCTCGGTAGGCCTTCATTCGCCACAACCCGTAACTACTCCCATAACCTCAGTGCTGAGCGCTGAGCATCAAATTAACATTTACCTACTAGGAATCTTAATCTCACAACAAGGCCACATTCATTTCCTTCAAGATTTAGGTCCTCAATTTTGCTCCCGAATGTTATTTCATCCGTCATTCTCTGCAGTGCTGCCATCCTTAAAATTGTTTATAAAAAATGTTTTTATTTTTTATTTTTTATTTTTAAGCTGGGATAATCGATAGCTCGCATCTTAATTTTCTTTGAAACCCAGGTAGCATTGAACTTCATTTTATTTTTTTCTTAATCCTAGATAACTAAACTATATTTATAGATACAATGCCATTTGTGGATCGAACAATATTGACATATGTAGTAGCTGTGCGGAATAGTGATTTATTTTTTAATGTCTTTTACATTCATTCCTTATAAGCCAAACTTAAGTACCATGTAACCAGTTCCTATTTTTAATAAATACTTTTGATAAGTTTCATGTTTTTAATTGCGTAGTCTGCCAGACGAATGTTACGTTATCAAGGGTTAAAATACAAATTTTGTGCTGAAAAAATAAGTTTTTCTACGAAATAATATGGGTTTGAAAAGAAGAAATATTGAAAGGTTAGGAGTTGAATAAATACATGTTTTTTCTATATATTTAAAAACAAAAAAATATCCGATAAACAATCTTTAAAAAATCGGGAGTGAAGAGACGTGTGACCTCTCCGGTAGAATGAACATGACTTAATGAATGTTGAGCCTTTTGAAAATGCCATAACTAAGCGAAGCAACTGTCACAAAATAGATTTTTTTATGTGTTTTTTTTACGATAAAATACAACTTAGTAGACTCAAAAAATCAGTGTTTGATTTAATATTTAACACTCAAACATAAAATAACTTTTAAGCGGAGAAAACCAGATTTGTGAAATATTTGGACACACTTAAAATGGATGAATGTTTATAATTCGCCTCGCGAAATATTCTCATTTTACAGTCTTTCTTAATTTTATACTCACGCATAGCAAACCGCAGAATCTAATTAGTTTACAAGTCGGAACATAATTATTCGGCAGTAAATGATAGCTTGTCATTAGACTAAACGAGGTAATTTTGTTGTTTACGACTGCGACTAGTTCCAATAATGATTACTCGCCGGGAGAGAACACATTATCTTCAGACGTGACAACTCCTCTTTACTACAATCCTCTGGAATTAAATTATGACGTTCTTAACTGCAAAAAATACTTATAATCTGAATAAAACATACTATGAATAAAAATCATGTCTACAACATTTTGAGTGTGTCCAAATACTTGTTCACAAAATCTGGATTATCTCCAATTACAGGAGTTATTTTCATATTATTTTTTGACATCTCATCAAAGATGAAGAAGAATATGGAAGTCTGGGCATTTACGGGGCTTACGACCGTCATAGGCTGGTTTAAGTGATCACTTTACACACGTGTAACATTCACCAATTCTACCCATTATTGACAACCACACTACTCAAATTCTTGGAAGTTCTATATATATGAACCAATTTAGAAACCTTGTTCATGCTTAAAAAGCTTCTTTACATCTCACCAATAGATGTCTCTAGTGAAGTTTTAGTGATTCATGAACAAGGTTTCTAAATTGGTTCATATATATAGAACTTCCAAGAATTTGAGTAGTGTGGTTGTCAATAATGGGTAGAATTGGTGAATGTTACACGTGTGTAAAGTGATCACTTAAACCAGCCTATGACGGTCGTAAGCCCCGTAAATGCCCAGACTTCCATATTCTTCTTCATCTTTGATGAGATGTCAAAAAATAATATAAAAATCATGTAGCTTACTCCTTTCAACAACGTCATATATCAAAAATCGCTAGTTTTCAGTTGTGCATGTTTTCGGATTGCCCAGAAAATGTACTATATCCCAGCAAAAGCCGCATATTTTAAACATAATATTTACTCGCTACAGAGCAGAAAGTGTTGTTTTTGCATTTTGAGGAAAAGTTATTGTTTAATTTTTTTTTAATATGCTAAATATTTTTCCAATGGACAAAAAACTTTCAGGTTTTACCTGAAAAGATCTGTTGTGCAGTAAAAAGTTCAATAAGTGGCTTGCTATTTATTTTTAATACATTTTATTATATTCTTAAACTTTGAAAACGATCTCAACTAAGATAACGATCAAAACTAAGATAATAAAAGAATGTAATTTTTTACGCACATTTTATTATTAAAACCATAAAATTACTTCTATAAGTGCATTTTATAACACTTTTTTTTAATGTTGGTATTTTTCCGATGACCCTGCATAACTTTCCTGGCGCGAGACAATTCATATTTTTTAAATACAAAGTCAAGTACTTCTGTGTGTTTCGCGAGTTTGTTCCGTCAACTGTCGGCTTGTACGGCCGAGTGACCGGATGGATGTAGCGGCGTCACCGCGCTCCGGTCCACACAGACAAAGGGACGTCCCCGAATATATCATCTTATTGTGCGAATATTTTAAACGAGGGATGGCGAAAGAAACCGGGCGGAAGCTTCCGGGAGAGTTAAGGCGCGGCGCGGGATTTGCGACCCAAGCCGCAGGATTACGGCCGAAGGTTTTCGGAGACATTGCGGAGATTTTTGCGCAGATCCTCGTGAGATTTTCCCTTATTGTGGGGTGGTACACGGTACACAGTACCCGGCAGAGATGTACCGGATTATGAATGCGATTAGACAACCCTTCTTCTTACCCAGTACACAGCCGTGTCATGATCAAAAGTGCCTAAGCTGGACAAAATCTGGAAAGACCGGGGTGTGATTTTTTTCAATTCTTTATTTTAGTGCTTTCACACAAACATCATGGTTAGATTAACGCAGAGAACATCATAGTCTAAGCTTAACTCGAAGGTGCACAGTTTACACCCGCGATGTGCCAGGCGGGTTTCCCGCAAGGTATCGGACCCTCCCGGGTGAGACCGGGGTGTGAGTAACAACACCAAGATAAAGCTTGTCAGGAGCTTCGTCCACTCCGTTTTTCTCAATGCTGCCGAAACATGGACCATAAGAGCTGCAGAAAAGGTGAAAAATTGACCCTTTGGAAAAGTGGTGTTGGAGGCGCATGCGCAGAATTACATGGACAGCTAGACGCACCAACGAGTCTGTTTGCCAGGAACTACGCTTGGATGGCTTGACTCTGGCCAATGTCTGTACCCGGCGGATTCTCCAGTTCTTTGGATACGTTGCGCGTGGCAACGAGGATAGCCTGAAACGTCTGGTTTTAATCGGTAGCCTGGAGGGGAGAGGAAGAGGAAGATCTTTACACGATGGACTGATCAAGTTAAGGCAGCAGCAGGCACATCGGTGGTTGTGCAGCGCAGTCAAGGGATAACTGGAGAAGAGTCATGGCTTCCATAAGGATTACAACCCTCATTAATAAGGACTAAGAGAAGAGAGAAAAATATTGGCATTATTTTTCGATGACCTGTATTTTAGTGTGGAAGTTTTTTTTTGTTCGTCAGGAGGAAACTTATATATCTTTGGTAGATTCTCCAAAGTGTGCGAAATGTATTACAATAAATCAAACCTTTCTCACCGAATCGAAACATACGTTCACGACAAGCGAACATTACTTATGAGTATACAACGTGCGAAAGAAGGGGCAAAACAATATTACAACTTATGACAGTCAAACAACTATATGCTAAAATAGTCCTTAAATGTGCATTTACGAATTACTCTCACATAACATAAGAAAGCACCTCCGAGCAAAGCAAACAAATCACAATTAACACTCTTTATGGTAACGTTCATAGAACTACATAAGTACGAGATCCAAAAAACCCACAAAAGAAAACTTGTTTTGGTCAAAAGTGTTCGTTACCAAAACTACAGATGTTTTCTACTACAGGTGAATAGTAAAACATTTTACATGTTTTTACAAAACATTTAGTTTTACTGTTTACCTGTAGATGAAAATATCTGTAGTTTTCGAAACTCGCCGTGTGTAATGAACTAAAACTCATTAAGTGGCATTATGCAAGCGTTTAATTAAAAAAAAAACTAAATTAAATTAATTAATATATTAATGAGTTTGCATTTCTAAGAAGAGCATATTTAATGCAAACGTGCATATCGTGGTAACAAATACGTGTTATTTCATTTATAGAATCCGGTTATACCTGCCTATATAATATCCCGCGTAGCGTACGTCGCACGACGCGACAGAGGTTAGCTGAGAGCACTATAGTCCTGCAGACTGTAGCAGTAATATCTGCGGGACATTTGTCTTTGTTTCCATTTCCTGGCGTGGCTTTGTCTCCACATACCCGCCATTAAAATATATTTTTTACTGCTCTTTATACGCAAATATATCAATTTATATACATTCCGTAGATAAATCCGTGGCACAATACGCTTCGGTCGGCACAGACGGCGAACATTATTCTGTCATTGTGTAGGGAAGATAGAGTAGCGATAATTTATTTTATAAATAATGACAAAGAAAAAAATGTTGGCATGGGCAGCTTTTAGGTAAATAATGTTAGGTTGAGATAACCACTTTTGATAAAATAAAGAACGGCGTGTTGAGATGGTTTGGGCAAGAGAAAAAGGAACAGTATAAAAATGTATGAGGCAAATGTTGGGAATATTAGCAATCAACAGCTACCTGATATATATGAAATAGAACTGGGTTCAACTACATATATGTCAGCTGCTGGTTACTTTGGATATAGGCAATATATTGCAAGGACCTCACTCCAAACTTTGTTGTGTTTATTGGCTCCACATGTATTTTATTATGTCCTCGTGTATTATGATTCTCTGTTAAAAATCGATTTGGTGTTGCTTTGCGCTGAGGCACACAAGCATTTTCATAGAAAATGGATAGGAAATAAAAATTGTATTCTATGTAAATACATATTACTTTCATTTACACAAGTTTTATTTAGTAAATACCACTATTTCTTAAAAACTACTGTGACACGTGTTTCGATGCATCATTTTTAAACACCGTGAAATACAGTGTCTAAAAATGATGCGGAATGCACCGAAACGTGTCACAGTAGATTTTAAGAAATAGTGGTATTTCCGAAGTGAAACTTAAATTAAAAATGGATAAATTACAATTTTGAGAAATTACGGAAGCCATTGATGATATATGATGTTAATTTACAAGAAGATGAAAACATCTGTAAGTTTTCGAAACTAGTTGTGTATGTAAATAAAATTCATTAAGTGCTATATTTAAGTGTTTAATTTTTTTAAAATAATCAACATGTCATTCCACAAAGTTAATGCCGAATCAATAAATAATATTAATTAACAACGTTGATGCATATTGATTTTTTAATTTTTTTTAAATTTTTTAATAGTTTTATAACATAAATGCGGAATTGTTTAATTGGCTTTTTTTTAACGTAACTATTTTTGTTAATGTAACGTAATGTTTATTATTGTGAATGTAACTATTGTTTACTATATATTTTTTTTAAATGGAAGCTGTACAATTCCCGAATAAATAAAAAAAAAAATAAAAAAATAAATACTATGTACATATAAAGTATAGGTACTATGTAAGTTACTCGTAGTACATATTTTTGTAATGTGCAATTATAATACTCTCCGTTATCACAAAGAATATATAATGATGCAAGATTGCATTGTGATACAGGGATGCGAGTTCAAGAAGAGCGAATTCTCCCACTCTCTCTACAAGGGCTGCTATATTACTCAAAGGATTTGCCTGGGATGAGGAAAGAAGACGTCATTGCCTATTCTGAATGTAGGATGTTGAAGCAAACCGAGCTCAGGGTCGCTCCTAGGCATTGCGCCACCTCCAGACAAGCTTGAATGTGCCGCCCTTACCGGAAGAGCTGCCTTTTAAACGAATATTGACATCACATGAGAATAGTACCTTATACATAAAATTTTTAACGATAAATTACCCAAATATTTTAAGGATAAAATAGTTTTAAACAAAAATTGTATATATATATATATATATATATATATATATATATATATATATATATATATATATATATATATATATATATATATAATATATACTCTTTTGCCTAACGGCCAAAATATTTTGAGTTTTGTTAAGTAGATAGTGTTTTAGTATTAATCCGTCTTGATAAAGAAGCGCTTGGCTTCGAAACCGGCAGACATAATAATTAAGTTATAATAAAATGTTTATAGTGATTTTAAAACAAAGTTTCATAAAATATTTTAATTACAAATGGGTAGGGTAACAGCCTGATTTTCAGCAAGTGGATTCACGAAGAGTGAAACAAAAGGTACTCCCTCGTCTTACAGATAAGATCTTGAATTGAATTCACGTGATGTTCCTCATTTTCATACTCAAGATGGGGTGTTTTCTTCCGGAAGATATTTCATAAACTTCCTTATTCCTTATTCACAAAGCAGCTTATTATACTATAAACTTTTTCAATCACACAAAGGGGCTGAAAGGCGCAGAAAAGGCCAACAACGAACGGATTTCGCAACAGAGAATATACAAAATTCTGAGATATTAAATTCCTTATTGCTTTAAACACACCGATCCTAACAAAAACGTTAATTTCATACATATATATTTGTATTTCTTTATTTTAAAATACATTACAAACATAAGTCCGTGTATATAATATTCCCGATGAGTAAACTCCATTTTCTTTTTAATTTTGGGACATGGGATTAAGTTTCACAAGACTGATACAGAAACAAGAAAATTTGAAAAAAAGTTTTAAAAAATTTAACAAAACTATCACAGGGCAAAAAATATATAAAACAATAAAAGGTACAGTAAATTGGCTTATAAAAAAAAAACATAAGGTAAGAAGCACTTTTAAAGGAAACAAATGAGAAAATATAACTAATCACAAACACAAATATCTTTTAATTAAGTATTTTTTCAGTTCATTCATTTTGGATCCCTGACTGGGTTCTATTTTATATATGTCAGGGAGCTGGTTAATTTGCATATATGCAATATATTGTGAGGACCTTACTCCAATTTTAGTTGTGTTTATCTGCTCTGTATGTATTTTGTTATGTCCTCGTGTATTATAATGATGAATTTCTCTGTTGAAAATCGATTTAGTGTTGCTGTGAGTCGTTAAACATCATTTGAAGCATAAAATTTAATTAAATTTTTGAAACGGTATTTATTTAAATGAACATCGTTCATTTCAATGTAAAACCCGCAATACATTACAAAGTAGAAGGTATTCACGAGTGCGTATGAGGTCTACACGTATTTAATCAAGATTAGTATCTGTTGTCCCTACATTAAGTAACACAAGATTAGTCCCACGTAGAATATCTTCCGCCGAGTTACGACAGAGGAGATTATTCAAATAACCTCAAGTTAAGGGGGTTTCATTACGACGGGCTCTTATATTACACGAGAACCCATAACTACCCGAGGGCTAGAAGGACGCCAGAGGTCCAAATAATGTTCCTTTGACATTCAACTATGTTGAACTAATATCAATTCTCCGGAGCGAGGTATATAATTAATCTTGACGGTATATATTATTACGTAACCAATATATGTATTCCTGGCACTTTGAAATATAATACAGCCAGTTTGTGTAATACGATAAAGTGTCAAAACTAGAAACAAACTAGTATAATTGACATATTCAATTGCAGCAAATTTATCCTCTGAAAATGATATAAGTAATAATAAAAGTAATTATAATTATAAAAATTATTTAAAAAAAGTGTAGGTTCGAATTATGTACTACAGCGAGTAGCCACATTTCCCTAAGCAAGACTAGCTGCGCGGAAGATTGATGACATCTGTTACGATCAGAAATAATTGGCAGAGATTTGTTCTCCGCCGAGTGCGCTGCAGAGTGAGATTTCTTCCTTAGCTGTGCACCATTTCGAAACATCAATTGAAACCCGAGGAGGGGAAAAGACAAAGAAACCAGTGAAAATCGGCTACGGCGAAGCCACTCACTACATAAAATTTAATTGTAGACCGTAAACGTAATTACGCGGTTAGGAGTGGCTGTTCTATACGTTCAGCCTACTGCTCCTGTCGTTCCTGCGTTCCGGGAAAGTGTCCGGGAAAAAATGCGTGTTTACGAACAGTTTAGTGCAAAAACATGCATTTAATGCCCCGACCCTTTTAAGCTAGTAACTCCCGTATTACGACTCTAGAGTAAGTAGTAAAGAATGAGTTGAATGCTGAGTATAGTAAACGCAAGCAAATGGTTTGTGTAAATATCTCAACGCGTAGTATTTCCCGACTAAAAGGTTCGAATACTGTGAGGAATTATTATAACGTTAGTTTATATTACGACCAACTTCATTTAAATAATCTAGCGCTGAATAAACTCAGGCGACTTAATGTCAAATACGGTGCCAGTATAGAAAATACATACATCTTTAACTTAAAAAATCGTAAAAAAACGTAGAAAATCTGTATTTTTCTAGCAATTTATGTAAGTAAAACAAGGTTTCATCAAAATTAATATAATTTACTAATGTTAAAAATGTTAAATCCAGATATATCTGAACATTACCCATAGCCAATGATGTCAACATTGCAAATATTTTTACGAAAGGAAATGACAAGAAAAACAGAAAAATATATGAAGATGGAATTGGTTCCGAGTGTTTCACTGATAGGGCCCATCTTTCTAACATATGAAATTATTACGCATGGTTGATCGATCGGTGACAATATTTTTTATTATTTAAAAAAGAAAAAAACACTCTCCTTATCATTCACAAAGCGAACGATGAATGATAAGGAGAGTGTTATATTACCATACCACGAAGTAAACAATGCTTTTCATATAAAAAATAGAAATAAAAAACCCTAGTAAAATAACCATAAAAATAATATATATTTTCAACGAGAAAGAATAGAAAGTTAGAGAAAGGATAATATTGAATGTGATACACTAACTAACTAACTAACTAACCATCACGCCGCTTCCCCGCAGGGGTAGGCAGAGAGAATAGAGCGCCACACCACTCTGTCCTTGCAAACATTCTTCGCCTCTTCCACGTTCATACATCTCCTCATACATACCCGCCGATTGTTACGACTCCTAACCTGACCACTTTCAAGTATTTGGCATACCTGATCGTGCCATGTTTGTGATACACAATACATAATAATTTTATATTGTCCAAATACTATAACACACAATAGCTTAGAGAAGTCTGAAGTATTTTTTGAGGACGGAATTGTAGTTTTAGACATTGTAAGATGATATAACATAAGTAACTAGAGACCGACAAGTTCAGAAGTGAAAACACAACGAAGTTTTCGGAACAATAGCAGAGTCTCACTGTAAACGTGTTGAAAGTTCGATTGAAATGTTCATTGGAAAATCGAAACACCGTATGGCTCAAAATTTAACGGTTTAAAAGGTTGTTTTAAACACTAGTATCGCCATGAAGAGTTCTACAAAAAAAGGACAGGTAGAGTGGAAATCTACCATGGACCGATACATATATTTCATTATAATCCTTATCCGCAGCCAATGGTGCATAGGCCACTGCATCGTATTGACGCAATGTAATCTTGATCGTTACTTACATAAAGGCAATGTGATCAATTTCAAATTCAGGGACTAGTCTAGGGTGATATTAAATAAATATCAAAGTCAAAAATCACTAATATTTATATTCGACCCCCCCTTTCTCCTGGGAATCGAACCCGGGATCTCCAGTGCGGTAGCTAAACACGATATATATTTACAGTGCCATATCAATATATATTCTTATATGTGTGGAAAGTATGAAATTTGAATGAATTTCTTGCTAATCTTTAAAATATATAAATGATACTTTGTCGGGAAGGGGTGGGTTTGTATTTTATATTTTCTAAAGTTTTCAACAATCGGAGAATTCAATGCGATGAAGCGAACTTAATTAAGCCCAAAGTGTAATAGTAATCAAGAAGTGTTTAATTGTAAACGTATTCAGAGTGTGAGATAGGTGAAAAGGTGGATAATTTGTTTGAACGAAGGGTGAACGCTTCGTCACAGGCAGTCCTCTGCAAGCTCTGTAGAATCAATCCGAGCTGAATGCTGCCTGGGTCCTCACACCGCCCCTGGAATATCAGAGGCGGCACAAGAATTACACTAACACAAGTTGCCTGTACTCGAGATAAGTCCTTAATTATAAATACGGCGAGAAGTTTGGCGTGTGTTCCTGCCAACCTGTGCGTAGAGCCCGAAACAAAAAGGAAGTTTGCAGGATGTAACGAACAGCGCACTCGGTACTTACATATTATTATTTAATTCCGTTTCCGAGGCTTCGTTCTGCGAAGAAACGAACATTTAAACTGTTTTCAACTCGTACGTAATTAAACCGCCCCTTTACGACACGTATGTAAAGATATATATATCGGATTAAAGAAGCTAACCTCTTATTTATCAGGCGCAATGTTATAACAGCCAGATAAGATGAATATAGATGATATTGTACATTCCTAATGCTTCTTTTGCTTTCCTTGTTGTCATCAATTTAGTTACATTAACTTCCGTCAACAACGTGCAACTCAAAAACAATCGTTTTTTTTAATCAATTTTGTGTTGTGGTCTTCGGGTCGACCAAAATCGCACGTGTCAAACATTTTGTGTAGTAGTAAGTGTGTAAATAGTGATATAGTAGTGACGAGTAGTATTGTTTGCATGCTGTGGTAGTGATTGTCCTGACGAAGAGACGGGTACGTCTAGAAACCGGTAGACATAAAAATCTCGTTGAGTGGTTATATACTTATATTACAAACATTTTTGTAAAAAAATATAAAAGTAAAAATATATAAAAAGCACAATTTCCCAAGCTGACCGCGCAGGGCTCGAATGGCGCCATTACGGCGACCAGGGACTGGGGGACGCGGGAGGGACGCGGCGAGGAAAGGTAAGAATAGTCAGCAGTTAAGATTAACAAGATAGCGAGCGGTATCAGTGCGTGAAAGGCCCGTGAAACGTTCCGTTCAGCGGTACCATTTCCATGCGTAGCACGCCCCGGACTTTCTATAGAGAAAATAAAATTTGCACGATTCCTCTCGCAATTACGGAGATACTGTTTATACATAAGGCAGTGCCGAGCTGCTGAGCAATAGAAAAGTAATTCAGCCTGTCTTTGCAATGACGCGCACGCGCGTATTCGCAATTCGCTTTAAAAGTGGAACCATGTAAAGAAAACTACACATTTTTTAAACTAATATAAAATAATTTTGGTGTTGATACTGTTTTGTACCTTGGGGGTAGGATGACATTTTTGTAAAAAAAAGTAAGCAGTGTAAAATGTATCCTCGGCACCCCATTGGGGGGACATTTTTGTATATTGTAATGTGTATGATGAAAAATGATTAAATGAACGCCTCAACACACGGTGTATAGAATAACTATGGTGTTGATACTATTTCAAACTTGGGGGTAGTGTGACAATTTTGTAGAAAAAAAGTAAGCAGGCTGAAATGTGCCCTCAACACGAAAAATTGCATTGAGGGCACATTATTGCAATGTGTATGATGAAAAATTATTAAATTTATAACGCAACACACAGTGTAAAGAATACCTTTGCTGTTGATACTGTCCGTGATATTCGCCTCCATAGTGTAATAGTCAGCACGCTCGGCTACCGTACTGAAGGTCCCGGGTTCGATTCCCAGGGGGGAGTCAGTTAAATATAAGTGATTTTTCACACTGATATTTATTCAATATTACCCTGGACTGGACCTGAAGCGGAGGGCTGATCACCTTCCCTTCATGTGTTAACGATCAAGATAACACTGCATTTATATAATGCAGTGCCCTATGCACCATCGGGTGCGGATGAGGGTTTAAAATTGACACTCTCTCAATCTTTGGAGTTGGGTGGGTCGATGATTATACCAGGGTCTCATGAAGCAGCAACGGGTGTACGAGGAAGAGTACCGAGCTTAGAGCTAGCGGGACAGTTCTCGGTAACAAGGACTAACTGCCTCACTCACAACTCAGCACTCTCCACTCAGCCGTAGCCATCCTGGTCACGTATGGACATTATACACCGCACGTCTCCTGAATCCCGAATTCAGTGCGTGCCGCTCCAATTCGTTTTCCAACTGCATACTATCCCATAGAAGAAAAAATCTGTGATATTTGGTGCGGAAAAAAACACATTTGGTCACTTAGAATTAAATACTTTTGGTCACTGAGAACCTAACACTTTTGGTCACTTGGAATGATAAAAATATACAGAGCTTTTACTTTTTTACTCTGAACATTACCTCCACGTTTGATACATTTATTCAAGTATTGATTGCTTTGGAGAATTTTGATTAATTCTCTATCAGGTTTTCGGTTTTTCAATTATATTAATATGAAGAAAAAAAAGACTGCAGAATGTTTAAATATAATGAACATTATTATAAAAATAATACAACAGCAAATTTATTTTATATTTTTATGGCATATGTTGGCATTACACTAAAGCAAACGACGTACATACATTTATATGTATGTACTTTTATGTGAATATTGCTTTTAAAAATAATGTCCAAAACTTAATATAGGAGAATCGTAAAACATTTACGGTTGTAGATTACACATATTAATTTCTTTCATAAATCGATTTGGCAGTCATTTTGTGATATTATCTATCGATATTTAACTAAGATTTTACTTGGTCAATACCACTATTTCTTAAAATCTATTGTGACTGTGTGTGTTTTGATGCGTTCCGCATCATTTTCAAACATCATATGTGAAGCCAAGTCTAAATATTAGACTTGTGTCTTTGGAAAGTCTAACTTTTTATCGGCTGAGACTCGTATCATAGTAATTGAGTGTGGTCCATTTCATTCACTACAAATAATTTATTACAATATTAACGAGAGAGCCAAAAATTTTATCTGAGAAAAATAAAATAAACTGTGTCCTTATATAGAGCTTCAGCTGTAAATTCAACGTCAAATAGTTTGTTCTCATAAACCAAGTAAAATGAGCGTATACAGTAATAATATATTCTTATATCAATAATATACGGTATGTTCCGAACACGCGCAGATGTACGGCGCCTAGTATGTACGTAGTACGTAGAACGTTTCCTTGTTTGGCCGTTAAACCTTTAGGGAATCTATAAATATGAAGGCGGAAGAAAAATAATAATAATTGTACTTCGGGATGATACCGTTTTTTAGTTATTTCGAATAACAATACGCAAATATTGATCTATCGTGGGGGAATGTAGGTCCTTCAAAGACAGCTTTCTATTTTACTCATTTCCATCCTTTAGGGATGGATCTTAAATTTGGCACGTGAATTTGGATGAGAAATTGCATAAAAAATTAAGGAAGATATATATTGTGTTATGTTATATCGCTCACTCCTTTCAAGAACGTCATAAATAAAAAAACATGATTTTTCAGGAGATCGTTTTTAAAGTTTAAAAATATAATACAATGAATAAAAAATAAATATCGAGCCACTTATTGAACTTTTTGCTGTGCAACAGATCTTTTTAGGTAAAACCTGAAGGTTTTTTCTCCATTTGAAAAATATTTAGTACATTTAAAAAAATAATTTAACAATACCTTTTCTTCAAAATGCAAAAAACAACACTTTCTGCCCTGTAGCGGGTAAATATTAAGTTAAAAATATGCCGTTTTTGCTGGGATATAGTACATTTTTGGGCATTCCGAAAACATTCACTACTGAAAATTGACGATTTTTTTTTTAATTTATGACGTTCTTGAAAGGAGTGAGCGATTTATTTAACCACTTTTTGTACATTTTTTCTCCAACCGGTTTCGACAAGAGCCTTGTCATCATCGAGTGCATATTTAACCCCGATGATGGCAAGATTCTGTACTAGAAAAAATGTACCAATTATAAAGTGGTTAAAAACAATGGTGTTTTATTTTATAAACTTAACATTTCTTGAGTTAACTTTGCAATTGGCTGGAATCGGACCCGCGACGCCGGTTGCGCAGTCAGGTATCTACCCGACTATCCCACGGCGCTTGTATTATTATTTTATCATTTAAGTATATTAAGGGTTCGATTCCCAGAGGGGTTCAAATATATATTAGTGATTTTTTCACTGTAATATTTGTTCAATAATACCCTGGAATGATACCTGAAGCGGAGGGCTGATCACCTTTCATTCATATGTAAACGATCAATGTAACACGGCGTTTATATGAATTATATATTACTATTAAGTATTTAAGGTATAAGGCATTTCATAACAACGCAAGTTGAACGGAAGCGTGTCATTACGTCTCAAATTCCGGGGAAAATGCGCGGCGACTCCGACTGACGTTTATAAATAAGGCTTTTATCGAAATAATTTAGGCCCCGCCCTCCGAAAGCACGTGAAAGCTTTTAAGCTCGACCCGAGTTGTTTACAGCGACGGTACGCCCCAGAAATGCGAAGTTCCTGCGATCTCTTGTCCCGCGCTGCTTTCCGGGCGCCACTTTATCAAACTAGAAAAAGCTAAACGATCCGAGGTAATGAATGGCGCAATAAAACCTGCTAGTAAAACGCATTACGATTAAAAGGCTATAGCTACTCGGGGGCGAACATTAATAATTTAGAAGGTTTTGCATTTGCTGGTAGGAAAAAATCTGACGGGAGGTCATTAAGCCGTACACAACCCGCTAGTTTTAAGAATCGAGAAAAATACGTTGTTTCGTGATAACTAACTAGCTAACTAACCATCGCGCTGTTTTCTCGTAGGGGAAGGCAGAGAAAATAGAACGCCCACCAATCTTTCACATGCAATCGTCGCCTGTTTCACATTCGTGCATCTCTTCATACATACCCGCCGATTATTCCGACTCCTGACCTGGCATATGTAACTAAAAGTTAACTAACTAACTAACCCTCACGCCGCTTCCAAGCAGGGGTAGGCAGAGAGAATAGAGCGCCACACCACTCTGTCTTTGCAAACATTCTTTACCTCTTCCATATTCACGTATCTCCTCATACATTAAAAAAATCATAAATTTTAGCGATAGAAGAAAGTATAGATTTATTTAATATATTGTTATCCACCTTGAAATCTATACTTTCTCAGCATTTCTTCTCCATGTTATAATGGATAAATTCAAACGTTGTGTTTTACTCTCTCTTGCTGCTCGCTGATAGTGTGAATAAGACGTGTATTTACCAGTGCTTACTATTTGTTATTTTATTATTATTTTATATTTTAAGACTATTTGTTATAAGACTTTTTTATTTCTATATTAGTGTATTTTTATATTAGATACTGTATATATGTATTATGTTAAAGGCTTTAGCCGTTCAATAAATAAATAAATACCTGCCGATTATTTCGACACGTTAGTACCTGACCGCTCTCAAGTTTTTCTCGGTCTTCCTCTGCTCCTTTTTCCAAGTATATTTGCCTCATAAATTTGTTTTACCGTTCTTTCTTAACTCATTCGTTCCACATGTCCAACAACCTTTTTTAAAATTTTATCCATAATGCTTATTTCAGCTTTACATAACATATGTTACTTATTTAATATTCATGTACGGTATGTACAAATATTTTGCTCATACATTAGAACATTATCGCGTGATGCAGGTCGGGGACACGGAATGTGTCATAATGCCATGTATACCATATATCCAACACTGTAACTTTCAAAGTAGCCTTATGCAACATGTGAACGAACATATTATATCACGTCAGGGGTATGCATCAATAATCTATAGGTTAATTATAAAATGATATGCTTGCATAAGATAATGATATATTGATGCTAGCATTAGCTAGTTTTGTAAACAATATGTGGATATTCATAACAAGCTTAAATTATTAATTGAGATTAAAAGAAACTTTCTCAAAAACGAAGAATTTTTCGCATACGAAATTATTGTATTTTGAAATAAATTACGAAAGAATTTTTTTTTTTTAAATCCGCTTTAAAGTGTAGTACACAATAAAACATGAAGAGTGTGATTGCAAAGTGAATCTAAGAAAAACATATTTATTTTTAATTGGGTTGGGTGTGTTATGTTATTTTCACAAATACCTTCCCTTTCCTTACTATCCTACTTACAGACAAGCTGCTAAAATACAGGCTTTGCGTGTAATTCCTTCAAATAAAATTAAATATTAAAAATATTATTTAAAAAAAAATATTTATCAAAGTCTAATTCAATTTCAATTTATTCAACAAAAAAACAATATATACAAAACAAACAATATTCAAGGCGTATATATTAAAAGTAAGTAAGAAGACTTAAAGGTGTAGAAGAATCCCGCTTCGGAAAACTCCTAACATTGTCGCGTAACAATATTTTTGTTATAATTAAAATTTAATTTTGTTTTAAGATAGAGAATATAAAAAAGTAACTTTTTAATTATAAATGGAAAATCAAAAGTTAGTCCTTCAAATATAAATTAAAATATTTTTGTTGTTAAGATTTATAAATCAAGATAGCTTTTCGGAACTTGCTCGGTTGCTTTGTTTGATATTTTCGTATTGCAGATACTTTGTGGTATATTTTCTAAAACTAAATATAATAAATCTTTGTTTTTAACCACGTTTATTTTTGGTACTTTTTTTCCAACCGGTGTCAACAAGAACCGTGTAATTTTCAGGAATGTATTTGCAATTTTATAAAGGTCTATAAAACTCATTCATTGGGTTTCATTGTGTACTACCCGTTAGTTCAGACTGCATAAAAATTATATTATTTTGAGAAATAAAAAATCTTCTTTTTTTGATCCACTCACATTTTTATTAACAACCAACTAGAGACGGCAACAACCTGTTGCCGTCTTCAGGGTTTAATTTATGACTGAACCTGACTGACTAAAAAAATGACTGACTAAACCCTGAAGAGGGCAACAGGTTGTTGCCGAAACTAGTTGGTTGTTAATAAAAATGTGAGGGGATCAAAAAAATAAGTCTTTTTATTTCTCAAAATATTATATCAATATGATCTACAAAGTTAATTCTCTCAATATTCAAAACATACATAAAAATTGACTAATAATTTTCTAACATAATTTATTTCAAATAATAATAATAATTTAGTACGCGTTCAATTATTTCGGACAAATCGTATAATCCTATATGTAATAATGCTTTATTACACAACAAACATAAGCCCATGAATAATTGGACTGTCCCGTCCCGATCCAAATCACTCGAGTAAATATTATTTTATTGGCTCGGCCGAGATGGCAACGCTGGCCGATACAGCGAAAGATGAACAATAGTCTCGGCCGCCCTTGTCGGCGATAGGCACATAAAACAAGATTGACAGCTGCCCGAGAGGTTGTAACAGATGAATTCATAATGACTCCAGAGGCTTCAATAAATAATAACGGACACAAGACCCCTCTGTCTAACAAGCGCGTCATGCCGCCTGGACAAGAGGAGATCAAGTCAAGACACCATTTTAGAGTAGAATGATTATATAAACAGTTGAATACGTAAACAGAACATTAACACATCAATTATTTATCAAAGAAGATACACAATGGAGTCCTGGTGTTTGAAAATTATGTGGAATACATCGAAACAAGTGTCACTTAGATTAAAAATGAGAAGAGATGAAATCAAGTCACTATTATAGAGCAGAATGATAAAAAGTTGAATAATTTTAAATGAAAAACACTTGTTTTTTTATCACTTGAGTTTATTTTATGAAACTTTTCATTTCATTTCAAACCCTTTATCCGCACCCCAACGGTGCATAGGGCACTGCGTTATATAAACACGGTGTTATCTTGATCGTTAGCACACGAAGGAAAGGTGATCAGCCCTCCGCTTCAGGTACCAGTCCAGGATTATATTGAATAAATATTAAAGTGAAAAAAATCACTTATATTTATTTGACCCTCCCTGGGAATCGAACCCGGGACCTCCAGAATGGTAGCCAAGCGTGCTGACCATTACACTACGGAGGCGGACAAACAAAAATGAAACTAGTCGTCATAAAATAAACTCAAGTGGTAAAAAAACAAGTGTTTTTCATTTAAAATTTCATCATGTCTTAGCACAAAGTGAAAGCCGAAACAATAAATAAAATAGTTGAATATATAAACAGAACATTAACACATCAAGGAAGGTACACAATGGAGAACTGGTGTTTGAAAATGATGTGGAATACATCGAAACAAGTGTCACGATAGATTTTAAGGAATAGTGGTATTCACCAACTAAAGGTTAAATTAAAAATGAAAGAATGCAAGGCTGAGATGAGCATTATCGAAAACATTAAGAAAGGTGTCTTGATATGGTTTGGGCACGCAAAACGAATGAGCGAAGAAAATTTAAATAGTTGATTGTTGGTATATTTGAATGTGGTTGATAATAAATGCAGAGGAAGACCGAAGAAGACTTGACATGATTTTAAAAATTGGTCAGATCAGGAGTCAGAATAATCAGCGGGTGATCGGAATAATTGCGATGGTTTGTTAGTTAAGTTTGTTTTTATATTATGTCACCTACAATATTTATTTTTAAATACAAATCCAAAATCCAGTGTTTAAAGATGAAAATCCAGTGTTTGAAGTGTGAATTAGGGTTAAAAAATGGGGTGTTTGTTTAAAAATATATATATAATCAATAATATGTAAATAAATATTTGGGTACCAAATATTTCAATAATCTTCCTACAAATAAAAAAATAAAATTCATTTTGTACGTGTTCTTCGAAAAAATAGCAAAATAAATAATACTATAAAAAATATTAAATCATTCATAAGTTTAAACAATATATAATGACCATAAGTCCCTCTCCAAGCACAAAAGCATAATAAATTAAATGTAGAAATGTATAGCAAATGAATAAATTACAGTAAATATTTTTTGTGACTATATTGTGAAATAAATAAAAATTAAAAAAAAAATACATAAATACGAGTATATACATAGATTTGTAGGAGTGCTCACAAAACTCTTGTCAACAACGTCACTGATACTAGCTATATGTAAGACACCGCTCCACCCCTTAATATGTACCGAGAAATTATACCACCACATATGCACACCACATTGTACGTGGGTTTAGCATAAGGCTGTGGAGTGCCCTCTCCGAGATTGCAACAATTGCCCGCTGACCGGAAGGGCACGTATTACAAGAGACGCCGAATTTTCCCAGCTGATAAACCGGTCGAGATACGGACGCCATCTTGGCTTGCCTCCATTAAAGGGCGCCCGAGAAGCCGAGATACTTACGCAAAGAGAAAATATTTACGAAACATTTTTTTACTCTAGGGATCGTGCAGACTTACGGCTTGGAAGGTAATTAAAAGCACCCTAAACTCTGAAGCCTAGGGGCAAAAGGCAATACAATTTTCAATTTAGAAAAAAAACGTGAAAATGGGTTTGAAACGATAAAAATTAGGTTTTTTTTTGTTGTGAAAAATTGTCGTTTTTCCTCATTTACTTAAGGCGGGATAATTGATAGACCACAAATTAATTTTATTTAAACTCAGATAACATTTAACGCCCGCGTCCGCAGTGTGATGGTCAGCACGGTCGGCAACCGCACTGGAGGTCACGAGTTCGATTCCCAGGTGTGAGGGGGTTCAAATAAATATATCAAAAAGTGTTTTTTTTTCCACTTCTATTATTTATTCAATATTACCCTGGACTTGTACCTGAAGCGGAGGGCTGATAGCCTTTCCTTCATATTTTATCTATCAAGATAACACTGCATTTATATGATGCAGTGCCCTATGCACCATTGGGGTGCGGATGTGTTTGAAGAAGATGTTTGTAGAGATGTGCGAATGCGCGAAAAATAAATTGGTGTGGCATTCCATCCTTTCTGCCTACCCCTGCGAGGAAACGGCGTGATGATAGATATAGAAGTTGTGGTTAATTTTTCATTTCCTTGTCAAGTTCGTGTGTACGTATATTAAATTTTCGTTTTGCTGAAATTCACCATCCAGAACAACGTTCCTTTCAAAGAAGAAAGGGTGAATTCGTAGGAGCCTCCTGTCCCCTAGCTTCATACCAGAGAACCTATTCGAGTTAAGGGATGAAATGGTGAGTGGGTGAGATATTAAGGGTGGTCAGGGATGATTGCCTCCGTTCGTTTGATTGCAAATAAAATTTTGGGTAAATTTGATAACGAAAATGAATAACGACAATTTCTTTCTGAAGGCAAAAAAGATGTGTTCCGACGCAGTGTTGAATTCCAGTTGATAAAAATATTATCCTTCTAATCCTTATCTGCACCCGATGGTGCATAGGGCACTGCATCGAAATGACGCAGTGTTATCTTAATCGTAACTTACACGAAGGCAAGGTTATTACTCCTGCGCTTCAGGTACCAATCCAGGGTAGTATTAAATAAATATAAGTGTGTTAAATCACATATATTTATTATCACTCCCCTGGAAATCGAATCCGGGACCTCCAACTCGGTAGCTAAACACGCTAACCATTACACCACGGAGGCTGACAAAAATATTAGAAATATGGTATTATAAGTAAGCATTTTTATTGAAATATTTACCACTGTAGTCATGTGGGTATGTTGCGGACATAGTGTTGAGAACAACATCGAACTCATCTATGTTGATGTCAAAAAATAATATCACTGATTTTGTTTTAGGGAAGTCATCCCATATAACAACTATCACTGTTGTCTTAATGCTCCTTCGCTACTCAACATCCCTCTAGATCCGTACATCTGCTGTGCGAATAGCTGGTTCAACGGAATAGCTTCAGGCAATGTTCTCATTTGATGAGGTTGCGAGCACATTTTTATTAAGACCTGTTTAAAAAAATAAAATAAAAACTCCAATTTGTCTCGCAGCTATCCTGTAATAAAGCTACACCGGTGGAATGGTCCGTTCACCGCATTCCCTTTTCCTGTCAATCCTCCCCTCGGGTGGGTGGTGCTATAGGGGATTGCCCAGCTAATGAAAGCTGTATCGCGACGAGGCATCGCAGTTTTTCTGCCACACATAATCCGTCCGTTATTCATAAACGACGTAACGACTAACGAACGTAATGTTACACGATAGAGGAGGGGTGTTGTTTTGTATAATGAAAAAAATACGCGACACCCTTCGGTACCTGTATTGGTCGCTTAATAACAGCCGAGTTACGGATGCGACGAGAGAAATACCACCGGAAAACGTTAAAATTTCCGTACAGATAAATGAAGCATTCATTTGCTGTCGGTAGGATAACGGTAGTATGTCAGAAGCTAAACAAGGGAAAATTAGAATGAAGTGAACCACGATGGAAACCGCTTAATGTAAGGTAAATTTATTTTATTTTAATTTGGTAGGTACAGAGATACTTTTCATTTATTATTTTATTAATTATATTTATTACAGCTCTTTAGGCATAGCCTGTGTTGAGTCAAAGTACTTACATGTTAATACAATAAAGGGTTTTTTTATTACAAAATTTAAAAAAAAATCACAAGATACAATAACAATTTAAAATAAAAAGGTTGTACAGTAAAAATAATCACAATTATGGTTAACTTTTGTATCGGAATCCAATAAACTTTTTGTTAAAGGTCAGGAATGTAGATTTTTGACCGCTACGCTGTATTTCATAAAAAAAAACCTAACTGAAAGGAAGAGAATAAATAATAGCGATCTAACTGTCTATCATGCTACTTCACCGAAGGGGTAGGAAAGGACAATAGAACGCCACACCAATCTGTATTTGCAAACAATCTTCGACTATTTTACATTCATGCATCTCCTCATATATACCAGCCAACTTTTGACTCCTGGCCTGACCACTTTCAAGTATTTCAAATACCTACTTCATGCCACGTTTTCCTCGGTTTTACTCTTCTTCAAGCTTCTATTATCAAGCACATTTGACTCATACATTTGTGCTACTATTCTCACTGCACTAATTCGATTCACGTGTCCGAATCATCTCAATATACCTTACTTAATTTTATTGGTAATGCTTTTCTCACCCCTAAGTTTACTTTATTTTACAGTAAAGATAGTGCTATAAAGTAAAGTAATGAATAATTATAGGCAAGTACAGTTCGCATTCGAGAATAGCTGAGCTGTAACGGATGGCGATATACAAGTACATAAGGCAGCTTTCTGCGACGAAATGATCAGAACTAAATTTATCGAAGAACTTCAAAATAGCGATACGGTTAATTAACACGAGCCAAGAGAGCGGGCGCGGGAGGGTGAGCGAAACAAAAGACGTGTGTGAAAATACTCGCTTCAGAAACACGCGAACTATATAATAATTAATGGGGGTAATCTGGGTAAAATACCCACCGCGTAAAGGGCAAAGTCAACCAGCTCGGTCCTTTGTTGCTTCTGGGGACGGAACTCGCGCCAGGGGTCGCGGATTAATAAACAGGGTGACGGGTGGCTGCTAAAGTGAGGAACGAGGAACGCGAGCGCGTCAGCTCGATCTCTTTCTTCTCTCTGCCGCCCTGGTAACTAATATGTAAACGGTGCTCACACACTGATTGAAGGCAACAGAGAATCGGTAAATAAATAATGTCAGCAAAGGGAGATGCATGGAGCATTTAGAGAATACCTCTTCCGTCTTAAAATTAGACAAAACTCCATTTATGAATGTGATCGGTTACCGTTTTGGAGGTCCCGGGATCGAATCCTAGGGGGGAACGAAATAAATACAAGTGATTTTTTCCATCTATATTTATTCAATATTACCCTGGACTGGTACTGGTGATCACCTTTCCTCCATGTGTTAACGATCAAGATAACACAGAATTTATATGGTACAGTGCCCTATGCACCATTGGGGTGCGGATAAGGGTTTGAAGTTAAGAAAATGAGACGTCATCACAAGAAGTCCCTCATTTAGTGTGGGCATGTCCAATTTTTTTAGCAAGAAAGATTTAAATTGGAAACGATTTAAAAAGGAAGGTATGCAGTTGACAAAAATTTATGAACCAATAGGACATAAAGATTTATCAGATTTGGTGGTGTGGTATTAAGAAAATATGATAAGACAAATAAATGTACTGTGTGACAAATTTTGATTGATATAAGATATTGAATCTATTGTATATATTGTATTGTAGTATTTTTAGGGATCAACCTTATCATTATTTTTAAGACATATAAACTAAATATGCTACAACTTGTACATAATAGGCAAGGAGAATTTTCTAAGGCAACTAATAAATATTATAAAAAAGGGAGATGCATTATTATGAGCGTGTTTAAGTATGCAGCCGCACTGCAAAATAAAGACATTCAAACAAAACTCCACTTCCTACTGCTAACACAGTCTTATTTACATACAACCGAATATAGGTGCGAGCCGACTATAAGTAAAATATCAATCGATAAAAACAAGACAAAATTTATGATCGAAATATCGTACGCAGTAAACGGGAATGATATCTTATTCGTAGGCTTATCAGTCGGCGTGATAAGAAAAACTCTAGAAACGGAGCAAAAACATTCCGGAGAAAACGGAAATATTTTCCAGATAAAAAAAATCTTCGAGAAAAATAAAACGGCGCTGTATAGGATGTGGTATAATACAAAAGCTGTCTAGATATAAGCGGATCATGATAAGGAGAAAATTTAGTTTTACCTAGAGACAAGGAAATTTTAGTAGGCGTGTTACGTGTTGTATTACTGTTCGTGCGGAGACAGCCACAAAGCGTACGTTCATAAACAATTCCGTAATAGAGCATTTTCTCCCTCATCAATAATTTATTATTGAATATTTCATGTTCCTATATTCTAATGGTTTAGACTTAGACATCAGTTGCCTATAACATATTTACGTGAAAATGACATCGCACTTTAATCTTTAAGGTAGGTTCATAATTTTTATTAAAATAAAATAAAACCTTGCGACAGATGTTTCTTATTCGCAAAAGCTTTATATATCAAACAAAGACCACATTAAAACTAAAGAAACACAAGTAATTATTATTTGTAAGTTGTAGTTTTTGATCCATGAAATCTGAAAATCCTTGTTTTGTTCTGAATTAATATTCACGTTAAATGTTAATTATTTTTTTATGTTAATATGGTAAAGAAAGAGGTGAATTTTGTTGTCAAAATGACTATCGTCAATAACTTTTGGTATATAGCTTTCGTAGACGACGGAAGTAGTTGGTTTCTTCTGTTGGAACTGGTCATAATTATAGCTGCATCTGAGTAATCCTCAAGTACTTTCATATATATGTAGGTAAACTACGTCTCAAACCTCTGGAACTATTGGTAATCAAAAGACTATACAACATTCAGAAAAAATATTATTTTCTATTTTTGGTTATATGGGAAAAACGAGAATTTAGAAGTTGATAATAACAGAAACAGCTGAAGCAAGATGGATAGACTAAATCGAGAAATCAAGTGGATCTTCTCTGAGTGTTCCCCTTAACTTGACCTATAACCTGGAGGAATGGGGTTAAAATCATACACTTTATTTGTGTAAGTTTGAATAACCTAGTGCCAGAAATTCATAAGTGACCACGGCGCTCAGAAATGAGCAAAAAGGGGATGATAAATGGAAAAATGACACTCTCCTCCAAAAATTATTGGTAATCAAAAGATTGTGGTGTTAGGAATACACGTTCGTAGACAGAACGACGTTCGTAGGTGATCGCGATGCTCAGTACATCTAGATGGACCCGACATTCCTAGGTGATCACGATGCCCGATAACGAGCAAAAAGAGACGATAGATAGGGTAAAGCCACTCACCGGACTCGGAGATGGAGGCCGGCTCGCTGTCCGGCAGGTCGCAGCGACTCGCGGAGCCACTGGAGGCTGACGCGGAGGAGCACTCGGACACGGAGCGGCGCTGCGTGAGCTGCGCGAGGTGCTGCAGCTCGTACTGGCGCGCGGAGAGCTGGTCCAGCTGGTCCAGCTGGTCCAGCTGCCGCGCGGCCGCGTGGTGCGCCGCGCACTGCTCCAGCAGCGGCCGCCCGCCGAAGGTCTCCAGCCGCCGCTGCAGGTAGCGCTGCTTGCGCGCCAGCTGCTCCCGGTACGCGCCGTGCCGCTTCTCGCGCTCCTCCAAATTCTGCAAGCACACCGACCACATTACTCCCCGGATTATTATTATTACCGGTTTTTCACCTCCGCGTCTGTCTACCTCCGTAGTGTAATGGTCAGCACGCTCGGCTACCGTTCTGGAGGTCCCGGGTTCGATTCTCAGGGGGGGGTGAAATAAATATAAGTGATTTTTTCACTCTAATATTTATCAATATTACCCTGGACTGGTACCTGAAGCGGAGGGCTGATCACCTTTCATTCATGTGTAAACGATCAAGATAACACTGCGTTATATGACGCAGTGCCTTATGCACCATTGGGGTGCGGATAAGGGTTTTATTATTATCACCTCCGAAATGAAGACTCTCCGATCCATGACCGGAAACACATTGCGAGACCGAGTAAGAAATACCGACATTCGAAGCATGTGTAAGACGGAGGATATCGTGAGGTGGGGACGACAACAAAGGCGATACGGGAAGGAACATATAAACTGAATGTCAGAAGACAGACTTCCACGTATCGCCCTCCAAGGCAACCCTGAAGGACGCAGACCCCCAGGCAGACCTCCGAAAAGACGGAAAGACAGCTGGGAGTCGACATCCCAAGAGCTATATGCGGAGGCACAAACAGATCCCTAGGATCTACAAAAAAAAGAAGAAGAAGAAGGTTTATCAGCTGGGAAAATTCGGCGTCTCTTGTAATACGTGCCCTTCCGGTCAGCGGGCAATTGTTGCAATCTCAGAGAGGGCACTCCACAGCCTTATGCTAAACCCACGTACAATGTGGTGTGCATATGTGGTGTTATAATTTCTCGGTACATATTAAGGGGTGGGTCTTACATTTAGCTATGTAGTATCAGTGACATGGTTGACAAGAGTTTTGTGGACTCGCCTTCAAGACTCGTCTCTAGCGAAGTTCTAGTGAATTATGAACAATATTTCTAAATGGGTTCGTATACATATATAGAACTTCCAAGAATTTGAGTAGTGTGGTTGTCAATAATGGGTAGAATTGGTGAATGTTACACGTGTGTAAAGTGATCACTTAAACCAGCCTATGACGGTCGTCAGCCCCGTAAATGCCCAGACTTCTACATTCTTCTTCATCTTTGATGAGATTTCAAAAAATAATGTAAATGTATTTATGTAACAGTTTTGTAAAATTTCCAAATATAATAAAATTAACCCATAAAAAACAATGAAAATATGAACCAACGTAATAAACTGAGAAATTAAAGCAGTCGAAAAAGTTGAAAAATAATAATATCCCCCGGGTTCGACAGTGCAAAGTTATATTTTTATTACAGCGAAAAACTTTTATTACAATTTTCTATTACACTTAATAAGTGGAAAAGGTGAAGTGGTGGAAGTGGAAATGGTGAAACAAATGCCCGAGAATTCGGAGCCCCCTTTTCTTGCGAGTATCACGCATGGCCGGCTGATGATAGCGATACGCGCGTGGCGCGTAGTGATTTCCAGGAACGCACAACAATCCTACGGGGATTCAAATGTCAGCCGGGAAATGCGTCCCGAGAAGCGGGAGAGGCTTACGCAATTAGCGAACCCGCCACCCCGCCGCAGCACCGCCAGCGAGGCACTAATTCTCCGCTGATTGGAGGACTTCGTTTCGAGGAAAAAATGCAGCGTGGAAAATGTCCAATTATGCAGTTAGTTAATTACTCTCGAGATATTAATGATACCGGAGTAAGCAGAATCTCAATGGCGGACTTTAAGAGGTATCTCATTTTCACGTCGCTACTAAGAGAGGCGCAGTATTTCACAATTAAAGCGATCTGCAGAGATTAAGGAAGATTGCAAATTACGTTGGAAGTTTCTGAGGTATCTCTACATGAGAGAGTATGGCTATTATCCTTGGCTCTACCCGACTGAGTTTTTCCGGGGTATGTTTGGCTACAACAGTTTAGAGACGAGAAGGAATGTGTATTTGATTACGCGTATTATCGATTGTTGCGCGGTATGATCGATAATCCTGAAATTATCCAGAGCATTGATCTGTACGTTTCCGATAGTTACCTAAGACAGCGTCGGCATAGATTGTTTCACATTCCTATATACAGGACCAATCTGCCGATGGTTATGCCTGTAGGAAGAGCTACAGCTATGTTGAACAATATTATTTTTTGACATCTCAATATAGATGAAGACAAATATGGAAGTCTGGGCGTTTACGGGGTAAACGACCGCCATAGGCATACACACGTGTAAAAAATCACTTAAACCAGCCTATGACGGTCACAAACCCTGTAAAAGCCCAGACATCCATATTCTTCTTCATCTATGTAGAGATGTCAAAAAATAATATGAAAAGTGACCCCTATAATTGGAGAATAATCCAGATTTATGAACAAGTATTTTGGACACCCTCTAAATGCTGTATAATATCACGCTGGATATTGATCTGTTCCATGCGTCTGAAGGGGTATTCCGAAGCTGGATTTTTTAACATCTTTAACGAGAGTATTCTTGCTTATTTCCGATTTTTCGTTCATGTATACGCTTTATATTTTAGTTTGTGATGTGTTTGTTAATAATAAATAAATAGATTGAATTGAATTACAATGAATCTAATTGAAAAGAGTTGTATTCGGTGCGGAAAATAATAGTGTTCGCATCACTAATAGCGACGAATATTCGATATTGTATAAGCCTACGGGGAATTGCGAGAACCCGTTTTAGTGATGGGCCGGTTCCACAATAAAGGAAAAAGAGTGGGAGGGGATTTAAATACTTATGAAAATAAACGCGAGAAGTTTTTTTATTCGGAAAATAAAAACAAACTGACGGCAATAAAGCTCATGAAGGCAATTTAAAGGAAAAACTAATTGAGAAAAAATGTAAATTGGCTGTATTAAGATATTCTCTTAATGACGATACTTGAGGAGTTCGAAATCCCCGAGGAATCCCCATTTTCCTAATGAAGGCCGAAGGGGAGGAAGAGTACGGTGACCTCATATCATGCAAACCCATTTCCGCCACCCCAGTCTATCCCATAGCCGTCAATTTTGTAACGAAACGAATATCTTGTTCATACATTATTTCTACCTTCTCTTGACGAGTCTGATTGCTTAGTAACATATATTCTACATATGTATTCCCAGGGCGATCGAAATTAAAGGTTTAAAATGTCAAATTGACGATGATTGATGGCTAAAATAATTAATGATCTAAAAGCAATGAAGAAGATACGAATAAGAAAAACAGAAAAGGTTATAATAGTAAGAGGGGACTACAGGCATTGTCTAAATCAAGATTTTTGGGATTTTCCCTGTTGCGCGGGCCGCCATTTTAAAAAACGTATATTTTCATCTTAAGACTAAAAATGGTTATCAGCCCAGTTGTTTGATTCCGTAAAAAAAATAATTTTGGTTATTTTTTCTCAACTTTGAATATTCTTTTACTAAATATTGAAATGTTCTTGACTCTCAAACTTTGATTCAATAAAATAAAATACATAAAATAACTAATGTTTAATATGACGGTAGATTATATAATATGAAGAACTGAAGTAAAATGCTCTATTTAAAAATCATGCTTTTTATCACTGATTTAATGGTAAAAGTTGTATTGGTTTTAACGTTTTTTTGCCTTTTTACTAAGTAAATGGGTAAATTGTATTGATTTTAACCCTTTTTTACTTTTTTATCACGTAAATGCATTGACAAAAATAACTTGTTACAAACAACTAAAATGATCGAAAATCTAATTTCCTACTGATGTATTAAAATTTTCAGTATTACTTTTTTTTTTAAACATTTACATATATAATTAAAGAAAAAATATTGTTACTGACTGAGTATGTTTCCAATACCTAATAATTATAATAATAATTTTAGATAATTTATATACCACTATTTTTGTGATATAATATCTCAAGGAGGCTAGGAAAATAATAACTGGTGTACAATTTTTTACACAAAAATTCTTTTGAAAAAAAAGAAATAAAAAAACAGAATATGATTATATCGTGTTGTGCATAATAGCAAAAAAATACAGTTCAGGAAAAAATATATCCAGATATGATCTGCTGTGAAAGGTTTCCGTCGGAGAACAAAAAAAAACTAACACGAAAACCGTTCAATCTAGCCTACGATCTTGATACCAAAACGGGATTTCACGCCCGTTTCATATGCGATATCCCAATAAAACCATATTCCGCGATGCGTCGTTAACGTCGAAATATGAATGGTCTTTATGAGGGACATAAATTTAGGCCAGAGTCCGAGAGCAGCAGCGTGGAGAGCGGATTGGTCAGTGAAAATCCAGATTTGTGAACAAGTATTTGGACACACTCAGAATGTTGTTAATGTGTAAGTAATTATTAAATAACAATAGAGAAGTGCTAAACTACAATTTAGATGGAAATAATGTTAATTATAATCTCACATACAAATGAAAGAGTTTCTGCTCCATAAAAAGCTTCTTTTCACCTCACCAATAGATGTCTCTAGTGAAATTCTAGTGCTTCACTTTCAAAAATTTTAGTAGTGTGGTTGTAAATCATGGGTCGAATTGGTGAATGTTACAAGTGTGTAAAGTGATCACTTAAACTAGCTTATGACGATCGTAAGCCCCGTAAATGCCCAGATTTCCATATTCTTCTTCACCTTTGTTGAGATGTAAACAAATAATATTTATTATAATGTCTTAAAATTCTGTAATCAGGGATGTCAACAATGAATACAAGATTTTTAAACAGGTAATAAAACGATGTTTAAAAAAATCATGTTAAAACACGGAACAATTCAATTGGAGCAAGTAGTGTGTTAACAGTAAAATATTAGTGAAATATAATCGTATTTACTATAAAAATTATGTTAAAATCTCCAATTAGGAGTTATATATTTTAAATTTTTGTAAACAATGTAAATAAATATCTCCTAGTGCCCAGCCGCGACTCTACGGTGGATCCATTTTGTAATATGTTACATAAAAAAGGTATCGCGTTAATTATCGTTAAACATGCATTACGCGGCGACAGCACAATGAAATCCGTAAAAACAAAAACAAAAACAGAAAAAATAAAGTATTTATAACGAAACCGGCGCGTAATTAAACACGTGTTTACGTAGCTACCTGGACTCGTAAAACGAGTAATCTCCAAAAATGCGATAGAGTCATAAAACATAACGACCCGCTTTGTACACGTGCATGGAGAAAACGTATCAATGTATCACAAACATAATGACGTACAGGGAAATGCAGATAGGCTCTTCAGGTGGTAAAAAGGAAATGTGCTCGAACTGTCGAAACGAACTCACGAAGCCATTTTTAAAAATAGGAGCAGACACGAAATATTTAGTCTTGAAAGAATGTGGGGGGAATAATGCCACAAAACGCCGTTTAGCGTTACTTATAAATGTCTGGTTTATTGTTTAATATCTATCTGTCTTCCATCACGCTACCATTTTAAAGGGGTGGATGTTAAAGACATGAAGTCGAAAGCGAGCAGCACTTTTACCATACTCGATATAATATATTATATATTACTACATACGTACGAGGGCACTGCTAAAAAATTACTTTTTTGAATGTTGATGTTTTAATATGAATTATTTTGCATCGTCAGAACATAATACAATCCATTCGGAGAGACATATTTTGTTAACATGACTTTAATCCAGTTTAAAAAATTTAAAACAATGTTACTAAATATTTATCCTTCACGAGAATATATGAAATACAGCAAAAGTGATAATGAATTATATTTATATATAAAATATGTAAAACCAAGGACTTAATATTTTCAATATTTTTCAAAACGATAATGATTCGTTAAATAAACCTTAGAATTGTTCACACCTTTATCGCGAAAATCAAAAGTAATTAAAAGAAAAAAAAAAAAACAAATAGAGATTTAATCCAGTTTAAAAAATTTAAAACAATGTTACTAAATATTTATCCTTCACGAGAATATATGAAATACAGCAAAAGTGATAATGAATTATATTTATATATAAAATATGTAAAACCAAGGACTTAATATTTTCAATATTTTTCAAAACGATAATGATTCGTTAAATAAACCTTAGAATTGTTCACACCTTTATCGCGAAAATCAAAAGTAATTAAAAGAAAAAAAAAAAAACAAATAGAGAATGAGTAAAAAAATATTAAATGAAAACATATTTTAAACAAATACAAGAGATAATATATTATAATCATTGATTTTTAAAGACGTCAGTCATACTAGCCAAATAGTAAAAAAATATTAAAATGTCGCTGAAAAAAATTATATATTGTAAATAAAAATTAACCAGTCCGATTATGTCAGTAGCGGTGAAACCCAGTCACTGGTCAAATAAATAAATTGTGTAAAAAACTATATACTTCATTATATAAAATGAATTTCCACCAAGAAATGTCAGTAGTTTTGTACTGTAATTCTATTAAAACTAACATGTTATAAGAATGCATTTGAATCAATGTACAGAATTATGTATGAATAGAAATAGATGACTCGAAAAGCGATATCCTTTATAATATGAAAATAGATTACTCAAAAAGCGATATCCATAATTATTATTATATGTATAACAGTCTAACATATAAAATGGTACGTTTGCATTAAGGCCTGTAGTATAATATCTTCGTGTAGGGATTTCACCATATGCGATAATTCCCAATAAATAACGTTACACCCCATAAAGGTAATATGGAAACTTTCAAACGATACAAGAGGCCAGAGTTATGGGAGGGAGGTGGAATGTTCCGGTCATAACAGCTACGGGTAAGTGAATTTAAGAGACATTAAAAACTTCTGGGCGGCCTGGACTTTTAACGCCTTTAATCGTTTCTACCAAAAAATAATACATTTTTAATTAATGTTTTACTTAGTAAATACCACTATTTCTTAAAATCTACTGTGACACGTGTTTCGATGCATTCCGCATCATTTTCAAACACCGTATTGCGGAATGGAACCGGACATTTTCAAACACCGTATTGCGGAATGGAGCGGAACCGGATGCGGAATGCATCGAAAGACGTGTCACAGTAGATTTTAAGAAATAGTGGTATTTACTAAGTAAAACATTAATTAAAAATGGATAGATTTTACCACAAAGTGACTGCCGAATCAATTAATGAAATTAATTCAGATTTATAAACAAGTATTTGGACACACTCAAAATGTTGTAAATTAAGTATTTAATACATATTATATGTATTTTTTGTATTAATTTTTAAAACAAACACAAATTTTATGAGTCTACTAAGTTGTATTTTATTAATTAAACACATAAAAATTAGTTTCGTTGCAATTAATTCGCCTCGTAATGGCATTTTCAAACGAATGTTTCCTTTCAAACGAATGGACAATACAACTTAGTAGTTTATGTATTAATTTTAAATCAAACACAGATTTTTTGAGTCTACTAAGTTGTATTTTACTAACAAAAAACACATAAAAATTTTTATTGTGACAATTGTTTCGCCTTGTTAGGGCATTATCAAACGAATGTGAAGATCAAATGGACTACGGTCCTTATGTAGCTATACAATTCTTCACATTCGTTTGATAATGCCCAAACAAGGCGAAACAATTGTCACAATATAATTTTTTATGTGTTTTTTTAAAATAAAATACAACTTAGTAGACTCAAAAAATCTGTGTTTGATTTAAAATTAATACATAAATTAAAATGGAGTTCTACAAATTAAAGCCAAATCTAAATACAAATATAAATACATAGTATATGTACATACTCGTAAGACATTTTGAATCGCCCTGTATTTAGATTGTCAATATTTAGTCGGTAATACTTAATCAACTTGGTCAATACGTATTGCGCATAATCAGTAAATACTGCCCAGAATGTACAAGCATGAAGGCAATAAATAAATTAAACAGCCGGTAGCTTCCACAAAATAGCCAGGATGCGGGACCCATTAAATAAATCCAACTTTTCGTAATCTACTCACCGAAAATGATTCATTATTGGACAAATATAATTCTTAGCTGACCGTTCATAATTTTTACATACCGTTAATACACTTTGTTACTAAAAAATAAGATAACTTTTAAATTTATATTTTATTACTAAAATAAGTAAATTAATTAGAAAATTTCCAATTCAAATCATTATAAATTGAAATGCTTCTATAATTAATATTTGAAGATGTGTGATTTTCCACTTTGAAATAAAAATATTACTTGTTTTTAAAATCATTATAAATATTTTATTATAACACAATTATAAAGTCTACCGATTTCGAAGCTAACCACATTAATCAGTCTTGATAAAAAAGCGGTTAGCTTCGAAACCGGTAGACATTATAATTGTGTTATAACAAAATATTTATAGTGATTTTAAAACAAAGTTACATTTTAATTATTAAATGCTTATTAATTTAGAATAAGCGAATATAATTATTATATTCGCTTATTCTAAATATTTAATTTCTTTTGATAATATACACTTGTGACTGGTGAAAACAAATGTTATTTGAAAAAAAATCTTGGAAGCAATGGCAGCGCCATCTGTCGAATGTAGCAGCAACTATTACTTATAATATAACAATATAAAAATAAATATAGAGCTCAGTCTCTTTTTTGGAGAGGCTCAGCGCAACTAAATGTTTGAGATGGTATTATTTAGAGAATATGTAGAAATTGTATTAAGTTGTATATAAAATATTATTATATTTAAAAAAATCAAAATAAAACAGTAATAAATAATCAATTATTACTTATGGCGAACAGGGTGCTTCTTGTAGCTATTTTATAATGCATTGTTGTTTGTGTAAAGAAACTTACTAGAAATACTTTCATTTTTTTCTTTTCCACCTAACCAGGTAGAGCCACAGCTTCGCGTTGATTTGGCTAGTAACGTAATAAAAAATAAATCAATTTATCACTTGCGGAAAAGAGATAAAAGAGATATTGAGATAATAAATTGGATTTTTTTTTGTGAAATATTAAGAGCAATGAATTAATTCGGAATATTTCACCGGTGGAACAAATTAGGAGCGAGAGGAAAAATACATTGGTTCGCGAAATGTGTGCGTTCCCAGGAAGTGGCGGTACATTATGGACATGGAGCTTTTGTACCGAGCGGCCGTTAATGGTCCCCGTTACAGGAAGCTGGTCAGCAATAAATTATCCACACTAAACACAAACTTATAACTCAGCAAAAAATAATCCGAATAGGCGATTCCAGCCGGGCGAGACCGGGATCGTTTCCACCTACAAAAGACCTCCCCCCTTGCCAATATTTGACTAATAGAGCGGATTAAATTGGACAACTTTTATACCGGCTCCAAAGTTCAAATATTATTACGCTAAGCACTTCCCTTCTTTTTCAATTTTATTTATCAGCCTCCGCGGCCGGAGGTTTGCATAAAGTATTGGTATTTGGTATGCATGAAATCTCCCGTGATAATAACAATACACAATTCCTCCCTCCAAAGCGATTCTGTAACCCTGGACGACGCATTGAAACGTATAAGGGATCGTGCATAATTAAAATAAGGGTTAAATAATACACACATAAAAAACAAAAGTTAAGCAATATTAATCAAATCATCAAAAAAAAAAAAAAAAAAAAAAAAAATATATATATATATATATATATATATATATATATATATATATATATATATATATATATATATATATATATATATATATATATATATATATATGTATATATGTATATATATATATATATATATATATATATATATATATACATATTGGTCTGGGTGTTCGTGATGTATTTTTCAGATTTTCTTTCCCTATCCTTACTATCCTACCTGCTGACAAGCTTCTAAAAATAGAGGATTTGCGGGTTATTCCTTTAACTTTTTTTTATATACATACTCATATATACATACACACTTGAAATTAAATAAGCTTGCCGTCGTAATTCAATTGTTTATTTAGGTCATTTAATAATCAGATCATTAAAAAGTGGGTTTGTGGTCCAGTGGTTTGTATCGCGGACTCTGAGTCAGATTGACTGGGTTCGAACTCACTCAACCTCAATTTGATACCTATTTTCATTTACAAGTACTTACTTGTCGATAAGCCGTCTAAAAATTGTTCCGGTCATACAATGTTGTTAATGACGTTTGAACAACTTGTCCCCTAGTATGTCTGACAAAATGCTCAAAAGTTGGCAGTAAATTGTGATTTAAGACGATTTCATTTCAGTCTTATGGTTTTCCTGCTATTCAATGAATTCGCACGAAAATGTATATACTATACATACATGGAAGTATATTTTACATAATACAATATTCTGGTGATGTAATTTCATTGTTTTAAAAGGAAAATAAGTCCTTTCGTCCGCACACCCATTTTTGATAATTACTAAAGCATAAGGGAAGTTATGGGAATATGCTGTTCTATAACAACACACATTCAGATGGTGTTTAGGGAAATGGGGGAGAAGTTCTATATACGACCCCACAAATGAGAAATTGGTTATTTTGATGAATATCTCAAAGGATCGAAGCACTCCATCGGAAAACGCTGGCGGTTTAAACTGGAATTTAGCGGAATAATGATTAATTATTCAACAACCCAGGTTTCGTAAAATTACCGAGTTTCATATGGACCCAAAATAAACCAATCAAAAAGTGTTTAAAAATATCTGAAAAAGTAATGACGAGTTGGATTAATATCACAAAATGATACTTTGATTGAGTTTGTTGAATCGAAATCAATAATTTAAAAAAATCATCGTTTCAGGAAAGCGTTTCGATTATAACACTTTCCTTATCTTTCATCATTCACTTTGTATAATACCACTTATAAAGTGGTATTACGCAAAGTGAACGATGAATGATGAGGAGAGTGTTATATTACCATACCACAAAGTAAACAATGTTTTTAATATACAAAATATGTTAAGAATATGCAAAAAGTGTCAAAGGACAGGAGTCAAAGAATAATCGGTTGGTAGGTATGAGAAGATGCATGGATGAGGAAGAGTCGAAGAATGTTTGTAAACACACTCTGCCTACCGCTAAGCTGCCTGAAGGGTAGTTGTTTTTATAATAATTTTACATAGCAAAAACTCCATAAAAGAGATAATAGTGGTTTAAAACTGAGACTGCGATATATTCACGTTATATGCTTCAAGTTTCGCAACCAACGGTTTAATTAAGTAATTCTCGTAAATTTTAATTACATATTTATGCCATAAAACTTGGGGACATTTTTTTGTCCTGCGGTGAAAAATAATAAAAAGGATTTGACTTATGCGAGGTCCGGCCGGCTTTATATTTAGCGAGTGGAAAATATAACTCTTTCGCCGTATTTCTGTTCATTATAAAGGGTGGCGCAAAATTTATCACCCTATCGGAACATGTCATAATTTTTGCGAATGGCGGAGTACGTCAATCATATTTGACATTTGTGAACGAGACAGCTGCAGTACAGAAAACAAATTGATAAAACGGGCACAAATGTGTATCAACACTGGCGGCAGCCACTTGACGGATCATCTTTTTCGCTTAATACAAAAATTGTAAAGGTCCAAATAATGATTTGTCATTCAAAATATTTTATTTTATTTACTGTAATAGTTAAAATAGTTTACTAAAATAAACTCAAGTGGTAAAAAAGAAGTGTTTTTTTTACAATTTCAGTATTTATTTATTTTAAAACAAGACTGGATGATTGATTTTGCGTCGCCCTAAATCTGTACACGGCAGCTGTCTAGTTCACAAATGTCAAATATTATCGACGTACGACATTTGCTAAAATTATAACATCTTCTGATAGAACTTTTTTTATATTTATATTAAATATTTTTTTGTACTTGTATTTATATTATATTGTGAAATTGCAAAAATATTTCAAATAAAGAAGAAAAAAAAGTGATTACTTTGTGCCACCGTGTAGAAAGGGGTTGAACGTATATTCTCGTGATGTCGCTAGTGTCATCGTTAGGCGGACGAAGATGTATAAGAGGAAAGAGAAGAGAAAAACAGCGAAGTAGGCACAAAATGGCCACAGAAAATTGGCTCGGGCCATTCGTTATGTTTATAAATTGGCATTATTTATCAACGACCCAATCCAATGAAAAAATGAGTACAAATCATACTCAGAAAATATCAACGCAACAAGGTTGGAGGTTCTAGGTTCAGACTACTACATGATATCCTCTAACGTTAAAAAAAGAAAAGCGCTGTACAAGCGCTGTGCAATTTCACATTATTAACAAGTGTCTACATGTCGTTGAAGTAGAAAAACAATCATTGGGCAATTGGATTACAAACTACTCCATGAACGTAGAAGAGGCGAAGAATGTCTGCAAGGACAGAGTGGTGTGGCGCTCTATTCTCTCTGCCTACCCCTGCGGGGAAGCGGCGTGATGGTTAGTAAGTTAGTTAGTTAGATTACAAACTACAAAATAATTACGAAGAGTTTGAGACAAAAACCGCAAATGTCACGAAACCCATTTATACAGGAGAGATTGAATATACAATATCACATTATTTTTTGACATCTCGTCAAAGATGAAGAAGAATATGGAAGTCTGGGCATTTACGGAGCTGATGACCGTCATAGGCTGGTTTAAGTGGTGACGTTCGTACGCCCCGTAAATGCCCAGACTTCCATATTCTTTCATTAATTGATTCGGCAGTCACTTTGTGGTAAAATCTATCCATTTTAAATAAATGTTTTACTTAGTAAATACCACTATTTCTTCAAATCTACTGTGACACGTGTTTCGATGCATTCCGCATCATTTTCATACGGTGTTTGAAAATGATGCGGAATGCATCGAAACACGTGTCACAGTAGATTTTAAGAAATAGTGGTATTTACTAAGTAAAACATTTATTAAAAATTCCATATTCTTCTTCATCTTTGATGAGATGTCAAAAAATAATATGAAAAATACTCCTATAATTTGAGGTAATCCAGATTTGTGAACAAATATTTGGACACACTCAAAATGTTATAAATAAAATATCATTGCTAATATGCCATAATAACAAGTGCCGTGGAACCTCTCATAACGAGCATAATTCGTTCCAGAATCTCACTAGTTAGGCGAAACATTTTTGTTTTGAGCTTATCTTACTACCTACTCTAATTAATTCTCCATGCACGCCACTGGTAAACACATATAGGTATACGTTTTTACATGTTCGCCTTTTTCATTTTTCGTGTAACATGAAACATCGCTTTTTAGGGTAAAAAAAAACGGTCGGAACTGAATGAAAATCGGAAGGCTTGGCAGGGCTAAGGGGTGTGAGAGTACGCCGCTACCCCTGTAGAACAATAGAGATCTAGACAATAATATATCTCAAGAATCCCCCCTCGACGGTTATCTGGGGATACCGTGAAGTGCTACATACTTTTTGTCACTTCCCGCAGGCGGGTTTTGTTTCTTTCTATGGGAATGTGATGGCGATGAAATATTAACCTTCCCATCCCGGTGATATGTATTAACTACAACTCGACTTTTAAAATGAGAATATCAATATAAAATATAATAGATACTGCTCAGAATTTTTATATTCCTCCGTAATATAATGATGTATTACATGAAAGTATTATAATATAAAGTAATTAATTTGCAGCGACGGAAATAAATAATTTGCGAAAAATCGGGGATAAAAACACCAATGCACAAACGTTCCTCATGTCATTATACGCGCGTGTCGTAACGTGTTTATTGGGCCAGTAGTGCGCAGATCTTCTTACGCGGCGGTCGTGTAGCTACGCTACTTGCGATGTATTTTTTACTCGTTTTCAGACAATTTAAATTCAAACCCTAATCCGCACCCCAATGGTGCATAGGACACTGCATTATATAAACACAGTGTTATCTTGATCGTTAACACACGAAATAAAGGTGATCAGCCCTCGGCTTCAGGTGCCAGTCCAGGGTAATATTGAATAAATATTAGAGTGAAAAAATCACTTATATTTATTTGACCCCCCTGGGAATCGAGCCCGGGACCTCTAGAACGGTAGCCGAGCGTGCTGACCATTACACTACGGAGGCGGTTACCAATTTCAGACAATTACCAGAGCTAACATTACAACATTGTTACATTTGTACTTCAACTATGGTCAATAAAAGCAATATTTAGGAATATTAGCATTTATCCCGTTTTAAAACCACATTTTCATATGGTGTACAAAATACATATCACCGGAAGTTTTTAGCACCGTAAGGGAAGGGTTGAAGCGGGAACACGACCGAATAACGGGAATAATGGGACGAGCCGGGAACAGCCAGGCCGCTAGAGACAGGGACCCTATTCGGGAAAATATGGATCCGGGAACGTAATAAAGTTATATAAACAAGAATAATCACTGAACATACGCAGATTTATGTAAATGTATACACAGAACGTAATTTGTTACCGGTCGAGTTGAAAAGCGTTTTTTGCTACGCTGAGTAGGGCTGGGTAAGGAAAAAAATAGTAAAAAAAACATGAATGACAGAGTAGTATGAAAATGATATTATTTAACCACTTAATGCTCAGGTTAACTTGACAAAAATTAACTTAAAAACAAAATATGAGGTAAATTATTTTCTTCTTTCAAGGGTTTACATTATTTTAAAGTTGCCCAGTTCAAAAAAACATAAAAGCAGTATAAAATGTAAAAAAAGTTAACTAAATATAAAAATAAAAATTTAACAATAAAAAATTTAAATGAAATTTGGTCATTTATCAAATAAATTGCAGTAAAAAGCAATATTATTCTTGGCTCCATCCAACTTATCGTTTTTATAGACTGATGGGTCAGCTCTCCTCATCCTCAGGTTGTAGGTCTTTCTATCATATAAAACGTCAGCAAGGCCATGCCTTTTAATCATGTTATCTCTCTTTAGGATCCATGATTTTTTTGGTCTTCCTCTGGATTCCTTTCGAGGAAAATCCATGGGAATCGCCCGATCTACAATATGAACAAGTTCTTCACGTCCTATGTCCCATACCATCTCAATTTCCTTTCCTGATATTATATTTGTGGAAGAAATATATTCAAAAATTCAGAGTACATTAACACACTATCTGCGGGAAGGGTGATTTTACCGTTTCACTTGACTGGTGGTGTTAGGCGGGAAGGGTAATTTTACCTTTTCACTCGACTCGTTATTTTTACGCATAACTTTTGCGGCATATTTTGATCTCATATCGATGTATACAGTATGGTTAAATGTTATCACTTCTTTTCAGAAATATTTATCTCTATTATGAGCGCAAATCCGCCCGCAGATAGTGTGTTAATACGTTCTCAATAAACTCCGAAATATACAACTCAGTTTATAATACAGTTCCTTTTAACAGCGAATCCCCTTTGTATAATAATAAAACAACAAAAAAATAACAGCTCCAATTACTGTATGTATATGAATGTATTATGTAAGAACTTATCGAAGCCGACATCAGAAAAAATCCGTTGTTTTTCCCGACAATTTTTACTATATACGCTATATTTACGCATATTATTTTGAGTAACGAAAAAAAACGTAACACGCTAAATGACGTGTTCGCGTTGTAAACCATAAATTGAAACCTCATCATTAAATTGCTCGATTCCGAAGCGCACAACAAAATATTAAATATTACGTCGACGAGTTCGTAAAAGAGTACCTTCGTCCACCACAATACGACCGGTCAAGATAATAAATTTAATGGTGTCTTATTCGAGTTGGTAGTTCGGCTCGTATAAGAGCTGTAATATTATTGTAAAATACAGTTAAACCTCGTTACGACGGACCTCTATTGAACCTACAGTCTAAAAATCAGTCCAATAATCGATAAAAAAAGTTGTGGATAGAAGACATTTCTCGAAAACGCGAAAAAAGTTGTACAGCAAAACAGTTTTCATCTTCTGGTACAAATTAAAACTAACGAACAAAAATATATTTAGGTGTATACATTAATAAATATAAGGTGTATAGGTTAATAAATATAAGGAGGGGGGTTAAAGGAAACAATAATAATAATGGTGACGTATTTTGAAACAGTATATTATTAATTTATTATTAGATTAAAACCAATATTTTTAGCTTTTCCACTTTTTTTTAATTTGACCAGCGAGCGGGTTTCGTCGTTACCGACATCATCCAGTCTGATGATGTCGGTAACGACGAAACCCGGTCGCTGGTCAAATTAAAAAAAGTGCAAAAGCTAAAAATATTGGTTTTAATCTAATAATAAATTAAAAATGCAATTCCATCACGAAGTGTCAGTGGATAATATAAAAAAAAAGTATATTATTAATTATTGTTTTATCTGAATTAAAATATTTAAGTATTTCTAAATTTTCTTAATTATTCATGACTTGACCTTTATTTGTAACAGAGTGTAATAATTTAGAGAGTTGATTACAAAAAAAAAACAGCAAACTTTAAAAGTGCAAGCAAAACTATATTCCTCTTTCAATGCAGGATTACTGAAAGCAAGTGCGTCGATATCAAACAGCAATGACACTTCACGACGAGTGTCCGAAGACAATAAATATAAATTTGTTTGTGTTTTGTATTGTTTATTTATATCTACATAAATGCAGTGTTCACATTTTCAAAAAAAAACTGTTTTTTTTATTTATTTGTCACCTTTATTATATAACGGACTTTCGGCTTTAGAGGACACCCCCTCCCTTCAATTAGTCATATAATCCGTTATATCGAGGTTTTACTGTACGATAAAATAAATTGACCACCTTAGGCCGTGTCTGGAGACCTATTTTTTATCAAATATCAACCTATAGTGTTTGTGGGATACTAAATTTAAAACCACACGCTTTGTTTGAGTGGGATTGCGGTCCTGTGGTTAGAATCGCGGATTCTGAGTCAGAGTTTTCTAGGTTCGACCCTCACTTACTTGCCGTAATTTCTAACGTAACTAACCACCACGCCGCTTCCCCGCAGGGATAGGCGGAGAAATGCCACACCAATCTTTCTTTGCAAACAATAATAAAGATAACACTCTCCTTGACATGCATCGTTCACATTGTGTAATACCACTTTTAAAAAAGTCGGAATAATCTGCAGGACGTATGAGGTGATGCATGAATGTGGAGTATTGTATTCAAATACAGATCGTTGTGGCGTTCTATTCTCGAAACCAAGAGTTTCTATACCGGACCTGGGAACGTGGCGGCAGCTTTCAGAGAGATGGAGAAGAATATGGTAATTTTGTTATTCATAGGGCTTATGACCTGTCATAACGCAGTCTACATTTGACCTGATGATGGAATGATTATTCCGAAACCAGTAGTCACGAATTAGTGTTTATTAAAGTGGTATTACACAAAGTGAACGATGAATGATAAGAAGAGTGTTAGAGTGAAAATTCACTACATTTATTTAGACCCCCTTATGAATCGAACCCACGGTTGCCAAACGCGTTAATCGCTACACTACGGAAGTGTACAGAAGAAAGCGCAACAATACGGCGGCTCTACTTTCCAGCCTTCAGACTCAGCCCTATTGACGACGTTTTTCATTAGTATATTTTTTAAATTTTCTCTCATTATCATTTTCATATCATAATCCATACCTGTATAAGCGACCTTGAGGTATTTTTTTACGAAAATGGCGCTATATAAATCATCCAAGATAATCATTATTATTACTACATCCGCGAATTCTGTGTTTGCGAGAAAGGCGAGCAAATTCTAATGTGAGCGACTGTGGAGCAAACTGTTTAGCGTAAATGCAATTAGCGTGTGTCCCCAGTATGATAACTTCGGTAAAAAGACCGCAGAAGACAGGATGAAGTTACACTCCCGGCGACAATGCAGCAACTCCAAGATGGGATAATTCCCGGAAACTTGGCGCTCCTGCGGGAGAATGGCGGTCTCGACAAATTATACATACGCTACGATACATGGGAATTGTTTTCCTTCAAAGTTTTATTGTCAACTTCACCGCCGACAGCGCTAGTGAGATCGGTTCGTGACGGTGACAACATGGTCCTGCGAATACGGAGTAAAATGTTTAATGCACTCGCCCAGAATTTCAATTTCCGAACAAAAAGATTTTGTGATCACCTGTCGATGAAAACATCTGTAGTTTTCGAAACTAGTCGTGTGAAATAAAACTCAATTAATGTTCTAATACAAGTGTTTAAATTTTAGTAATCATGTTAATGCCATAGCCACAAAATTAATGCTAAATCAATAAATAATGTACATAGATTGTCAAACTTTTTTTCGTATTCATAACAAGATTTTGAGATCACCTGTCAATAAATGTATAATTTTCGAAACTATTAATGCGAAATAAAACTGGCCTAATACAATTGTTTGTTTTTTTAATAACCAACGTATCATTTCACTAAGTTAATGCCAAATCAATAAATAATATAAGATATAGATTGTCAAACTTCCCAGATTTTTTATTTCGTATTCACAACAAGATTTTGTAATCACCTGTCGATAAAAACATCTGTAGTTTTCGAAACTAGTCGTGTGAAATAACCCTCAATTAGCGGTATAAAACAAGTGTTTATAAATTTGAATTTTTTATAAAATTTTATTAAATTTTTCATCATCATCATCAAAATGTCATTCCACAAAGTTAATGCCGAATCAATTAATAATATAAGACAAAGTTATAATAAGACGTAGTTTTATACGACATATTCTAGAGTTTACCAGATTTTCTCATTCTTCCGAAACGATAAATTTAACTTCCCTTTTAATGCGTTCGCGTGAAGAAACCTTAACAAGCGAGTTAAATACACGCTACTGCTTTCTTTAGCGAACGGCGACACGCGACCAAAACACAAACACGGCGAAACAACCCGAGGCGACATTTTCCAGACCTGGGAGTGTACCCAAAAATCCGAGGCGACATTTTCCAGACCTACGAGTGTGCCCGAAAAACCGGAGGCGACATTTTCCAGGCCTACGAGTGTTCCTGCCGTAACAGGCCAGGAACAAAGCGCACTCTCCATGTTGCCGCCATGATTTGGCCAATTTCGGGAGCGCGATACAAAAGCGAAAACTGTTTTAATAATAGATTTCCTCCACCGCAGCCTCCCGGTTGGGAAAGATGGGAGCAAATAACAAAGGAATTAATATTACTTACGCAATTCTCGTACGAGAATATCTGTGCGAAGTCTTTTCAGTTCACATCTTAGATAACACTAATGCAAGCCGTCAACTACCTGCTTTTAAATAAAGCGACAACAGCCACACAATTCTGACTGAATAAGTTAAAACAAATATATCCAGAATAAAATTCTTATTTTATTTAACAAAAAAAAAGTAACTGTGACCGGTTTATTTTCTGAAACCTAGACCTTTTATAAAAGTCGTCATTTGAAATGATGAAAATGAATGTTGTAAATAAACGGGAATATACATCGATGTTTTATTATTTATTGATTCGGTATTAACTTTGTAGAATGACATGTGGATGATTTAAAAAAAAATATTTCGTGTGTAATGAAATAAAACTCTCAAAGTGCTACAAGTGTTTAATTAAAAATATAAAAATACTGTCATTAATTGATTCGGCAGCAACTTTGTGGTAATATCGATATATTTTCAATTTAAGTTTTGCTTGGAAAATACCAGTATTTCTTAAAACGTATTGTGACACGTGTTTCGATGCACTGCGCAATTGATGCAAAACGGTGTTTGAAAATGATTCAGAATGCATCGAAACACGTGACATAATAGATTTTAATAAATAATGATATTAAAGTTAAGTAAAACTTGAAATATATATTTTTAAATACTGATTTTTATTTGTACATTAGAAATTTAAAAAAATGTTCATGAAAAGTGAAACAATTTTTAATAAAAAGTAAATTTATGTATTAATTTTAAATCAAACACAGATTTTTTGAGTCTATTAAGTTGTATTTTATTAACAGAAACACATAAAATATTAATATTGTGACAATCGTTTCGCCTAGTTATGGCATTTTCAAACGAATGTGAAAATCAAATGGACTGACGGTCCTTATGTAGCTAAGTGACATGTGCAGTAATAATTTATGGGAGACAACAGTAGCTGATGGGGGGTGTAGGTACGTACCCTTATATTTATTTTCTAGGAAATGAAGAATTTTTTGACAGGGCAATTTTTTTAGAGAATAAATGTTTTAAAGCTAATTTTTTAAGAATTTATATTTATAATAATAATTAAAAATTATTAGTTTATCAATAACGCATCATGCATCAACATGAGTTCTACAAATTAAACGTCAAATCAATAAATAAATAAAATAATAAAAAAAGTTAATTGATCCCGTAGACTTGAATAAGTATTTGAATTTATGAAATACCTGTTCACAACACACACACAAAATGTTGTACACACACAAAATGTTGTAAAATTTGGACACACTCAAAATGTTGTAAATAAATTATCTGGTCAATTCATAAGCTTAATAATAAAAATGAAAATAGTATTTTCTGGCGTTTCTCATGTGTGTGATTATAATCCAGGATTCGGATCTAACATACTAATATAAGAGTTTCTGCTTAATAAAAAGCTTCTTTACATCTCACCAATAGATGTCTCTAGTGAAGTTCTAGTGATTCATGAACAAGGTTTCTAAATTGGTTATATATATAGAACTTCCAAGAATTTGAGTAGTGTGGTTGTCAATAACGGGTAGAATTGATGAATGTTACACGTGTGTAAAGTGATCACTTAAACCAGCCTATGACGGTCGTAAGCCCCGTAAATGCCCAGACTTCCATATTCTTCTTCATCTTTGATGAGATGTCAAAAAATATTATGAAATACCCTTAAAATGTGTGCTAAAAAAATAAAAGAGAATGTAACTCTATGATGTATACGCCCCATAATAAAGTACCTCTAATCACCGGATATAAAGCAAAACGCGTGCATCAGCATCCGACCCGAGAAGCTTAATGTAATAACGCGGTACTAAATGATTGACATGATTGCGAACCTCATCCCGACGCGGAAGGGTTGGGGACAAAGAGAGATCAAGTGTCGTCGCCGCCACCCCTAGCGTGTGTGTGTGTGTGTGTGCGATAAGAGAAGCGGAGGTAGAAGGTGATCATCAGTCATGGGGTGCAAGCGGGTCACATCGGACTAATCCATCACCCCCCGCCTTCGAGACATCAAATCTATCATGCGACCTTTCTAATACTGAAATCGGACAACACTGCCGGCCAATCCCGTAAGGGGGAATAACGTCAAACCAACCCTTTCGACAAAGTCTCGCGGTTTTTTTCTTCGCTATATCGTATTATTTGATTATCGACTATTTGATATCTTACTAGCTTAATATTGCCCTGAAAAAATCCCAAAGGATTTTAAATTTGGAAGTATAAAATATTGACTTGTTAAAAATGACTAACTGAATTAATGTTTATTTTCTTGCCAAGCAAAAGTGACTAAAATGGCCCTCCTGAACATTTTACGTTTTGTTAGTTGGTCACTTTCTCCCGTACGACTACGATATCCTTAATCATATTGCCAACGGAGATATTAATTAATGTAATGTAGCGGACCGGGTACCGTTTTGGAGGCCCCGGATTCGATTCCCAGGGGGGGGGGTCAATTAAATAAAAGTGATTTTTTTCACTCTAATATTTATTCAATATTACCCAGGACTGGTACCTGAAGCGGAGGGCTGATCACCTTTCCTTCATGTCTTGACGATCAAGATAACACTGCATTTATATGATGCAGTGCCCTATGCACCATTGGGTGTAGATAAGGTTTAGAATGTATCGAACAAACTCTTTTTTATCTTCTTTTATCTCTGAAAAAACGTTTTTTGTTTTAATTATAAATTTGATTGAATCTACAAGAGACTTTCACTAATAAAACCTGTATTATTTTAACAGAATCAAGCGAAATGAAATATTATAAAGACAGAGTAATGTGGCTTTCCTTGCTGCCCTCCAATACTAGCGGGGAAGCGCCGCGATGGTTAGCTAGTTAGTTTATAAAAGTTGTCCCTCGCATAAATTCATACTTCTTGCATTAAATGGAATATTAGGTACGATCTTCCAAGTGTTTACAAAATAATCTCTAAATCCTTCAGACAGTATGATCTTTTGTAACTCGTTTTACAGTAAAACCTTGTTCGTTTTCAAATTGCAAAATGGTCTTGCCTCCGACCGAGTTTTTACTTAAAGTAGCAGGAGAGGCTTAGGGGCTATGTATGAATATTTATAAGGGTAGCCAGCGGGACAGCCGTATCGATCAGCGTAACCAAAGCACACGAAAAAGGTGAAACGGTAAGAATCCCTAAAAAATACATTTAAATAATTGCATGGAAAATCAGCATTAATTTTGATAAATTATTCTTATATCCTAAGTCTATGGTAAAAATTCATTTACGCCCTTAAAATGTGTTAAAGCTAATAAACCCTTATCCGCACCCAAATGGTGCATAGGGCACTGTCATATAAACGCAGTGTTATCTTGATCGTTTATACATGAAGGAAAGGTGATCAGCCTTCCGCTTCAGGTACCAGTCCATGGTAATTTTGAATAAATATTGCAGTTAAAAAATCACTAATATTTATTTTACCCCCCTTGGGAATCGAACCCGGAACCTCCAGAACGGTAGCCGAGCGTGCTGACCATTACACTACGGAGGCGGACGAAAAAAAAAGCTAATGTCCATATTAACGATACTTAAAACGGTCGTCATTGAAACCGTAATGCGAAACGGAAGGTTTTTAGCGCATGCACACTGAATAACCAAACAAAGAAACTAACATTTGTTTCGAACCAAATGCTTGAAACAAGATTTTGCAAGATCCTACGAAATTTTACTAAGTCGTTTAAAATTCAAAGACAAGTTTGTTCAATAACACTGTTCCGCCGCAGTTTAGAGGATAATTAGCCCGAAATTACTCCGTAGGTACGAAAGATTTCGCTTTACGATTCTTTAGAAAAAGGATTAAAGAACCGACTCGAGATCCATTTAATTTTCACGTCACATCCAACACATAGCTGCCGTATTCTCAAGTAGACACTTAGGTAGATAGTATCACTCAATTAGTTTTACAAAATTACGCAAAATAAACGCTCCCGAAACTTCCGCAGAAAACTTTGAAAATAATAGACAGTAAAATACTTCAACAGCGTATACAAGTTTCTTCCGAGAAGAAGTTGTAAGGGAGGATGAAATACAGGTGCTGACAGACAGCGAACCGAATTTCCGGAGTTTAAATTGTTAAATACGGCAAATCGTCGAACCATTAAGCGGAATCCGCGGCTGAAATATGTATTCGCCAGAAAATAATGCAAACGGCGAATTCCCAGCCATTAATGCGGCAATATTTCACCGATTGTAATGAATTCCACGCTCAATTGGGCAAACAAGAATCGACGGGGCTGCGCTTCGGATCAGCCGAGCGAGAAGCTGAGCAAAAAATCAACTGCAGGAATAAATATTTCCCGAGAAATGACTTAAAATACTACCGACATCGGGAGAGCACGTAATGAGAAATGCAAATCGAGGAAGCAGCCCGAAGAAACAATTCTATCGCCGGCGGAGGGCGGGGCCGGCTAGAGGTTAACAGCATAATAAATGCCGATATAACCAGAGACAAAACTTTTTCAATTTGAATGAATAAATTTATACAATAGACACAGTTTCCTCGGAAGGCAATTAATAAGTTCGGCCGCCTTTTAATTGAAAAGTTTCTTTACCGATCGTTCAAGCGGATATGCACTTCATTGATTGGCGGAATATCAGGCCGAGTTGGGTGAGAACAAATTGAATCCTGCTCCGCTTCGAGCATATTTCGACGTGCTCTACGTAAAGTACTCTAACTACATTTTTGTCGATTTTGAGATATTTGGTGTATGTTATCAACTGACCGTTATATACAAACATAAACAAACAAACAAACACGAACGAATGAATGAGGAAAGAACGGTAAAACCAAATTTATGAGGCGAATGTAATAGGAAAGAGGAGCAGAGGAAGGCCGAGAAAAACATGGCACGATCAGGTATGCCAAATACTTGAAAGTGGTCAGGTTAGGAGTCGGTAATAATCGGCGGGTATGTATGAGGAGATGCATGAACGTGGAAGAGGCGAAGAATGTTTGCAAAGACAGAGTGGTGTGGCGTTCTGTTCTCTCTGCCTACCCCTGCAGAGAAGCGGCGTGATGGTTAATTAGTTTTTTTTAAACAAACAAAAAAATATATAACATAAATTGCGCCTAATTTTCAGGCGTATAAGACGCTATCTACATGGAATTTTTTAAATGAACTGAACTCCTAAAACGCCAACTACTTCTAAATTTTGATAAAACAATGTTTTAAAACGATTTAATACATTATTTTATCGTGTTTTTGAATGAATAAAACTAGTTTAGAATTTCAGTTAAAAACGTTAATTAAGAAAAAAGAATACGTTGAAAAAATCTTCTAAGCTCTCTCCTGTATAAAGTAACAGATTTTTGCCGATGGAGTACTTTACCTAGGGGCCGTCGATTTATTATATTATTTATTCCAAAACTTTACAGAATGAGAAAACAGGAAGTGGTTGTCGTGAATAGGAATACCTATCTCGGGACTCGGTACACACTGAATATTCCAAAACACTTCGTAAATTCGTAATATATTGAAGTTAATACATAGTACTGCAGGCAATAAAGCCGCCGACGAAGATATTACGAGTCAATAAACATATCAGGGAGTACAATAGAATTGTTTGTAATTCCTTAATGGGCTGCGGTTCGGAGTCGGGGGATGGAAGGTAGGGGAAGACATTCGTGATCTGCAGAGGCACGATCTAGAATACCACGGGAACTAATCCAAGTTTATGCGAATGCGCATATTCAACAATTCATTGATTACCAAAATAATTCAATTTTGCTTTAAATCCACACATCACTAATGATAATGTAAATACATATCGCTCACTCCTTTCAAGAACGTCATAAATCAAAAATCCTCAATTTTCAGTTGTGCATGTTTTCGGTATACCCAGAAAATGTACAATATTCCAGCAAAAGCTGCAAATCTTTAACTTAATATTTACCCGCTCCAGAGCTGAAAGTGTGGTTTTTGCATTTTGAAGAAAATGTATTGTTTAATTATTTTTTGAAATATACTAAATATTTTTCAAATGGAGAAAAAACCTTCAGGTTTTATCTAAAAAGATCTGTTGCACAGTATAAAGTTCAATAAGTGGCTTGATATTTATTTTTAGTACATTGTGTTACATTTTTAAACTTTAAAAACGTTCTCCTGAAAAATCAAGCGTTTTGATTTATGACGTTCTTGAAAGGAGTGAGCGATATGCTCAGGAGACGATTAATATAACTTACACATATTAAGATACATAATGCAAACATCCATCGGTCACACTCTCCTTATCATTCATCGATCACTTTGTATAATACCACTTAAAAACACTACTCATACAAAACTTAATACCACTTAAAAACATTTCTTATATTATCGTACCACAAAGTCAACAATGATTTTAATGTACAAAATATTTCAATATGTCACACTAATATAATCAAAAGCATCCATATTAGATATGCAATACATTAAAACAAACTTTTTAAACTAGATTTTTTGTATTTTGCCACTATCGCTGAAATTTGTGCTGTAGTATTTTGATATATTGTATTGATGATAAAAAATGGGTAAATATTGTACAGTAATGGGTAAAAGTCGAAATTTAAGGGGATATTCGCAAACACAGAATTCATTCCACCGGAGACCACCGGAGACCACCGGAGAGGTTACTTGTCTATTCACGCTTATTTTTTTAAGAATTTTTTTAGGATATTTAAAAAATAATAATGTTTTACTTCGTGAATGCCACTATTAGGAAATAGTGGTATTTACTAAGTAAAACATTAAGTAAAAAGGATGGATTTTACCATAAAGTAACTGCCGAATCAATATTTTTTTGTTTTTTAGAATATATATAGATTTTTAAGTATTTCTTATATCTGTTTTCTTTTGAAACCCGTATACTTATTTCGATGAAAAACTTATTTTTTCAATACAAAAACGATGTTATAAGAATAAAATCAATTACGTAATTCTGTAGATGGATTTAGAGAAAACAAAGTTGCGACTTTGACACAACGAATACTAGGCCTTAACGCAATTCTTAAGAGTTAGTTTTTTATTTAACTATTTAAGTTATCTCTTACTTAACCATTGTTTTCTATGAAAAGTAAAAGCACAAATTGAAGAAGCTCATTATTTATCACCAAAGATATCTTTTAGCGGGAACAGAAATGGCTGATAAAAAGCCAAAACTCCAAAACTAATTATTATATGAAAATTCGAAGCTCTAACAATCCCGGTAAACCACTGCTAGCGGTCGAGAAAAGCGGCTTGTTACATTCATGCAGATACCCAATTATTCCCTAACTAAGATAAATAATATTCGTTTGGGAAATTAATGGTAAGCCTTGGTTCATTATTAACGGCTAGAATAATAATTACAAGCCCCAAATTCTGATACACCCATAAAACACCATGCTTCGATATCATGGTGTAAAAACTCGCATTTCATGTATTCAGCAATGACAAACCCTAAAATTTTACAACAATTTAAGTGATGTGAAGAAGAATATGGGGGTTTGGGCATTTGCAAGGCTAGCGACCGTCATAGGTTGGATAAAGTTATATGTATATATATATATATATATATATATATATATATATATATATATATATATATATATATATATATATATATATATATATATATATATATATATATATACATATATATATTTTATTTATTGTTTCGGCATTAACTTTGTGGTAAGACATGTTACAATGATTAAAGAAAACACTTCGTTTTTTACCACTTGAGTTTTATTAGACTACATGTTTCAGAAGTTAAACTTCCATCATTCAGGTCTGTATAATAACTAAAATATAAAATATAAAATTGTTCTATAAATAAGGAGAGGGGAAAGTAAGGGGAAGGGGTTAGTCAAGGAACGGAGTTAATCATTGTACATATATATATATATATGTGTGTGTGTGTGTGTGTGTGTGTGTGTGTGTGTGTGTGTGTGTGTGTGTGTGTGTGTGTGTGTGTGTGTGTGTGTGTGTGTGTGTGTGTGTGTGTGTGTGTGTGTGTGTGTGTGTGTGTGTGTGTGTGTGTGTGTGTGTGTGTGTGTGTGTGTGTGTGTGTGTGTGTGTGTGTGTGTGTGTGTGTGTGTGTGTGTGTGTGTGTGTGTGTGTGTGTGTGTGTGTGTGTGTGTGTGTGTGTGTGTGTGTGTGTGTGTGTGTGTGTGTGTGTGTGTGTGTGTGTGTGTGTGTGTGTGTGTGTGTGTGTGTGTGTGTGTGTGTGTGTGTGTGTGTGTGTGTGTGTGTGTGTGTGTGTGTGTGTGTGTGTGTGTGTGTGGGTGTGGGTGTGTGGTGTGTGTGTGTGTGTGTGTGTGTGTGTGTGTGTGTGTGTGTGTGTGTGTGTGTGTGTGTGTGTGTGTGTGTGTGTGTGTGTGTGTGTGTGTGTGTGTGGGTGTGTGGGTGTGGGTGTGTGTGTGTGGGTGTGTGTGTGTGTGTGTGTGTGTGTGGGTGTGTGTGTGTGTGTGTGGGTATATTAAAGAAAATTACTCGACGTTGATTAATAAAGAGGGTGTGAATGTTTGTTGCTCCTAAAAGCGTAGTTTTCAGATGAAATTAACGGAATTTGGTGTCAAAGGTTATACATACTTAGATCTTCAATTTTTCTAATAAAAGTATTGGTTTCTTGTTTTCATAGAATCTCATATTTTGGCATATTTGTGAGTTAAGATAGAGTTTATTTTAATTGCGCCAATCTAGAAGTGTTACCAGATTTATTTCGAGTATGTAACTGATGTTTTTGTGGTGAATTGTTATGAAAATCTATTGTACGATAGTGATGATTATTGTAAGTGATAATTTTTATGAGTGTATTCTTAATTGTTATTGTACAAACTTTTCTTAATATTGTTTAAGGCATTAATTAGCCGTTTAAAAAATAAAATAAATTAAAATATATACAGGTTATTCATTTCGTGATTCACCGCCCGGAATGTGCGAAATGGTGGTCAAAAATTACCTCAAAAGAAACGCATGCTGCGAATCTTCTCGAGGTGCCATTTGAATGATATTGTTTTTCACACTTAATGGCAAAGTCCAAACATTATAATGAAATAAAATTTTCAAAAAAACGTATCGCTGTGTGTGCTTTATTCAGCTTTACTTTCGAAACCGAAAAATGAATGACCCTGTACAGTGTTTTTGGTAAAGAAAACGTGGTATTGGGCGTTAAATTAAATCGATGTTCCGTTTGTAACACCAATACTATGAGATAAGCTTATCCGGCTATCGGCTATACGGGGCTCGGTTCGTTATTCGGACGGGAATGGCAGCCTTCACGTACAATTGATGGCCCGAATGGACACTTTTCGCGCCATCAATCATCCCTTCTGATTGGGGCCATTGAAGCATTTTGGCTTCTTTACTTTGCTAAGACGTCTACTGTGTATTCTATTTTCCCTCCCATCTACTAGGGGCGGCGGGAAGGCTATATTCAATTTGTAAATTGTGCGAAAGGGATGGGAAAAGCTTAAAAGCTTTCGTACAAAAGTATATTAAATGCCTAAAATGAATTTTGAATATTATTTTTTACAAAATTAATAAAATTATTATATCGGATACTGAATTCTTCAACATCGGATGAGATGTCAATTTTAAAAGTGTCTCAACTTGATATGAAAGATGCAATAATAACGAACAAAATATGCCAACAAAATGCCAAAATAAATTAATATTATAAATTTTTTATTCAAATTGTTATCAAGTTGTTGAAAACATAAAAAAATACCTTGAAATAAAAAAATCCTGTTTATTTCATGTTTATGTTGTGCGTAGGAAGGGTTTATTTGTCGTTTTTGCAATTATTACGAACAAAATATGCCTACATAATACCAAAATAAATTAATACTATGAAAATTGAATTAAAATTGTTATCAAGTTGTTGAAAACATCAAAAATACCTTGAAATAAAAAAAGTTTATTTCATGTTTATGTTTTGCGTAGGAAGGGTTTATTTGTCAGTTTTGCAATAATAACGAACAAAATATGCCTACAAAATACCAAAGTAATTTAAAACTATGAAAATTCAATTAAAATTGTTATCAAGTTGTTGAAAACATCAAAAATACCTTGAAATAAAAAAATCCTGTTTATTTCATGTTCATGTTGTGCGTAGGAAGGATTTATATGTCGGTTTAGCAATAATAATAACAAACAAAATATGCCGAATAATAAAACGCGTACTTTGCTTAATAATTAGCATCGCCGGTACTTCTTGATTATTTGACCAAAGTTTCGTACCCTTAACCGGATCCACGCGGCTCGCATAACCGTTTGTGTTTTTACAAGACATGCCCCATACGCGGCTGACATAAGCGTTTGTGTTTTCACTTTGCTCCAAGTTTCGAACCTCAGTTCAACTTGGAGGGATTTTTTCATGGTGTGGAACTTTGGATAAAATAGTACGTCAATCCTCGGCCTTATGACATCTGTTGAAATATCTGACTAATAATTTGTAACATCACAAGGATAAATAAAACAACAGATCCCTGATTTTTCTTGCGGTCGGTAATTAGTCCGCGCCATAATCATGCCCTATATCTGTCTCACTCTCGACGCTACGCATCGCCAGTGGGTAAGAGTGACACACGATGCGTGCTTTGATTTGTTTATGTTACGATCTAATTTGTTTATATTACGATATATTTCAAGAATAATGTGACACACGTGTATTATAGAGTACCAAAAAGGCACAATGAATCCCATTGAACGTTTTTGTTTAGGAAAATAAATCGTTTCTTAACTAAATACATGATAAAAGTAATCATTTAAAAAACGGCGAAATACCGCCGCGCACGGGCGTCTCTTAGGAACAAAGTTAACGCGTTTAAAAGGTTAAGAAAGCTATAAATAAGTTTATGGACACTTAAATAAGCCAAGAAGGTAAACAAATGTATCCGAGTTTACAAGGTACCTCGGAGAATAAACCATCATCGGGTGCGCGTTTATCTCGAGGAAGGAATGGATACTAAGCGAGGAATAAAATCTTCTCATCTTCCGTTTTCATCGACCATTCAAATTCACAAACGCGGCACTTACATTTCTCTATCGCCGTCGCGTTGAATCTCAAATTAAGTATTTTGCCTCTGGCACTCAAATCTTAACACACTAACGACCGCATATAAATGTATGAGCAACAACAGCCGCGTTTAACCATTATACGTACGTAGGTAATTTTTTTAAAAAATAAACTTAAAATCTATAAAAAATTATCAAACCTTCAAAACTAAATTTTAAAAAAACATATAAGACTCACCCCTACCTAGACTCTATACCAAAGAATATTATTTTGTTTTTAATTTACTTTGTTTATTTTTAATTTAAATTTAAATTTACATTGTTTATACAAAAATAAAATTGTTAAACGAACTCCCTCTCTAAACACAAGTATCTACTTTATTAGAGTGGTAGAAACGTTTTATTTGAAATGTATTGTATATTTACCAACAATTTTTTATTATTTAAATATGTATTTTGTAAGAATAAAATAAAAATGAGAAATACGCCTTTAACCGCACGCATCTGCAATTTGGTCCAAAAATTCATCTTTAATAAACGTAGAGGCAAAACCATTTAAATTTTCATGATTTTCAGGATTTTTTAAACTCCTGAAGTTCCACAAAAGCTCTGATTGTTTGTTTAGTGGAGTGTCGGTCTGACCAATCCATATCATCAACATCCCCGTCAGAATCATCTTCAGAATCACTCAAAACCATTCACGTAACCCGATGACCTCTTATAGATTCTTTAATTATTTCAGAACTACAATCGACTTCACTGTCACTTCTCTCAATATCACTAGGATTCACTGTCACTTCTCTCAATATCACTAGGATCTTCTGAAAAAAATATTTAAACAAATTCTGTCGGACCATAAAAAATATCACGGACACTCAAGATAAGATTTGCAAAGGGCCGAATGCAGGTAAAATTTTATAGTCATATACTTTTTATTTATTAATTCGGCATTGACTTCATGGTATGACATGTTAATATGATTAAGGAAACACTTGTTTCCCCCTAACTTACCCCTCTCCTTATTTATACAACAGTTTTTTTTAATTTTTTTTTTGTTATAATTCAGACCTGACGATGGAAGTTTAGCTTCCGAAATTAGTCGTCATAAATAAACTCAAGTGGTATAAAAACAAGTGTTTCCTTAATCGTCAGAAACTTATAGAAATGGGATACAAACGTTCATGAAATCAACTCGTAGCCCTTACACAAACCTTTTTAAGTAGCGTGAATTTATTTTTGAATGTATTGATTTACTCAATAGATGTCATTGAGTTCGACCACTTATAAACCCGCGATAACGCGGGACCTGTCCATTCCATAGCGGTCGGTTCAAATTTCCGCGCTAACGCGGGACCGGTCGTTGAGGTGTTAATATTACGTTATGGAGTTTCCCGCATTTTTATACACAACTCAACAGCATAATGTTATGTTTATGGTGCCGTAAAGAGTGCCAGGCGTACCTAGTGCCACTATAAACCGGTAAGTGGTAGATTCAAAATTTATTTCTCAAGTCTGAATAGAAGGGATATCTAGCGACTCTCCAGCCATTTACTGGCGTAATTAATATTGCCATCAATTTCCCTCCGTTCCAGGCATTTACATTAACCGCAAAAGTAACGGTTATAGCAACAAAAGTACTAAACATAATGGGGCTATCGATCTGATTATCGCAGAAGGATGCGTGCGTATTATAATACATTGTCCCGCAAAGTGTGTGCCGCGGCACACTGGTGTACCGTGGTGATTAGTTGGTGTGCCGCGGAAAAATATCAAGTTTTGTCCGCCTCCGTAGTGTAATGGTCAGCACGCTCAGCTACCGTTCTGGAGGTCCCGGGTTCGATTCCCAGGGGGGTCAAATAAATATTAGTGATTTTTTTCACTGTAATATTTATTCAATATTACCCTGGACTGGTACCTGAAGCGGAGGGCTGATCACCTTTCCTTCATGTGTAAACGATCAAGATAACACTGCGTTTATATGGCGCAGTGCCCTATGCACCATTGGGGTGCGGATAAGGGTTTTATTATTATTATATTTATGATATTATATGTTTTCGTATTATACAGTATCGAACAGATTAATTGAAATAAAACTTTTTTTCGTATTTTCAACACCCTTAAAAAAATGTTTTGGCGATGTTCCTCGTATTATGGACCAGGGCTGCTTCTTTCAGTGACTGAGATGATAAATAGCGAGAAGTACCAGCCAATTCTACTGGAAAAGATACTACCAGAGATACAAAAACGAAGGTCAAATTGTAATGGAATATTTCAGCAGGATTAAGCCCCCTGCCACAAATCCAAAAAATTATAATTTTTTTCGCACAAAAACAATGAACTGTATTGGACCACCAAGAATTTTGCCAGATATAAACCTAATTGAAAATCTATTGGCAATCTGTAAGAATCGGCTCTTCAAAATTGATAGCACTACGGTGGAAAAACTCATTTTGTCCATAATTCAGGTATGGTTTCGAGACGAAAAAATGGCATTCACGTGCCAAAACCTTATGTAATAGATGCCAAGAAGAGTAAAATCTTTGATTGAGCCCAATTGATATCATCTTAAATATTAATTTGTGCTATAAATAATAAACAAAAGATTTTACAAAACTTTTTACGAATATTCAACGAAACAGTTTTGTTTCAATGAATCTGTTCGTTTTTTATTTATTGTTTCGGCATTTACTTTGTGGTAAGACATGTTACAATGATTAAAGAAAACACTTCGTTTTTTACCACTTGAGTTTTATTATAGACTACATGTTTCAGAAGTTAAACTTCCATCATTCAGGTCTGTATAGTAACTAAAATATAAAATATAAAATTGTTCTATAAATAAAGAGAGGGGAAAGAAAGTAAAGAAAGTAAGTAGTAAGTAAAGTAAGGTCCCTTGACTAACCCCTTCCCCTTACTTTCCCCTCTCTTTATTTGTAGAACTATTTTATATTTTATATTTCTGTTATTATACTGACCTGAATGATGGAAGTTTAACTTCTGAAACATGTAGTCTATAATAAAACTCAAGTGGTAAAAAACGAAGTGTTTTCTTTAATCATTGTAATCTGTTCGTTGTTGTTGATAATAAATCAATATTAAAAAAAACTTTGTTTTTTTTTCTCTGGTGTACCTCTGAAATTTCTTAATTCGGCAGGTGTACCTTGAACAGAAAAAGTTTGCGGAACACTGTTATAATACACACATTTTGACAACGATTTTATCGCACTTGAAAAACAGTTTATCGATTTGTACGGAGCGTTCTAGTATTTATGGCCGGGCTTATCTGCTATATTGTGAGAATTTCCCGGTACGGGTGAATATTTCGAAACATTTCACATAAACTATTACTATGTGAAATGCTTTAAAGTGTCACGATTAATTCGCATGACTTACGTGCTTCTGTCTTTAATACGACGAATTAATATCCGTAGGGTAAACGGAAGGATTATTTGAAGGAACGTCAAAATCATTCGCAAAGGAGGAAGGCACAAAAAAATATATACGTTCTACGAAAACAAATTAAAAATTATATATACACAGTTGTAAAAATTGCTATTTGACCCTTTCAGGACAACTGGTTACTGCTGCTAACCACAAATTTAAAATAAATTGTCTAAGTGCTTACAGGGTTCTAGCTACAACCAAAGGGGTGTTGCCTATGTAACATAAATAGTGCTTGTATAGATTTCATGTTGGTATAATTGTCTTGGAGCTTATTTCAGACTATTTATTGTAGCGATATGCACATGTCGGGATATTTATAGGTTATCTGTATCTTAGTTTATCAATTTTGTAAGGTTATTGAACGAAATAAACAAAATGACAAGAGAGTAATAGTTATAATAATACTAAAAATAAGCAGTGCTATATATGCTTACCTCATATTTTCAAAAAAAAAATCAAAAAAAAAATATATATATATGTATATGTATATATATATATATATATATATATATATATATATATATATATATATATATATATATATATATATATATATATATATATATATATATATATATATACATATATATATATTAATATTCCTTTAGTCGTTTATTTGATTGACATCATATCTTTCAAATGTATCGAGAAAATCATTTTTGAAAATCCTGCAATCCGATACCACGTAATGTGCAGCCTAATAGGTCATTACATGCCGAGATCGATTTCGCAAATTTTATTAGAAACACGAGTGCTCCGCTGAAAAATAGCAGATCCAACCTCATTAGTATCACGTCGCGGTAACACGAGACTATGAATAACCGCAAATTACACAAAAGGGCACGAATCTACGGCAGATATTATAACGTAATATATAATGCGATATAATTCATGTACATGTCGTTATATTACGTTAGTGCAGGGGTCGGAAACCTCTTGGTTACCAAAAGTGCCAAACGTGAGTCGCAAAACGGTAGGAAAATTTTCGGGGAGCCAATTTTTAATGTACAATTTTATTGAATGTATAAAGGAACCTATGACTTCGATTGCGAGCAAGTGCGTCAAAGTTATAGAGAATGTGGATGGGTGTTTCGTCATCCTCCATACAAAATCTGCAGACTGGGGAATCATGCAGTACAATTTTTGACAAATGCTTTCTCAGCCTCCAGGATCCTGTCAAGGTCCTGGTTAGGATCCTTATTTGTTTCTTGTTAAGATTTAGAGCTTCTGATATAGCTTTGATACTGTAAAAATGATGATTGTAAAAATAAAACATATCATTTTGAATTTGACAAAGAGCCACATGTGGCTCGCGAGCCACACGTTGCCGACCCCTGCATTGGTAGGCTCCGCTCGGAGGAGGTACTGAGAAATGGGCTTCGACCATAACATAATCATTTTAAGTCGGATTTATGTCGGAATAAATTATGAATTTCAGAGAAGATACCGTTAACGAATTTCGCGCGGAGTCAATTTAAGGGAGGATATTATCTACAAAGTTTTGAGTGTATCCAAATACTTGTTCACAAATCTGGATTATCTCCAATTAGTAATGAGTTATTTTTTTAAATCTCAACAAAGATGAAGAATAATATTGAAATATGTTCATTTACATCGCTTACGACCGTCATGGGCTTGGTTAAGTGATCACTTAACACACGTGTAACTTTCACCAATTCTACTCATGATATTTTACTTCGTTACTTCATTCACTGTAAGCAGATACTTCTAAAACAAAATCTCGACTTCGAACCTCCGAGATGAAGACTCTCCGATCCATAACCGGAAACACATTGCGAGACCGGCAAGAAATACCGACATCCGGAGCATGTGTAAGACGGAGGATATCGTGAGGTGGGGACAACAACGAAGGCAATACTGGAATGATCATGTAAATAGAATGTCAGATGACAGACTTCCACGTATCGGCTTTCGAAGAATCCCTGAAGGACGCAGACCTCCAAAAAGGTGGAAAGACAGCTGGGAGTCAACACCCCAAGAGCTACAAGCGGAGGCACAAACAGATCCTTAGGATCTAGAAAAAAAAGAAGAAGAAGGATTCATTTCACAGCGTATAGTGTAAGTCGGCTTACATATTTCCTCCCCTGCATAGAACCATCTTGAATAATGCTTTGATACTACAAACAGCACGAAAGCTCACCGTACACGGATTATGAGAGGAATTACGTAATACTTTCACTAGCGCATTGTTCCCTGGTATCACGTACAACGTCCGGCGTCGAATTCGTAGTTTTTACTCGGTCGAGGGGCTCATTCATCCCCTCAAAGCTAATCCTCCGTTTACACGTATGTCGCTTTGTATCACCTGAAAACGTCTGGGTGTTTGGCGAATAAAAAAAAACTTTCGTAAATATGGGGGGATTCTACTGAACTCTGGCGGTTTCATTGTAACTTTTATTCGTTCAACTTTGGCTGGTAATAATTGCATTGTCGTTAACGTATTACGTTCCTTGTTTTAAGATCTTTTCTAATGGTAGTTTCTAATAATGTGCGCTTAATGGCGAAGTTTGTGTTCGGGGTTTATTACAGGGGTAACTTTAATGTACTTTTCTTCAAGTTGCTTGCTTTGTTTTATTTATTTTATTTCATTTAATATATCTACATTTTATTTACAATTTAATACAATCTCTATACATTTTTACATAACACAATCTTATAATTTTAGTTGCGCTGAGCCTCTCCAAAAAAGAAAATGAGCTCTTGTGCTTGGAGAGGGACTTTTTTTGACATCAACATAGATGAAAAAGAATATGGAAGTCTGGGCATTTACAGAGCTTGCTACCGTCATAGGCTCGGTTAAGTGATCACAAGAGATAAATACGCATATTCACAAATCCTGTAATAACGACGCACAGTATTTTTTGATTGGTATTCTAAAATCATTAACGATTATTACTATTATTTTCAATACTTGTGTAGCATTTGTATTTGACGTAAATAATTAACGTCAATGAAATACAAACGCAAATAATTAGTTCCTCTGTGTCGTTATATTAATTTCTACCTTGTTAATTAAACTCTGGGCTAAATTACAAATGTAGCAATCATGTTGAATGCGCAGTATAAACGGCAAACAAAATAAAATTTAAAGTTATTTGTGAGAATGAAAAAGAAATCGAATTAAAAATTAATTTTAACCTTTATAAATATTTTTATTTTGAATCTATCCGGAATACAATAGATTGGACGGGATCAAGACCGTCGAGGCGTTGTTAAGAGTTGCCCAAAACAAGGACAATTACTCTCAAGTGACACGCACAGAAAAAGAAGATATTATCACAAATTGACTGACGAATCAATTAAAGATGTTTATTTTGGCAATCTCTGTAAATCGAACCCGGGACATCTAGCCAGATAGCCAAACGATCTAACCAGTTCACTGCGGAGGCTCACATGGCTGATATCAATATGGCGAATTATCATTCCATGAAAAGATCGAATCGAATAAAAAATCCCAATTAACTGTAAATTCAAACAGGTGTATAATACTTTTCAAGAAATAATGGTGATAACCGAGTGAAATTCAAATGAAAAATGGATAGATATTACTACAGATTTTTAGCCAGGTACCCAAATGATCTAACCTCTCACTGCGGAGCCTGAAATGGGTGATATCGATATAGCAAATTGTCAATATATAGAAGATCGAATCGAATAAAAAATGCCCATTTACTATAAACAAGTGTGAAAATGCATTCTAAGAAATTATGGTATAAACAGAGTGATACTAACATTATTTTTTGACATCTCATCAAAGACGAAGAAGAATATGGAAATCTGGGCGTTTGCGGGGCTGACGACCGTCATAGGCTGGTTTAAGTGATCACTATACACAAGTGTAACATTGATAACATGAACACGTGTGAGATGTCAAAAAATAATGTGAAAATAACTCCTGTAATTGAAGATAGTCCAGATTTTGTGAACAAGTATTTGGACACACTCAAAATGTTCATTTTACAACATTTTGAGTGTGTCCAAATACTTGTTCACAAAATCTGGATTATCTCCAATTACAGGAGTTATTTTCATATTATTTTTTAACATCTCATCAAAGATGAAGAAGAATATGGAAGTCTGGGCATTTACGGGGCTGACGATCGTCATCGGCTGGTTTAAGTGATCACTTTACACACGTGTAACATTCACCAATTCTACCCATTATTGACAACCACACTACTCAAATTCTTGGAAGTTCTATATATATGAACCAATTTAGAAACCTTGTTCTTGAATCACTAGAACTTCAAAAAAAAAATGATATCCATTTTTACTGCTCTGAAAATCAAACTTTCAATTCGAACCCGGGAGCCAGGTAGCCAAATGATCCAACCACTCTCTGCAGAGCCTGGCAAGGCTGATATCGAAATAGCAAATTATCAATACACGAAAGGATCGAATCGAACCGTGGCCATTTACTGTACGCTTAGTCGTATGGGAGGTATTCTCGAATTCCGGCAGTCGTGCCACGAGCGTCGTGGGGGTGTAGGCGGCGCGACAAGTAGCGGCAAGCGTCGCGTGCCCCATTAAGGAAATTAAATCAGGGGTAGGCAGCGAGGGGCCGCCGGGGCGGGCTGCCGGATCGATGGATTAACATAATGCCGAATGCTCCGACCGGCGTGCCATGTGTCACTGTTGGGGAATAAACCGCCATTTCAAATGTAAATGTTTAATTGCATTTCGCGTGAGGCCTACCTGCATGTTGGTTTTAATTAATTACGCGGATCCGATTGCGTATTTCGAGTCCTGTGGCGGGGTGTGTTGCAATTTAATCAAATTCAAGCAAATACGCGCGATAATGCGATGAATATACTACACATGATTCGAGTTGGATCGTGGCCTAGTTGACAGTTTGAAAGTGCCCTTGCAAGACGCGTTAACATGATGAAAATACTACACACATTACTCGAGTCAGATCGAAGCCTAGTTGAAAGTGCCTTTGTAAGATGCGTTAATATATTAAAAATTCATTCATTTTCATTCAAACCCTTATCCGCACCCCAATGGTGCATAGGACACTGCATCATAAAAACGCAGTGTTATCTTGATCGTTATCACATGAAGAAAAGGTGATCAGCCCTCCGCTTCAGGTACTAGTCCAAGGTAATATTGAATAAATATTAGTGTGAAAAAACACTTATATTAATTTGACCCCCCTGGGAATCGAACCCGAGACGTCCAGCCCTCCAGACCTCCACGGTAGCCGAGCGTGCTGACCATTACACTACGGAGGCGGAAAATAAAAGTACTACGATAAAAATACTACACACTTATTATTCGGATCGTTGCCGAGTTCACAGATTGAAAGTGATCTAAAAAGAGCGTTTATGTGATTAAAATACTAAATAAATCGGATCGTGGTCTAGTTGACAGCCCTAGTAATACGCGTTAGTATGATGAAAATGGTACACATATTATTCGAGTCGGATCGTGGCCTAGTTGACAGTTTGAATGTGCCCTTGCAAGGCAAATCTCCAGTAACTATGTATTTATGAAACACTAAGCTCCTTCGCAAAAACGTCATCAGTAACTAAATAACCATCACGCCGCTTCCCAGTAACCACTGGTCAAATAAAACAAAAGTGTAAAAAAATTTACATATGCTAGTACAAAATTTAAATCCAATATAAATTTATCATTGATTTATTCCGACTCAAAGAAAACCTATGAGAATAGATGTCACAATAAATATCTAAACGTAATTTTATTACTAAATTGGAATGATTTCACCGCCTAGCTTTTCCGATTGATGTTAATTTAAATGACCATTTTCTACAAGTGACAAACTTCCTCTCTCCCATAAACATTTCCCCGGAAGTGCGCACTGCCCGCGCCCACCGGACACGGAAATGGTCGAGCGCGTCACGTGATCAGTACTTTGCTACCCCCCCTCTCCATCATACGATCATACGGCATACACGCACAACGAGAAACGTGGGGTTGAGCAAGGTTAACGAGGGACAATAGTCAAAAGGTGAAAATCAAACGTATTAAGGTTTTTCAACAGGTTTTAGCAGAGATTAACATTTTTTGTAAAGTTGTACGATTAGATTACACATCTTGGTAGTTTTACGCTCGAATGAATGAATGAAAGTGAACGCGCGAAGTGGAAAGACACGTACGAGGTATATTACCTAGATAAAGAAAAGTACGACTGAAATTTTCCTTTCTACATATGTGTTAGGTGAACTTTGATATGAGTGAAGTGTCGTGTTTATACTGTGAACCCATCATTATTAATACAACCATTATTCACAATCAGGGAGATTATTATACCTTATGTAAATTTTCAGCTCCAATTCAGGTTTTAAAAAATATATATATTTTAATACCTGTGTGACGTTCAGGCTATTCTAGCCCCCTAAGGGTTAAATAACTAATTTCCCCGGTTATTTTAGGGAACACTTTCCGAAAGGGAATAAAGTATAATATATTTCAGACCTTATTTATACGCGGCGGGAAATAAATTCTTTAGACTGGCGCATACATCATCTGTACTCCTTATAAACTCACATATTTCCGCTGTCGTTTAACAAACTTTGGCTACTAAATTCGGAACAAAAGGAAAAGTGTAATAATTTGGTGAGATTTACAGCGCGGGGAGAGTATAAAGAAACGACAGGATTCAGATGTTATATCAAAACCAACTAAAGTTATGTTATTTTTTGACATCTCAACAAAGATGAAGAAGAATATGGAAGTTAGGGCATTTATGAGGCTTTCATCCGTCATAGACTGGTTTGAGTTATCACTTTACACACGTGTAACATTTACCAATTCTAACCAATTTCGACTTGACAACGATTGACAACCACACTACTCAAATTCTTGGAAATTCTATACCGTTTATACTTGCAGACTCAAAAATACGAAATTTTGAATTATTAGTGCATATTATAGAGTTTTTAACGTTCTATAAACTGGCAAAATACACAGTTTGTAATAAAGTACATAGTTTGAAATGTCATATATATGTGGTTTTAAAAGTAAATTCAACTTTGAGTTTAACAGCAACTATTTTGAGATGTCAAAAAATAATATCACTAGAATTTCACTAGAGACATCTTTGATAAGATCAAAAGAATCATTTTATTGAGAAGAAACTCTTTTGTTTGTATGTGAGGTCCGAATCCTGGATTATAATCACATACATGAGAAACGCCAGAAAATATCATTTTCATTTTTAATATTTTAGCTTATAATTTGACCAGATAATTTCTTAACAACATTTTGAGTGTGTCCAAATATTCTTCTTCATCTATGTTGAGATGTGAATAAATAATGTGAAATATAACTCCCTCGACTGAGTAAAAACTACGATTTCGACCGGACGTTGTACGTGATACCAGGGAACAATGTGCTAATGAAAATATTACGTAATTTCTTTCATAACCCGTGTACGGGGGAGCTTTCGTGCTGTTTGTAGTATCAAAGCATTATTCAAGATGGTTCTATGCAGGGGAGGAAATATGTAAGCCAACTAACACTAAACGCTGGACAATGAATGAAGTTACGAAGTAAAATATCATGAGTAGAATTGGTGAAAGTCGCACGTGTGTAAAGTTATCACTTAATTAAGCCAATGACGGTCGTAAGCCCTGTTAATGCACATTCTTCAATATTCTTCTTCATATATGTTAAGATTTCAACAAATAACTTATTACTAATTGGGGATAATTCAGATTTGTGAATACGTATTTGTCCGCCGCCGTAGTGTAATGGTCAGCACGCTTGGCTACCGTTCTGGAGGTCCCGGGTTCGATTCCCAAGGGGGGTAAAATAAATATAAGTGATTTCATCACTTTAATATTTATTCAATATTACTGGTACCTGAAGCGGAGGGCTGATCACCTTTCCTTCATGTGTAAACGATCAAGATAACACTGCGTTTATATAACGCAGTGCCCTATGCACCATTGGGGTGCGGATAAGGGTTTTATTATTTGTAATTATTATTTGGACACACTCAAAATGTTGATGAATTAGTGATACTATTTCTAGAATGTGTCACACAGTTGGAGACCTTTTTTATTATTTAAAGGTGACTCAACTTGACACCATTATTATTTTAGCTTATAATTTGACCGGTAATTTATTTACATCTAGATTTGAGAACAAATATTTGGACACACTCAAAATGTTGTCGACAAAAGTTAGTTGGTTTGAAAGCTCCGCGATTTGAAAAGTAGCCGATCGATGGGGTGCGGAAGGTCGGAAGCCGCGATCCGTGGCACGGGACCTTGGGCCTTGCGTCCGCCGCGCAAGGGTCACTATCGCGCTCGGATTTCCCGACTGCGGTATAGCTGGTGGTATCTCAATTGATTTTAGATTAAGTGGCGCTTTAGCGAGGCGGTGGAAACTCGAGGGCAAGGAGGGTGCGACAGGGACGGAACGTTGATCATTGAACGCATCACGCTCTAAAGGAGAAGGTACGCCGATGCTCGAAGCCCTGCCGGCAAAACGCCGTAACACACGACGATATATTTATTTTATTAAAATAATATCATGGAAACTAACCACTCATTTGACTCTCATACACTTAAATTATTACACTCTGTTACAAATAAAGGTCAAGTCATGAATAATTTAGAAAATTTAGAAATGCATAAAAATTTAAATTCAGATAAAACATTAATTAATAATATACTGTTTTAAAATACGACACCATTATTACCAATGTTTCCTTTTGCAAAAAATCTTGTTCCTTAACCCCCCTCCCTATTTTTATTAACCTATATATACACCTAAATACATTTTTGTTCGTTAGTTTTAATTTGTACCAGAAGATGAAAACATCGGTCGTTTTCGAAACTAGTCGTAAATATAAGTGTTTAATTTTAATAACATAATCATGTCATTCCACAAAGTTAATGCCGAATCAATAAATGATATATTTGTTAATTTATTTATTTATTTTATTTATTTATTTCATAGATACATAGATACATTCATAGATACATATTTATTTCATATATACATTTACTATATGTATTACGGCTCTTTAGGAATGGCCTGTGTTGAGCCGAAATACTAACATGTTAATACAATTTTATTCTATTTTTATTTTTATTAAAAAATATATTATTTGTATGTTTTTTTAAAAATTATTAGATTATTTACATTACATACAAGAGATACAATAATAATTTACAGTATAAAGGTTTTACAATAAAATAATTACACCTGGTCTTTAATTAAATCACTTTCTACCTTGTCCCTTCCAATGCGAAGCAACCATCGACGGACACTGTTCTTTAAGACCTAATCACTACTGGAATTCTTAATGGTTTCGCAAACATAACATCGCAAAGTACCATTTTCATATATTTCTTCATTTTTTTGACATTTCAACATTGTCTGGGCATTCACGGGGCATACGACCGTCATAAGTTGGATTAGGTGATCCACTTTACACACATGTAATATTCTTCAATTCTACCCATGATTGACAACCACACTACTCAAATTCTTAGAACTTCTAATTATATAGATTAATTTCTTAACAAACTGTGTGAATTGACTAGAATTTCCATTAGTGACATCTGTAATGAGATGAGAGAAGCTTTTTACTAAGGAAAAACTCTTTTATTTGTATCCGAATCCTGAATTATATTCACATACTCGAGAAACACTACAAATTACCCTTTTCATCTTTATTTTTAGCTTATAATTTGACCAGTTAATTAATAATTTGACTCCATACCGAGGAATATTTTTTTTCCATTTAATTTACTTTGTTATAATGTGCTTTGTTTATAAAAAATAAAAATAAAATTGTTCTCCCTCTCTAAACACATCTACTTTATTAGAGAGGTAGAAACGTTATATTTTCAAAATTTTGTATATTTACCAACTATTTTGTATATTTAGTATGTATTTTTAAAATAAAAAATGTTTCTATAAAAAAAATTATGGTTACACCGTTTTGGCTTGAGGCAATCAATATAATAATGTATAGAGAGCATTTTCCCGGTGTAACTCGGAGCGGCGGTCGTTATTCTAGTCGCGTAAGCGCCAGTGGAATGTGAATGCGTCGCAAGACAAATAGTGTGAGCGTACTCGTACAACCAGGAACAAACGAAAAATACTGGTCCCCGCTACAGGCATACCGCGGGGAAAACGACTTAGCCTTAAATTGAAAATAATACGTTTGTTGGGCTATTGATAATAATAAAAAATAAGACTGATCTGAAAGGCAATATCCCGATGAAGTGAACGCAAAACCTAAAATACTAAAAAGTTACAGGGACCCGCAGCTAATTTGCTATAAAAAATATATTTTACTAAAATAAAACAATTATATGATTTATTGATTCGGCATTAACTTTGTGGAATGACATGATTATTTTATTAAAATTAAACACTTGAATAATCCACTTTATCGAGTTTTATTTTTATTTACGACTAGTTTGGAAAACGACAATTGTTTTCATCTTCTGGTACAAATTAAAACTAATTAAAATTAAAAGTGTTTTAATTTGTACCAGAAGATGAAAACAATTGTCGTTTTCGAAACTAGTTGTAAATAAAAATAAAACTCAATTAAGTGGATTATTCAAGTGTTTAATTTTAATAAAAAAATAAAAGAAAATAATTAAGAAAACACTAGTTTTTTTACCACTTAGAGTTTATTTAAGACAACTAGTTTCGGAAGCTAAGCTTTACATAATCGATACAAATCACTCATTCCACTCTCATAAACTGAAATTATCTAATTTTTTCTCTTGGCTTCCACCGTTCGTAATTTTACGCTATTGTCATTACATTTTAACCAAGTACTTTTAATTTCATCAATTGATTTGGCAGTCACTTTGTGGCGATATCTATTAATTTCATGTTTTACTTTGGTAAATATTAATATTTATTTAAATCTACTGTGACACGTGTTTTGATGCTTTCCCCATCATTTTCATACGGTGTTTGAAAATTATGCAGAATGCATCGAAATACGTGTCACAATACATTTGTTTTAAAAGTGGTATTTACCCTTAAAACTTATATAATATATAATAAAACCCTTATCCGCACCCCAATGGTGCATAGGGCACTGTGTCTTATAAACGAAGTGTTATCATGATCGTTTTACACATGAAGGAAAGGTGATCAGCCCTCCGCTTCAGGTACCAGTCCATGGTAATATTGAATAAATATTACAGTGAAAAAATTACTTATGTTTATTTTTACCCCCCTTGGGAATCGAACCCGAGACCTCCAGAACGGTAGCCGAGCGTGCTGACCATTACACTACGGAGGCGGACAAAAGTAAAACTTAAATTAAGTCTTTTTAATTGTAAAATATGTAAGAATTCTTGACAAAATATAAATAAACATTAATAATAAAAGCACACCCATGATAATTAAAAGCATAAAAATCAGTTAATAATATGATCCTTCTCAATAAATCGGTCACAAATAATAAAATCAGCCATAAAAAAACGAAGTGAAACATTGTATCATTAAATTGATAGTGACCGTGAGCTGAAGAAAACATCAAATAAAAATTAACGAGCAAAAATAAATCTCCTTCAAACCATATTCGAAGATTTAATACATCCGAGAAAACCAAAGATTGCAGAAATGCTGAAATTTCAATGTTTCGTAAAAAATGTGTTATTTGTTCTACGAAGACGATAAAATTTCCAGTAGGCAAACAAAGAAGATAAAAGGGAATCTGGAGGCGACAAAACATCCCCCTTTCGGGAGTTGATTTCACGAACAACTTAACCCTATGGACCCCTGGATAAACAGATTGCCACCCCCGCCGACATCTGAATACACCACCCCGCATACTATATAAGCGAAGACTCTATAAACATATCAATTCCATACTGAAACGCATCACAGGAATTTGCCAATATACAAAGTGAAAATCATAATATATAAAAGAGTCGTACTTTTTTCCTTGTAAACAAATCTATGCGTGTACCGCTTTTACGTACGAATATGGTTTTCAGAGAGAAAAGTTTCCCACATTGCAAAACCAAAAATATGTTTTCAGACAGCCTCATTCCGAAAGCGCTTTTCAATACAGGGTGGAAATTTTAGTACAGTAATTAGAGCGAAATTTAATTTTAATAAATATGATATATTGCTTCTTCTTCGAAAGATGAGAATCAATGTTTCCGATAGATATTATGGTATATTAAAAGCGTTGTTAACATTGTGGTATGGTAATATAACACTCTCCTTATCATTCATCGTTCACTTTGTGATAAATAAAAGTGGTATTACACAAAATGAGAGATGAAGAGTCTGATATTATGGTATTTCAATACAATAAAAATTGATAAACAAAATAAAACACTTAAATAACACACAAAATCGCATTTTTTACAACATTTAGTTATGAATCATTAAATAAGGTTGCTTTATTAAGTAGTAGGTTCAGTTAAAAGAATAAGCGTACAAAATTAATAGGACAGAATTTAATTAATATCACCCTGGACTGGTAAGTACTTGAAGCGTGGGACTGATGAACACTGCGTCGATAAGATGCAGTGCCCTATGCATTATTGAGTGTGAAAACGGGGTAAGAAGAAGATATAAGAGTTTAAGGTCTCATTATTGCGGCGGGCGGGAAATACTTACGTCATATTATTCTAGATTTATTTTCAATTGATCTGGGTGTTTGTGATGTATTTTTCACATTTACCTTCCCTATCTTTACTATTCTACCTGCATACAAGCATCTAAAACAGAGGCTTTGTGGGTTATTCCTTTAAAAAAAATTATATATATACATATTTATATATATACACATATATGTGTGTGTGTATATCTATTTTTCTCAAAAGTACCAGGGCAGTAAGAGGCAAAAAAGGTAACATTTTTATATTAAAATAAATGTTTCAATACACTCGAAAGGTAGTTCGGAAAAAAACGATTATTGTTTTTGCCGCAAATACAGAATTAAGGAGGTTTCGAAGGCATCACAGCGACTGGCATGCTTCACGTCGGGGCCGAGGTGTGTGTTTCCCGCCACTTTAGAGGGCTTAACGTCGACATCTCTCCCCTTTCAATATAAAGAAGCGAAGTTATATGACAGAATCGCAAAAGCCGGAGAGTAACGGATCGATGCCTTATTATACCTATATCGCTGGTATTGGTGCCAGTACTCACTTACTCAGCCCTCCCTATAATTGGACTGCTAGTAGCTACTATCTGCGATATACTCGGATTGCAATATCTGGCATGTCAATTTTCATGAGGGGTCCCTTTGTTCTGCGCTACACAAGAGATATTCACGAACAACGATGTTCCTCGAATTCCCAATGAAAATCACTTTCAAGCAAGTACGTATTTACTTCCGAGTATTGAACAAGTAGTTATTCGAACGTTTATCTACTAATTGGGTTAAAACTGATTACGAATTTTGATATCTCAAGATAAATATAGAATTTCATTAATTGACACGCGGTAAAATCTATCCATTTTTAATTAACAAATTTTACTAAGTAAATAAATACCACTATTTCTTAAAATCTACTGTGTCACGTGTTTCGATGCATTCCGCATCATTTTCAAACACCGTATGTTACAGTGTTTGAAAATGATGCGGAATGCATCGAAACACGTGTCACAGTAGATTTTAAGAAATAGTGGTATTTACTAAGTAAAACATTAATTAAAAATAAATATAGAAGTCTGAGTTTTTCAGAGCTTACAGCCTGACATGGGTAGATTTTAGTTATTACTTAATTCACGTGAAAGATTCACCATTCAATTCAAAACCACACTACTCAATTTTTGATACATTCATATAAATCACACGTACATTCATATGCGAGTTCCTTGAAGCACATCAATGATCGAGTTGATCGAAATTGAGTAACAAAAAAACTTGTATTTATTTTGTCCCTCTGGGAATCGAACCCGAAATCTCTAGCACGGTAGCAAAACTCGGAGGCGCACTATAATTAACAGTGAACGTTAAAATTAAAAAAAAAATCATTATTTGAATCGGGAGTCACTTTGTGGTAAAATTTATCCATTTTGAAGTTTAACATGGTTAATACCACTATTTCGGTTTATTGGTATTTACTTAGTAAAACATAAAAAAATAATAAGAAATAGTGGTATTTACTAAGCAAAACTTAAATTAAAAATCTATAAATTTGTATTTTATTTGACTTCACGTCAAAAGGAGTCCTGATATATTAAATATATTGGGTTGATGCAAAAGTTTTGACCGTTTTTTACATACAATTTTTTTCTAATTTTTTTTTATATGTATTATTTATTTAATAAATTATTTAATTTCCATCAGTTCTTATAACCTTCTCCCATCTCTCTATCAACTTATTAATACCAGTAGTAAAAAAATCCGTGGATTTTGATGCGAAAAATGAAGTAAGGGATGTTTTAACCTGCTCTATTGTATAATTTTTTTCATCATTTAATTTTTTTTGCAGTGATCGGAATAAATAAAAACCAGAAAGAGCAAGATCTGGAAAATACGGTGGATGCTTGATAACATCCCAATTTAACTCATTTAGCTTGTGTTGGGTCATCATAGCCACATGTGGTCGCGCGTTGTCGTGATGAAACACTACCCCTTTTCTGTTTACCAATTCTGGTCTATCCTTTTGAAGGTCCATGTTCAATTTGGATAATTGCTGACAATATTGTTCTGCTTAACTTGTCTGATCATGTTCCAAGAGTTCAAAATACACAATACCCTTATTATCCCACCAAACACAAAGTATAACTTTTTTTTTAAGGATTTCGGCCTTCGAAGTTGTAAATGGGGCTTGTCCAGGTATAGCCCAATGTCTTTTTCTTGTCACGTTGTTGTACACGACCCGTTTCTCATTTCCCGTCACCAAACGATGCAAAAAAGGTTCATGTTTTTGTCTCGCACTCAAAGCAACGCACGTTGAAACACGATCCAATAAATTGGCAGCCGACAATTGATGAGGTATCCAAACGTCGTACCGCGAAACCATTTCCATACGCTTCAAATGTCTTAATACGATTGTTTGGTTGACTCCCATCATTGACACAATCTCCCTGATGGTTAGACGTGGATTGGTGTCAATTATGACTTTTAACTTGTAGTCATCAGACTTCAATAGCCGCCCGGTACGTGGTTTATCAATGAGTGAAAAATCTCCAGATAGGAATTTTGTAAACCATCTTCGTACCTGTCGAACTTTGATGACATCTGCTCCATACACTTCACAAATGTTTTTGGTTGCCACACTCGCGGTATTGTCTTTACGGAATTCATAAAGTAAACAATGACGTAAATGCACTTTATCGAGCGACATTTTGAAAAAATACAAGAGGTCATTACTGTACTCGGGCTAAGCCAAAACTGAATAGAAAGTAGAGGAAAAGCATCCTTCATACAATGGAATCATAAAAAAGAATATACTATTCATAATTTATGAAATTTTTTTTTTTTTACCTGGGATCATAAAAAACGGTCATTACTTTTGCATCAACCCAATATTATAAAGGATAATCACAACACACATGTAGCTATTTCAGAGGCCTCTCTCAGCCGTCTTCATAAAACCAATTCATCCTGGATAATTTGAGGGGAGTTTTTGTATACAAGTACAAAAATTCGTGGAAGGGAGTTAGCTTGGATATATTTTAGGGAATGACTCGCTACAAGAACGAGCGATTGATTGGCTTCCTGAGGAGGTGCGTTCCTTTGACGTGAAATCCTCCCCAAAACATCCCCCTTGAGCGCCGTTATTTCCGTAACAGAGCTTTTCCATTCTAAATTACCGATTTTAATTGATTGTTTCCATTTAATCCAAAAACGAGATAACTTAAATAAAGCACAGCAAGAAACAGGGGATGATAAAATATTTTTTTTGCTATTGTACACAGTTCAAAGAAAAACACATTTAAGCAATAACCAAAGCAAAATTAAAACATTTAATTTCATTAATTGATTCGGCAGTCACTTTGTGGTAAAGTCTATCCATTTTTAATGTAAATTTTACAAAGTAAATACCACTATTTCTTGAATCTAGTGACGCGTGTTTCGATACATTCCGCATCATACGGAGTTTGAAAATGATGCACAATGCATCGAAATATATACGTGTCATAATAGATTTTATTAAATAGTGGTTTTAACTTAGTAAAACTTAAATTAAAAATTGATAAAACATTTACATATAAGGGAAAAGGAAGCAAAGAGCTCTACAGATATCTAAAAATTTATTTATGATATAAATTGTCCGCCTTTTTATAAAGAATATTAATTTGTGCGTCCCTTGCTTTGTCCTTTCCAAGACTCAAGATTTATTCACTAATATCCTTTACATATTTTTTTTTTCATTTCCGAAGACCAAAGGCAGAAACCGTTGATGTACAAAATAAGAGGATTTTTGAACTAATGAAAGATTTATTTTTAAATGAATACAAATAATTTGAATTTATATGGTATATCATTAAAAACAAGTTTTTTCTACTCCGTTTAGTCCATTTTATAAATGGAAATTTCAGCTGCCGATATTATTATAATAACGTTATTCAAGACAGCGTACGATTATATTTTAAAACGCTTGAAATGAAGCTTGTGTATATTTGTATCTATACTAGAGGCAGCAAGTAGTGAGAGACAGTGTAAGAATAATCAAGTGACCTAATGTGAAGTTAACAGCTCGAGAAATATGCCTGTAATTTACATAAAGCCGACTCCAGCTACGCGTAAAGAGAACAAAAATGAACAAGCAGTTTCCGTTTCAGTATTCTTCACTTAATTTACTTTTATGATCATCCATTCCGGTTATCAGTGTCTATCAAATGTGAGTGGTGGGGCTACAGAAGGGAGACAGGGCTAGGTAGGGAGGGGAAGACGAAGGGTTGGAGTGGCATGCCACAATACGTAAAGAAAGAAAATTAGGAAATAAATTTAAACCGAGTCGCAAGAATGGGGCACTTTTTTATTATTGTTTATACAGCAAAGCCGATTCCGCTACAAGATAAACAAAAACTTTCAAACCGAAAACAGTATCGATTCCGACTTTATTCACGAGTGTACGAGGAAATACGGAAAACGAGCAAAACCAAAGAGCGAAGATAAAAATAAAACATTCCATAAACTGTAAGATGGTACAAACAAAACGTTGCTTATTACGGTGAATACCGTACTTACTCCCTTTTCTTAATAATTCAGGACGCGTCTCGGGGAACAACCCTCGCATATTGAGGGTTTCAACTGAGCAAATAACGTATTAAGTGCCGGGCGAAGTAGAGGAGCGATTCATATTTTATTTTTATAATGATATCCACTGGGAAATTTGGGGTGGATTTTGTGACGGCTGATAACGTGTGAAGGGGCCTTAATAAAAAGAAGATTAAAATTCATGATGTAATTTGCAGTCGGAAAGGCCACGGGCAGAGCCCACCGACACTTCGCAGCACTCGCCTCGCTCGAAAAGAAAACGGGTAACAATACGCGTTAAAGCGAGTCGAGGAACAGGCGTAACATACGCAATTTGTATGGAAATGCTATCGTCATAAATCAAACAGCACATTACAATGTAACACTATGAAACATCTATAGTGGAATCGAAAACTGTGACTTCGAAATATGGAGTCACTTATGCGTGTTTGAAGAAAAAGTAAACATTCAATACTCGGGTATTGTTTGTACAAATAATAATTTATTTACAACATTTTGAGTGTGTCCAAATACTTGTTCACAAATATGGATTATCTCCAATTGGGAGTTATTTTTTATATTATTTTTCGACATTTCGTCATACATAAAGAAACATATGAAAGTCTGGGTATGACCAGCCTATGGCGGTCGTATGTCCCTTTAATGCCCAGACGTGTAGACTATGTAGAGAAAAAATATTGTATTATAATATAAATAATAATTGAAGTAAAATCTTCCAAAACTCAAAGTCAAAACTAAATTTATTTGAAAAAAAATGGGAATTTATGAAATATCGTGCGGGAATTGCGATAAAAAATTATATAGGCCAAACCGCGAGAAATTTAAAAATAAGAACATCGTAGCGGCCTTGTAAGTAACTATTTTTCTGAATTCGCAAATCACTGAAGGGATACAAATCACTCATTCATCTCACATAAACTCTAATTATACCTTTGACACTTATACAAGGATATAGCCCGACGTATGAGGAGCTGAAGAGGATTTGGCAAAATAGACCCGAGTGGCGAAGGTTTCATTTGTTGCTGCAGACCAATCCACAGGATAGAAACATTAGGAGAAACTTAAATTATTACACCCAGTACCACACAGAGGCCAAATAATAAATAACTTTGAAAATTTGAGATCCCTGATTGAGTTCTATTTTGAACATATCGCTCACTCCTTTCAAGAACGTCATAAATAAAAAATCGTCAATTTTCAGTTGCGCATGTTTTCGGAATGCCCAGAAAATGTACTATATCCCAGCAAAAGCGGCATATTTTCAACATAATATTTACCCGCTACAGGGCAGAAAGTGTTGTTTTTGCATTTTGCAGAAAAGGTATTTTTTTATAATTTTTTTAAATATACTAAATATAGTCAAATGGTGAAAAAACCTTCAGATTTTACCTAAAAAGATCTGTTGCACAGTAAAAAATCAATTAGTGGCTTGATATTTCTTTTTAATACATTGTATTATATTTTTAAACTTGAAAAACGTTCTCCTGAAAAATCAAGTTTTTTGATTTATGAAGTTCTTGAAAGGAGTGAGCGATATATTATATTATGTCAGGGTATAAGAAATATATTGTAAGGATCTTACTCCAAACTCAGTTGAGTTTATCAGCTCCACATATATTTTGTTATGTCCTCGTGCATTATAATGATGAATTTCTCTGTTAAAAATCAAGTGTGGTCATTTACGATTGTGGAGGTCCTCACCAAAACGTTACATTTCCATTATAACTGATTTTAAGTAATCAGGAATTTTAACATAAAATTACGTTTTATTTAATTATTTCATATTGGTTTAACACAGGATTGGTCACGTTTTGTCGCAACTTTAAATAAGATTTCGATAGAATACAGTAAAGAGGACAGATTTGCATTTAAAGAATTTTTTGTGCAATATTGGAAATGTGACTTTTTGGTGAGGACCTCTACAATTTATTCAATACTCAGTTGACGTGATAAAGATGACAAATTCCTAGCCCCATACAGTAACCATTCCGAAATTGGAGTGATACATTTATTAGGTACTCGGGTGCGGCGGCGCATGAAGGGCTATAGTGAGAAAGGGCGCTTAAGGGAGGGAACAGGAACACGCCACCATGTCAAACACTTCTAATGTCAAATACTAATAGTGATTTTTACATTTGGCGTTTAATGGCTAGAACTCCATTTTAATTTATTTATTTTAATTATTATTTTTTTTCTTCAAAATATATATTTAAATAATACAAAATAGTTGGTAAATTTACAATACATTTCAAATATAACGTTTCTACCTCTCTAATAAAGTAGATACTTGTGTTGAGAGAGGGAGTTCGTTTTACAATTATTTTTTTAAAACAATGCAAATTAAAATTAAGTAAATTAAATTAATAAGTTTACATATTAAAATCACATACTGTTTTTTAGAGATGAATATAAGTACATACATGTCCCATTACCTATTGAACACATGGCTTTACCCTCAACTATTGTTTTCTCACATAAATTATATGTACAGTAGTATTAATTATTACTGTTTATGTGTAGGGTTGTGGTCCTGTGGTTAGTGTCGTGGACTCTTGAGTCAGAGTTTCTCGGTTCGAACCTAAAATTCGTAATTTATATTTTTTTTGAGTTTTTAAAAATAAAATAAGATTTAGTAGATTTAAAAGAAGAAGAATCAGTAACACTCTCCTCATCATTCATCGCTCACTTTGTGTTATACCACTTTAAAGTGGTATTACACAAAGTGAACGATGAATGATATTACCATGCCACAGAGTACACAATGCATTTAATATACAAAATATTAAAAATTAGTGTTTAAATTAGGTTAAAATATTTAATATATGGTATGTATAAACAAGTAATGCACGCTGTCATGCGGCCACCTCCCCGACATCGATATTCGATAAGTAATCCGACTTCGCGGACAAAAGGCCACCATGTATAATGAACTACATTCAAATGCCAAGACGTGAGGGCTAATTTACCATCATCACAGGCTCATAGATAAGTTCTGCTTAACTTGACATCTCGACAGGCCGACACGAAATAATTTATTACACTAGTAATACGGGTACATGTTTAGATAAGTCAAGTGCCAGCTCGCTAATCCGAACGGAACTACATACGTCGGTCGTTCTGATTACTGAGTGTTTTGAGAAAAAAATGGAGAAAAAAAAGGAAATTTCTTTTTGCCAAAATGCTATTTTTTTATTATTTTTTATTTAGGTACTAAATAAATACAAAATTTTTAGTGTGTCCGAATACTTGTTCACAAATCTGAATTATCTCCATTAAGAAGTAATTTTGTGTATTATTTTTTGACATCTCAACATACCTAGACGAAGAAGAATATGGTAGTCTTGTCGGAAGAATTGTCTTTAAGTAAGTAAAAAAAAAAAACAAATTTCAAATTTTAAAAAAGTTTATATTTTAACTTTTGGTTAATGTTAATGGTCAGTACGCTCGACTACCTTACTGGTAATCCCGGTTTCGGATCCCAGGAGAGAAGAAACTAAATAAAAGTAATTTTTTTATTCTAATTTTTATTCAATATTACCCTGGACTGGTACCTGAAGCGGAGGGCTGATCACCTTTCCTTCATGTGTTAACGAATAAGATAAAACTGCGCTTATTTGATACAGTGCCCTATGCACCATCGTAGTGCGGATAAGGGTCGGAATTGAATTTTAGTTTTTTTATGCACAGAATAATTTTAAAATAATAATTTATAATTTGACAAAGAGAGAGCCACACGTTGCCGACCCCTGGTTTAACACATGACTCGCATAATACGGTCAAGCCACGGGCCTAACAGGGCGACAAAATTTGATTAATATCATAAATAACAATAGATGTTATCCAGTGAAACACATGCTCGCATAAACACGTAAGTCGCCATGTGTTGATAAGATCTGGCGCTCGGGTGTTATGTTCCCCTGTAAGCATTATTTATTAAGATATTATTGTCATTTATGAGTGTACATTTCGTTGATAAATGTCCCCGAAATCTCGCGTATACAATTACATGATTACATTTTAAAAGCGTGAATTTCAAAAGGTACCTACAGCCAAAAGGCAACAGACAGTCAAATTATTCATTCTAGCTCCAACATTTAAATCTTTCAGTTCTTTCATGCAATTATCCATGTATAGGTTAAACAGCCACGGTGACATTACGCATCCCTGTTTAACACCTTTAGAGATGCTAAGCCAGGATGTAAATGAACCACTTACCCTTATGCATGCAGTGCTATCCTCGTACAAGGATGCTATGCCTTGGATAAGTTTACTGCTTACCCCATAATCAGATAACACCTTCCATAGCTTCCATGGCACGATCAGGTATGCCAAATACTTGAAAGTGGTCAGGTTGGGAGTCGTAACAATCGGCGGGTATGTATGAGGAGATGCATGAACGTGGAAGAGGCGAAGAATGTTTTTTACAAGGACAGAGTGGTGTGGCGCTCTATTCTCTCTGCCTACCCCTGCGGGGAAGCGGTGTGATGGTTAGTTAGTTAGTTTTTTACCTACAGCCGAGACATTTTCAATGGCCCGCTAACAAAACGTGGGTATTTTTAGGGAATTGAGTTTTGTACTGACATTTCTTGGTGAAACTGCATTTTGTAGAGCAAAATAAAAATCATTTAGTTTTTTCACGTAAATTTTATTTGACCAGCGACCGGGTTTTGTCGTAACCGACATTACCCGTATTATGATACTAAATATAAGACTATAAGAATATAAGACGATATCATAAGACTGGTAATGTCGGTTACGACGAAACCCGGTCGCTGGTCAAATAAAATTTATGTGGAAAAACTATATAGTTATTATTTGAATCTATATAATGTTACGAAGAATTTATTAAAAATATCTGCTTGATCACTATTTTAAGGGTGAAACAATTCGTTAGATTTTGGGAAGGAGGTGAATGGAAGTGAAGCATTGAATTGGCAAAAGAAAAATGAATGACTGAATGCAGTCGAAATGCGTTCCCTCGGACAATGTGATGCACATCGTGGTATGATAGATGTTCGAATGGTGATATAAGGAAAGAATGCAAGGCTGAGATGAGCACTATCGATAAAATTATGAAAGGTGTGTTGCGATGGTTTGGTCATGTGAATCGAATGAGCGAAGAAAGAATAGTAAAACAAATTCAAACTAAAAAGGTGAAAGTGGTTGGTAATAGAATCAGAATATCCTTTGCTTGTAAAAAATAGTCACTAAAAAACAAAACTGATTATTAAATTAAATTGTAAGTAAAAAACTAAATCTGTTTGTATACTGCAGCTGTCTAGTTCACAAATGTCAAATATGATTGATGTACGACGCCATTTGCAAAAATTATAACATCTTCCGATGGGGTGATTAATTTCGTGCCACCCTGTATATTGATGACGTAGTTCAGCATTGTTCAAAATCAGTGACCCCACATTATAATGACTTCATTTGACCACCACAAAATTAACGATGCATTTTCACGGGATCGAAAAAAAAGCGAAACAATTATTTTCAAATTTACTGCGGTAATTTGCATTTTGAACAGTTGCAATGCATACTAAGCAAGGGGTGGATTCAGAATATGCTGTAATATGTAGGATATGTGGATGTAGCGGGGTGGTAGCGCACGTCGCACAGTACACAAGGCTGTGCCGGGACCGGAAGCGCCTCCGGTGGTGGAAACACGAAACCGGATATTGCATAATCAAAGCGCTCCTCAAGGTCGAGCTTTCATGCTCGGTGCGCGGTTATGGCACCGCGAATTGTTGATTGATGCGAAATGGGTAAGTGAAATTTTATGGAAATTTTTAAAGTGGGCATGAAAGCTACTGTGAAACGGATATGTATTTCGCGATAGGGAGCAAGAGTTATGTGCAGCGGATGAAAAATTGAAGAAATGTATGAATTTCTGAAAATTCAGAAATATCCACGGAAAATGTGACTAGCGGGTTTACCACGACAATATACTAACCAAAGCGATAAAATAGACTAGCACCAACGACTAAGACACTCGGGGTTACATCGCGCATTTAGTGCAACAGTGGCGTAATTACATTTTCAGAAATATTACAGGAGATGCCATTCAGACTTGCAGCAACAGAAATGGCGTCATTTTACTCAATTCTTCAATGACACTCACGCCATCTCGAAGCATTTCACAATAAAATAAATTCTGTCGACGTTTCTTCCTATGTAAATAGTCTTCCGGCACATTTCGCAATTTTCGACTTGTTTAAAAGAAAAAAGTGTAATTACGTCATTATTGCACCGAATGAGCGACATGCTTGTACAATATTATTTAAGTTGTGGACTGCTAATAGTAAGGTATCAAACGAATTGAGTAATATCACTAGCTTGTTTTTGGTTGTTTGGAATATATTGCTTTTTCACAATAAGCCCGCTAATGTACAATAAATAAAAAAAGTACTTTTATGCGACAATAAAAAAACAAATTTGTGCTATTGGGTGTGAAGAATGACTCTAATGTTCATATATGGATATATGTACATATGTGCTTGTACCTACGAGATAATTATTAATCAAACAATGTATTACAAACATGTGTTACATGATTAAATTTAGCTAGAAATGTTTGTGAAATGTTCAGACATATCAAAGCATAGTTTAACAAAGCATTCAATGTAGCAGCAGAAGGATCCCAAGCGTTCAAAGTTTATTTTCATTGATATGAGCTAATGTAACTCCATGTAACCATAATTATGAACAGACTTAAGTAAAGACGGCGTAATGTTAGTTATACGAAGCAGTTTAACGTAGTGGTGCGGTTGTAAAAGAAGTATGACAAAAAATATATAAAACAATTATGAACGCCAATCTGCCTGTTATTCTACCCTTAATTTTTTTTGATTACCTAACGTCCAAGTGACTGAAATCTAGCTACGGCTTATGCAACATCGTTTATCGTGACCCTACTTAGGCTTCAACTTTTTAAGTTGTATAGCCTATTCCTACTTGTGAGTGGATTTACTCTTTAAATTTATTCTTCTTCTAACCCTTATCCGCACCCAATGGAGCATAGGGCACTGCATCGTATTGACGCAGTGTTATCTTGATCGTTGACAGATGAAGGCAAGGTGATCACCCCTGAGCTTCAGTGACCAGTCCAGGGTAACATTAAATAAAAATTAGTGTTAAATAACTAATAATTATTTTCAACCCCCCTGGGAATCGAACCCGGGACCTCCAGCACGGCAGCTAAACAGGCTAAGCATTACACCACGGAGGTGGACAGTATATTTATAGTTACTATAATTTCAAGTAATACATGAGTGAAAATTCTAGGCAAAAACACTCGCTGCTACCCTTAAATGATCAAAATCAAACAAATATCTCTAGCAAATTTCTATGGCGACAAATTCCATGCATTAGAAATAAACTGAATCAAGTATGGCAACTTTTCACAGACGTATGATGTATAAATCATAGAAAAAAACATTGATTTTATGATCGGTAAATTGTAGGTAAATGGTATCCAAATGGTTTTCTATTGATCTATAGTATTTACTGATGAAGACAGTATTTATTTTTATTCGTTAGTTTTAATTTGTACCAGAAGATGAAAACAATTGTCGTTTTCGAAACTAGTCGTGAATAAAAATAAAACTCGATTAAGTGGATTATTCAAGTGTTTAATTTTAATAAAATAAAGACAGTATTCATTTTAAATCATCTGCTACCATGACGACAATTATGTTTTTTTTCTAGAGCCAAACAAAACATTGATTTCATTTTATACAACATTGAATGGCTCCCTCTAAGGAGGTATTTAAATCGTATTAAATCTAGTTCTATGCACATATGACAGACGGTTGCGGCGAGGTGAATGTCCCTGTTCAAAGAAAAATAGAAAATTCTTACCTTTATATATTTTTTAGCTTTCGTTAATAATCCTAAAGTAGTGTGTCTCGAGGCTTCCGGTCCAAGAGGGACTAAGTTTTTCAGCCTTTCCAAACAATTTCGGAGGTGAGCTCGTCTGAAAAAAAGAAAAATATTTCATAAGTGGACATTTTAACTGTTGTTTTGCGTAAACGTACCTGTTTTCAGAAAAGTAAAACGCAATATTCATTATTTGATGTAATTACTTATCAGAACTAGCGACCTTTTAAAATGGCGTGGTAATAATAAGAAAATGCATATATATATTCATTAGAATTCGAAACATACTAACCATCGACAACCTAAAAAGAGTTTACTATGCTATCGTACACTCACTACTACAGTATGGCATTATTGCATGGGGAGGCTCATACAACAACATACTGAACTCAGTAAAAATAGTACAGAAAACCATAATTAAAGTCATCTTGAAAAAAAAACATATTTCCAGCAAAATTATTATTTAAAAAATTGCAAGTCCCAAATATAGAATCCATTTATAATAAAAACCGCAATTTTTCAAATACTAAAGGGTGACAACTATTTAAATTTAACAAAAAATTTATCATCGAGATTCTCAAACGATTTTTCTACTCCAAAATGCAACACCAAGCAATTTTAGCAAAACTTCAAATATTTGGCAATCAAACATTTCAATAAACTCCCTAAAGAAATAATAAAAAGATGATATAAAAATACTTAAGAAAAAAATTAAAGCTCTATACATTTAAATCTTAAAAAAATATACAAAAAAAACTATTATATCTTTTATTATATAACATTAAACCACGAGTGTAAGTCCCTCTCCAAGCACAAGAGCACAGTCTCTTTTATGGAGAGACACAGCGAATCGAAATATAAAAGTTCTCCATATGTATAAATGATTCAAACGTATTATGTTATAAATAAAAATGTAAATATAGTAAATGAATAAAAAAAAATTAGAAATCACAACTCAATTATTTTGTCGATTTGAAGGGCAAAAGAGGTGTAGGAAGAAAAAGCGAGATAAGGGAGTGGACCAGAATTTGCCCTGACGAGGGATCGTTCAAGATATTCTAGTATGGCGGTCAAAATTTATAAATTGAAGAGGCACAGAAGAAGACATCTTATTCAATAGGAAAAAAACAACGTCTCACGAATTGTATCCCAATTTTTGTTGACAAAAGTAGTTCTGTCGACAAAGCACACAAGAGCAGTTATAAAAGGCAATAACAAAAATAAATACATGAATAAAAAACAGAACATACTCGAATTATTGCAAAACACTTCCATTTGATAATTGCATTAATATTCTGTATGATCTTACAGGTAAATAAAGTGTAGATGAAAAAAAACTCTGTTCTCGATTACGTACACAATTATAATTATTTTTTACTAAGCTTCCTTTTTCACACAGTATGAATAATTTAAAATTTACTTTTATTAAGTAAAAAGTGAACAAACAAACGAACACCACTTAAAACATGAACTTCCCGATAGCACGAAACACCGGAACTGGTTTAAAAATGGCAAAGTGGTTAAATTTTTCTACTCCGGGTGGATAATGCATTTCTAATACCAGCTATGAACCGTGAAAAATACATTGTTTAACGAAAAACCATTAAACATAACCTGAAATAAATCAGTCGATACTTGTTAATTAAAAACAAAGTATTTTTCAAATGAAATAAAATGCTAGAAACGTTCGCAGCGCATATACGTCGAGAAAAAAAACGGATCAATTTATTCCGCAAACGAATTTCAGTGTGCAAGCTTCCCAAAATTAATTGCTTCGCGAAAAATGTAAGCCGGGACATGATGAACGATCACAATATCCCCGAAAGCCATCACGTAGAATCGGTAACGTAGATTCCACGTACGTGAACAGGGGTTGGGGGTGCTCCCCGCCAAAACGTTATGCGGGGGAGGTATTAGAGCGCTTGTGCACTACACAGAACTTTACTTGATAAAATAGCACGATAAAAAGCATGATCGGCTTGTCCTTTTATTTATTTATTTATTTATGGTTCACAAACAATAAAAAATGAAATGAAATACAGTGCAATGCAAATTGTTTAAATATTTTTCATCAATTAGATGAGAACACAACAAATTTATGGAAACAAATAAAAGTGCAGGTCAAATACATATACAAAGAATAGAAATTTGTATAAAATTAAAATGTAACTTTCTTTTAAAAATCACTATTTTATAGTGATTTCAAAACAAAGTTACCTTTTAATTATAAAATGTAAAATCACAGTTAACCAAGTTAGTGCTTTAAATATAAATTAAAAATAGGAATTTGGTTGTAAAAAAGAGTTGTAACAATTAAAAGTAAAGAAATAAAAAAAAAAATTGTCCGTCTTTCTCCGGATCGGTGCTCTCGATTGGTGGATGATCACGTTGCGCGTGAACTCGACCACGTTAAACTGTGGTAGTTACATTTATTAAAAAAAAAAAACGCACTGCCGGATGGTAAAATTCCGTGTAGTGCACAAGCGCCCTTATACCGTCTTTACCGCCCGAAACCGTCCCGCCGGAAGTGCATTTGCATTTATTATTTATCGTCGCCATAAATCTGCCAAAGGGACCATTCTGCGACCGTGACACAGGTTAGTGTCTAGTGTCTGGTCCCGCCGTGCCCGCTGTGCCCGCCGTTCCCGCATATCCGTAGGTCGGCATTCTACCCACAGCGGATTTGTCCTATATTATAAGCACGAGCTTACCAACTCTTCCGACCCGCTCAGCAATTTTATCAACAAAATACTTATTAACCAATTTTGAAACATTATTCTTGAATCACTAGAACTTTACTAAAGACATATATTGGAGATAATCCAGATTTTGTGAACATGTATTTGGATACACTCAAAATGTTGTAAATAAATTATCTGGTCAAATTATAATCTTAAAAAATAAAAATGAAAATTATATTTTCTGGCGTTTCTCGTGTGTGTGATTATAATCCAGGATTCGGATATCACATACTAATAAAAGAGTTTCTGCTCAATAAAAAGCTTCTTTCATCTCGCCAATAACAAAATAATTAGTAATTTCATTTCAAATTAATTAAGTGGCTTAATTTAACTTAAGTCCGCCTCCGCAGTGAATGGTCAGCATATTTGGCTACCGTACTGGAGGTCCCCGGTTCGATTCCCAGAGGGAGTCAAATAAATATAAATGATTTTTTCACTGTAATATTTATTCAACGTTACCCTGGACCGGAGGGTTGATCACCTTTCCTTCATGTGTTAATGATCAAGATATCACTGCGTTTATATGATCTAGTGCCCTATGAACCATCGGGTGCAGGTAAGGGTTTGAAGATGAAGAAGATAAGTACAAACTCAATCAAAAGACATTCTTCATTTCAATTTATTTATTTTCAATTAACATATACATTACAAACAATTTTTTTTAAAGCGTATAAATTAAATACATACAAAAATCGAAAATATGCAAGAACTATTGCTAAAGGTGAAGAAGAATCCCGCTTCGGAAAACTCCTTCAGACACATGGAACAGATCAATATCCAATGAGATATTGTTCAACATAGCGGTAGCTCTTCCTACAGGCATAACCATCGGTAGGTTGGTCCTGTGTATAGGAATGTGAAACAATCTATGCCGACGCTGTCTTAGGCAACTATCGGGAACATACAGACCAATGTTCCGGATAATTTCAGGATTATCGAAAATACCGGGCAAAAATCGATAAAAATGATTACTTCGTATACATAAATAAACGCTAACCGTTATTTATGTACGTGAAGTATACTTTTCTCTTTTTTATAAGCGTTATATTTTCATCAGAAAACAAGCAACTGAAATCCGAGACTGATAAACGAAGCCAAGAAATAATAACGCCAGATTACGAAGAGAATTTATTGCCATAAAAATATGGCCGGAGGGCTACAGTGCATCTGTGTGCGGATATGACTGCTATAAATCCTCCCTCCACCCCTTTCGACATACCCTTGACCGCCTCGCTACCGATGACAGTCCGCTACCTCCCTTCATACTACGTGGGCGTGTTAGGGTGGGTGCCGATAATTAATTTTTAATTTATTCGCATTATTGTTTCACGCGCAGGGGTAACAATTATCGCGAGGTATTCATCACAGGGCCGCACCCCCGAGGAATTCTTAACTCACACACAACACAAAAAACGGGGTGAATAAGGGGTAAAAAAAGTATTAAATCAGTACTTATTTTATGTCAAATTCATTAAGTTAATTACGAATTTACACGTTAATACTTTTTATGATTATAATCATTTACCGTTTTAAGGATAAATACACTAGAATTAAAAAATAATTAAAATAATTCAATAAGGTCCGCCTCCGTAGTGTAATGATCAGCACGCTCGGTTACCTTTCTGGAGGTCCCGGTTTCGATTCCCAGGTGAGGTCAAATAAATTTGAGTGATTTTTTCTCTCTTAGATTTATTTAATATGACCCTGGACTGGTACCTGAAGCAGAGAGCTGATAACCTTTCATTCGTGTGTTAATGATCAAGATAACTTTGCGTTTATATGATGCAGTGCCCTATGCACCATCGGGGCGTGGATAAGGGTTTGATGAATAATAAGGATAGGCTGAATGCGTTCGGGATGCGAACCTATAGAATAATGCAAGGGTTATTCTTGAGAGATCATATCTCAAACGACGAGGTACTACGAAGAATCGAAGAGAGAAATTATATAAAAATTAATTAAAAAAAACATTTAGGTCGAAGTAGAAAAAAACGTCAAAATGCCTGATTCCAACATGATCCAAAAATAAATATTCAAACCGCAGGCCTCTCAACGTAAATATACTATGTAACTAGAGTATCAATCCATCCCTGAAAAAGACAAGGTATTTGTCGAAACTGGTTGTAAAAATGGTACCAACGTGAAACTCACTAAAAACAAAGATTAAAAACAAGTAGATAAGTTTTTTTTTTTAGTTTTGAACTGATATTCCTTGGTGGAACTGAGTTCTATATAATAAAATAACTTTGTGTGAAGTTGTAATTTTACTAAACATATAGTAATTTTTAAAGTTATTTTATTTTATTTTTTAACATCTCTTCAAAGATGAAGAAGAATATGCAAGTCTGGGCATTTACGGGGCTGACGACCGTCATAGGCTGGTTTAACTGACACTTTACACATGTGTAACATTCACTAATTCTACTCATGATTGACAACCACACTACTTAAATTCTTGGAACTTCTATATATATATTTTTCAAATTCAAAACAAAATCTGATCACTTTACCCAGACTTCCATATTCTTCTTTATCTATGTTGAGATGTCAAAAAATAATAAGGTTAATTATCGCTATTTGGGTACCCGACATGACGGTTGACTGGGCGCCCTTTGACTCGCACCAGAACAATGTACGAGACTGAGTATTGAGGCGTGTCCCTATAAATGCGTTCCTACGTTCGTATTTAATGATCATATTTTCGTCACGGTACAATCGCCGTAGACTTTTCAGTTTTTTTTATGAAGACATTCATTATCACTTATTTACGATTCAATTGTACTACGGCAATAAAATTTATATTATTCTAGAGATTATAAAGCACATAACAATCCAATCAATGTTGTGTTTACTGAGTGAAAAGATTATCACTGAATCAATAATCTTTTCATAATAAACAAATTAAACAAGCAAATAGGACTCAAAATTTTTTACTTATTTTTTTTTTACAAAAATGTTAATAAAATTAGTATATAACCACTCACCGAGATTTTTACGTCTACCGGTTTCGAGACGTACCCGTCACTTCGTCAGGACAATCACTAACACAGTTAGTGTTAGTGATTGTCCTGACGAAGAGACGGGTACGTCTCGAAACCGGTAGACGTAAAAATCTCGGTGAGTTGTTATATACTAATTTTATTAACATTTTTGTAAAAAAAAAAATAAGTAAAAATGACTAACCACAAAGTAAATGCTTTAAATATTAATAATATTGAGAATATCAAAAATTTTGGTTGCTATACTGATTAAAAAGACATTTATTTTTATATATATAATTTATATTTGAAGCACTAACTTTTTGATTTTCCATTTTATAATTCAAATGTAACATTGTTTTAAAATCACCATTAAATGTGATTTTAAAACAATGTCACATTTAAATTATATTATATTATTTATTTTTATTTTTATTAATTTATTTAATATTGTTCTTTTAACCCTTATCCGCGCCCAATGATGCATAGGGCACTGCATCGTATTGATCGTATTGACAAAGATTTATCTTGATGGTTACTTATACGAAGGCAAGGTGATCACTCCTGCGCTTCAGATTAATAATATTGTAGTTTTTAATACTTTAATTAATTTTCTAGATATTTCAACTTTTAACAATGAAAAAATAGTAAGGCTATTCACTCCAATAATCAAACTAAGTTCTTGTGTTTGGAGAGGGACTTACACTCATTGTTATTTATGCTTATGAATGAAATTTAAAAATAAAAAAAATTGTGTACGTTTTTTTTTTCGATTAACATGTACATAATGAATTATTTTGTCCGCCTCCGTAGTGTAATGGTCAGCACGCTCGGCTACCGTTCTGGAGGTCCCGGGTTCGATTCCCAAGGGGGGTAAAATAAATATAAGTGATTTTTTCACTGTCATATTTATTCAATATTAACCTGAAGCGGAGGGCTGATCACCTTTCTTTCATGTGTAAACGATCAAGATAACACTGCGTTTATATGACGCAGTGCCCTATGCACCATTTGGGGTGCGGATAAGGATTTTATTATTTTATTATTATTATTAATGAATTAAATTATTTTTTTAGAATTATAATACGTATATAAAAAATACATATTAGTAGGAAGGTTATTGAAGTATTTGATACCCAAATGATTGATGATCTGTTGCAATTGCTTGGTATCGCATTTTTGTATTAAAAAGTCATTTTGGTATCTCGAAAACGAATATTCTGTGAGAAAAAAGAAAAGGAAAAAACAATGGAGCATAGTTAGGATGTACGAGGTTTGTACTTCATACTTGAAGAACAATAGAAAGATAACGATGGTGACTTACTGACACGTAGATTGAGCACTTGCCCCAAGAAGTGTGAAGTCCGTGCATTCATAATAAGAGTACTTTTCTCTCCAAGTACTCCACTAAATGGTGCATCGACCATTACAAAGCGAAATTGTAGACTGAAACGGACGGTGGCTACGGAAATGTATAAATTTCGAGATGAAAGGATAACGTGTGTAAAACAATGCATTTTTAATTAGCTGGTCGCGATAGAAGCGTGAATAATTAACGAGCGTATCATTTACATACCAACTATCTACTTCTCGGAACAATTTATGTTTATATTATAATTTAATTAACATTATATGCATAGCTAGTAGCTGGTGCAATCCTATGTGTCTGTATTGCTTTTGCCAAAAGAAATACAGCACAGAAGAGTATCGTCAATAATAATATAGCACAACGATTTATATATCTTTTTTTACAACATTTTGAGTGTGTCCAAATACTTGTTTACAAAATTTGGATTATCTCCCATTACAGGAGTTATTTTCATATTATTTTTTGACATCTCAAAAAGATGAGATCTGAGATGTACTTCAACAACCTTACTACACATGTTAAGAAGGTTATTTGACTGTTTCAGATTAATGTAACAGACAAAAAAAAATAATTTAAAAAAACGAAAATGATATTTTCTGACGTTTCTCACGTGTGTAATTATAATCCAGGATTCAGACCTCACATACTAATAAAAGAGTTTCTGCTCAATAAAAAGCTTCTTTTCATATCACCAATAGATGTCTGTAGTGAAGTTCTAGTGATTCAATAACTACGTTTCGAAATTGGTTCACATATATAGAACTTCCAAGAATGTGAGTAGTGTGGTTGTCAATAAAGGGTAGAATTGGTGAATGTTACACGTGTGTAAAGTGATCACTTAAACCAACCTATGACGGTCGTCAGCCCCATAAATGTCCAGACATCCATATTCTCCTTTATCTTTGATGAGATGTCAAAAAATAATATTAAATATCTTGTTTATGTGAAGCTCAGACAAGAATGATCGAATGTGACGTGCAGTCAGTTTTACTTCATGTTGTCGATGCATGGACCCTCGAGGTTAACCGCTACCGCTGACCCTCAGTAACCGCTTGGAAGCTTGTTAATTGTTATTTTTTGGCATCTCATAAAAGATGAAGAAGAATATGGAAGTCTGGGCATTTACGGGGCTGACGACCGTCATAGCCGTCCTATGACGGTCGTCAGCCCCGTAAATGCCCAGACTTCCATATTCTTCTTCATCTTTTATGAGATGTCAAAAAATAATATGAAAATAACTCCTGTAATTGGAGATAATCCAGATTTTGTGAAGTATTTGGACACATTTAAAATGTTGTTAATTGTTGATCAACCGATGGATGTTGAGAATATCCTGGACTGATTTGGCATTAATTTTGTAGAATGACACGCTGATTACCAAAAAATATCATACTATACCACTAATTGGATTTTATTTCCATTGTCTCGTTTGACAGTATTTTTTAAAATATCCGCACAACGATGTTGTGTGTGTGTGCAAAAGGAGACACGACGGTTAGTCAGTTAAGCAATGATTTATTGTATAAAAGGTTGTAAGTAAACAAATAAATAAACACTGCAATACGATACGAAAATATTTCAATGAGCTCTCCTCTCCACTGCTAGCAACACTCTGCAATAAGCACATAAATTTGAATAACTCGTAATTTACGGCGGAATTACATATCACTTGAAAACATTTATACACTGTGCAATAACTAAGTAAATGCGATCGTTAAGTACGGCCACTATACTGGAGTCGCATTCGATAGAGAAGAACAATGAATATATTGCGTCATAATTCACGGCAAGGCAATGAATGCTTTATTTACGTATTGTACATTGTTGGGCCATTTATCAATCGGAAGTATCAATAAAGTTGAATAATAACGGAATAAATCAAATAGGAACAACTATTATTGCAATAGCGCAAAACTGAGAATCTCTGGCGTTTATAGATCGCGTATTTCGAATGGATAGAAACTAAAACAAAATATTCAGTTACATCCTCATAAATAATAGATAAATCTAAGTGATAGAAGGGAAATTACTGATCTGGTTCTGTTATATAAAATTCTTAACAATTTTTTGGACAGCCCTGATCTCCTAAATCAAATAAAGCTTAGCGTGCGCCAAAGAGGTACTAGGCAAAAATCTGTATTCGCAGTATTGGTACATAATGCAAACTATGCAATGTTCTCTCCGATTCCGCGGCTTCACATGTTAGCCAATGCTTTTGAAAGTATAGATTTATTTAATATATTTTTATCCTCCTTGAAATCTGTACTTTCTCAGCATTTCTTCTCCATGTTATAATGGATAAATTTAAACGTTGTGTTTCACTCTCTCTTACTGCTCGCCGATAGTGTTTGAAGGAGACGTGTATTTACTAGTGCTTACTACTTGTTATTTTATCTTTTTAATTATGATTTTATGTTATAAGACTATTTGTTACAAGACTTTTTGTTTCTCTATTAGTGTATTCATTAGTGTATTTTTTTTATTTTTGTATTAGATACTGTATATATGTATTATATGTATTATTTTAAAGGCTTCAGCCGTTCAATAAATAAATAAATAAAATAAAAATAAATAAAAATAAATTAATAAAACCGATAAAAAATAAATCTAATCGATCATGAGAGGTCAAAAAAGAAATAAAAGGAGGACTATTGGCGATTTGTGTTCTGGGCCTATTTCTTCGGCAGTCATTGATCGAACATTACTTTGTGAATAAAAAGGTTATCATTACAAACAATCCATGGTCGCGCAGTTCATAAATTACGTTGAAAATTAAATAAAATCATTAAGTAATCGCCATTAATATTAACAGTACTCGAGAACTTAATACTTTCACATTTGAAAAAAAATCCACATTTTTATTATAGAGAAAACTTTCAAATAACAAAATCGTATCGAGTATCCGTTACAGATGTTCCAATATCCCAAATGCTTATCCAGGCTCTAGTGTTAGTGATATTTTCTCTTTTTTCATTTAAACATGCTTCTTATGTTATGTTTTTTATATGCCTATTTACTGTACCATTTATTGCTTTATATTTTACATTTTGCTCTATGTTATCTTGTTCGTTACATTCTTATTTGTTTTTAGTCTTGTCAACCATAATCCCATGTCCCAAAATGAGCAATGGAAATTACTTATCGGGAATGTGACTTATGTATGTAACATGTTCAAATAAATAAATAAACATAGATGGCGGTACTGAACTCATGTGAAATGTGTCACGAGTTCGATCAATATATCTAGGAATTCCAAAAATTTGTGTTATTGTCAATCGTCGGTATAATAGGTGACTTGACTAAGCCTATTACTCATCAGGAATATTATATGTGACTTATATACTTATTTTTTATTTATTTTTTTATTCATTTAATATATTTACATTTTTATTTATAACATAATACATTTGAATAATTTATACGTATGGAGAACTTTTATATTTCGATTCGCTGTGCCTCTCCATAAAAGAGACTGTGCTCTTGTGCTTGGAGAGGGACTTACACTCGTGGTTTGATGTTATATAATAAAAGTATAATAGTCTTTTTTTGTATATTTTTTCAAGATTTAAATGTATAGAGCTTTAATTTTTTTAAGTATTTTTATATCATATATTTTTTTATTTCTTTAGGGAGTTTATTGAAATGTTTGATTGCCAAATATTTGAAGTTTTGCTGAAATTGCTTGGTGTTGCATTTTGGAGTAGAAAAATCGTTTGAGAATCTCGATGATAAATTTAAATAATTGTCACCCTTTAGTATTTGAAAAACTGCGTTTTTTTTATAAATGGATTCTATATTTGGGTCTTGAAATTTTATAAACAATAATTTTGTTGGATATATGTTTTTTTTTTTCAAAATAACTTTAATTAAGGTTTTCTGTACTATTTTCACAGAGTTCAGTATGTTGTTGTATGAGCCTTATATATAAATAATATGGTAAAATAAATAAATAATTTTTTGTTCGAATGAAATTGTAAAATTTGTAAGAATCATACATATGGTATTTAATAAATTAGATGTAAAATGCACTATTTTTTATGAATCGTGAAATACCATATTTGACGCGTGTGAGAACGTTTCGAATGCTCGTTCCTCATACCGTACAATATGGCGACAGCCAGCTAGCTGTCGAAACTGAACAACAATTTTCTTGCTATTACGCCATTCCACTCGCAGGGGGGTCTGGGATTTAATGGCAGACATTTACTATCGACGCGACAAGAAAGAAATTGTACAGCACTATTGCCATTGAATCACTCAACTTGGAGGAAGTAACTCGAGACGAAGAGTAGCAGACGTAGACTTCAATTGCAGATGAGCGAGACGAGGAGGATACTCGCATTGCTTTATGTAGAAACGTAGATACATGGTATTCTTCATTTGGAAATGCAGGAAGAGAATCGACACAAAGAATTTGAACTGACATTTGAATACATGCACAGTGTATAAAGTAATTTGTTTCGTTATTGGTAGCATATACACGTATCATGTTAAAACCGTCACTTAAAATAGTATAGCTACATAAGGGACCGTCAGTCCATTTGATCTTCACATTCGTTTGAAAATACCATAACTAGGCGAAACAATTGTCACAATATTAATTTTAATGTGTTTTTGTTAATAAAATACAACTTTGATTTCAAATTACATAAATTAAAATGGAGTTCTACAAAATAAACGCCAAATCAATAAACGATTCAATTATTCAATTAAACTTAGTCAATTAAAGTTTAGTTTCCCATAAATACCTTTGTAATTAAATCTAAAAAGGTATGATTTATCAATATGAAAACACACATCGAAATAACATCCAAACGTGCAACAATACTTATGTATAATATATGCTGATTAAAGCAAGTTCAATATTTAACTTAACGGATGATTTATTTCATCATAAAATTACACGACTGATTAGTTTAAAAGGGATATGGAATACTTAAAAATAAAACATCGTGTTGTTCGCAACGCTTCATGATCAGCTTTGGGTGTATATTTAGCAAAAAGATCACGAGAGCCATTAATTTTCTTTTTCACTCACAGAGAATTTTCACAAGCACTCAAGACGTCGGCGCCTTGTGATTACGCCATACCGTCAGAAGCATCCCATTGCTGCCTTCATAAAATCAAACTACCACTTTGATTAGATTATAACAACTGAAACCCGACAGACATAAAAATACTCAAGTTACTTCTAACGAATTGAGTTTCGATACAACATAAACATACATATGTACGACATTGTACAATGTGTACTACATTAATACATCAAAGGTTAATCAGTGTAAGTTTAAAAAGTACTAATCAGAGATAATTGGAGTATAAATATGTTGCCATGGTTCAAAAAATTGTAAATATTTTTTAATTAATCAAAATATGTGAAAAAATACCATATTAATCAAGCATTATAAAAGGACATATATCTCACTCCTTTCAGCAACGTCATATATCAAAAATCGTCAATTTTCAGGTGTGCATGTTTTCGGAATGCCCAAAAATATACTATATCCCAGAAAAAGCTGTATATTTTTAACTTAAGATTTACCCGCTACAGGGCAGAAAGTGTTGTTTTGCATTTTGAAGAAAAGGTATTGTTTAATTTTTTTTTATATACTAAATATTTTCCAAATGGAGAAAAAACATTCAGGTTTTACGTAAAAAGATCTTTTGCACAATAAAAAGTTCAATAAGTGGCTTGATATTTATTTTAATACATTTTATTATATTTTTAAACATTAAAAACGATCTGCTGAAAAATAAAGTTTTTTGATATATGACGTTGTTGAAAGGAGTGAGCGATATGTGCGATATTATACAATGTGTATTACATTGATACATCAAAGGTCAATCAGTGTAAGTTTAAAAAGTACTTATTCAGAGATAATTGGACTTTTGGTAAATATGTTGTATGGTTCAGAAGACTGTCATTATTTTTTTATTCAGCAGATTGAATGGTGAAAAATACCTTATTCATCAAGCATATTAAAAGGATATATGACACTATTATTACCAAAATCAATAAGAACTTATGATTTACACATGACGTTAAAACAATTTATTTAATTTTAACATATTTTTAAATATTTTTTCCATTCCAGTCATCTTATTCACAATATTTTACATTATTTATGATATGAGAATCTTCTTCTTCTTTTGTGTGTATCATGTCAGGTCGACCTGACGTCAACTATTACTTGAGAGTAATTGTCTAACCCTAAACAGCGCGTTGATTGTCCAATCTCATATATTCTGAGAATCTTCAGCACTTTAAACATGTTTTTTTTTTCTATAATGCCAAATTCAGCATCATTGCGAGGCTTATGCGCATGGAAATTATTTTTAAAAAATGCACAAATAATTAATTTTTGAAATTTTATGCTGTTCTTCAATAGTTAAGTCAAATAGTGAAACAATTATCAATATTGAAAGATATTTCATGCAGATAGGCGCCGCGGCGTAGTTAGTTAGACGCTCGACTGGGAAACAGGCATCGCGGGATCGATTCTCGCCAATTGCAAAACGAATTCAAGAAAGATTGGTCTGAGCGATTTCGGAGTATTTTTCACATCTACCTTCCCTATCCTTACTATCCTATCTGCAGACAAGCCTCCAAAAGTAGAGACTTTGTTTATTTCTTTAAAAAATATATGTGGATTTTTTCTATGATTTATTCAAATTTTGTAAGGTAGTTACATTGATTTACCTCTGAACCCTCCACATATCCACCATTCGCCGGACAACTTGGAAAAGAAAGAAACGCAATTTGGTTTTCCTCATAAAACTCCCCGAGTCGGGTGATGTGGAAATGTACCGCTCGCATCCTTCTACCCCGCTCCTCGCATGTGATTTCTCATCCACCCCGTGAGTTACTTTGCGAACTGTGAATTTACGCCTTTCGTTGCGAAGTCATAAAATATACGAATAAGGCAATCTAAAAAAGGTCTTGAGAGCACAAAGCCTGATAAAACTCGAGCCGGATTAAGTCGAACGAGAAAAACAATCGAGTCATATTAATTTTAACGCGAGATTCGTTATGAAAATAATGAAATGTCTACCCGGGTGATAGTAACATGTCAGCAAATAATGGTATCGAAATCGCGAAAAAGCAAAAATAAAGTGAAATATATTTTTTTTTTATAAATCGTACAAAACTCACAACTAAAGCTAAATTAATCGTAAAAAAATGAAATTACAGGAAAATTGGGGTGACGCAACGGGTATTGACGGTTTTCATTTTGTTACTATGTACAATATATACTTTTATTTAAGGTCAAAACGTATATTATTTCTTTTTTTTTGGCGTGTATAAAAATAGAAGATCATGTTTTCAGACGCTCCTAGTACGTTACGTAAAATAATCCGGTTAGGACCTAGCATACATTTAAATAAAAGCGTGTCTACTGAATAAAAGCATTCTCAAACCAATCAAAGATAGCTCCCGTGTACACAAACATAAAGCGTCACGAGATTGTCATGTGTATGAGTTCCAAAAATTTGAGAAGTGTGGTTATCAATCGTGGGTGGAATGGTGCATGTTACTTGTGTGTAAAGTGATCACTTAACCAGCCTTTGAAAGGTCATAAGCCTTGTAAATACTTAGACTTCTATATTTTTCTTCATCTATATTCAGATGTCAAAATGCATATTTTTTATTACACGTATAATGTTTTTCAACTAAACAATTTTTAAATATATAAGTATAGAGAAAATCACAAGACAGTTTCAGGTTTTCAAGAAAATACATGATTTTTTTTTTAAATCCCTTTTATGTATTACTTATTTGTCTGAAAAAAAAATGTTCTAACAACACTTTTTTCAATGGTAAAAAAATCGTATTTTGTATATAAAATGTACGTATTCAATTTCGGCTTATTTGATTACAATAATAATGTTCTAACAGCAATTTTTTCAACGATAAAATAAATTTTTGCATTTAAAATGCAGTTGATGTTAAAAATATTCTGCAACGAAACAAATTCTGCAATAAAACAGCGGATTTCAATTATATTTCAGAACAATTAACCAGCCTTTCATGTTGTATGTATATTATAAAGTATAAAAAAAAATATGTACAAACAGAAAAATATACGAATTGTCGGCGATAGGTTTCCGCAAGTAATGGATACGGGTTATAGTGAATAAAAAAATATATATACAATAGCGCAGATATACGATCCGGCAGTGAATGGCAAGTAATGATTCATTTATTAAATGTGAATACGCTGAAATGCGGATAGATATATAGTTATATAAACACAGCCGACAAAAGCTACCAGAATCGCTCGTAATTCCAGTCGTGCGAACGGGAGGTATGAGGTCTGATCAAAATATACGGTGAATAATTTTATTACAAACAAAATAATAAGTTAACATGGAAATGGAAGTGATTTCCATGTGGTTTTTTTTCAATTTTTAATTTATTGAATGATAATTAATATATACATAACGAACTAACATTTCAAGCGTAAACATTAAAAACATAAATTAAAAAGTAAGTAAGAAGACTGTTTTTGTAAATTGTGCTAAAATCTATCCATTTTTATTTTAAGTTTTACTTATATTTACCAACTAAATCTTTAATAAAAAAAGAAGACTCTTGATAAGACTCAGTATATGTTAAGTCGCAACTTAATTTTCTCTAAATCCAGGTAACATTAAACGTAATTGATTTTTTTCTTAATACACCGTTTTTACACAAAACAATAAGTTTTTCTTCGAATAAATTATACGGTTTTGAAAAGAAAAGAGTTATTGAAGGGTAAGGAGTTTAATTTTTCTTATATATTCTAAAAATACATATAATAGTACATATAATTCATAAACAAAAAAAAATATATATACATTGTTTTGCAAGAGAAGTTCTGTCAGCAAGCCTAGATGCTTCTGTATCAGATTTAGGATGTGGGAGATTTTATATTTTTTAAAGGAATAACCCGCAAAGCCTCTTTTTTTAGAAGCTTGTCTGCAGGTGGGATAAATACATCGCAAACACCCAGCCTAATGGAAAATAAATCTTTCTTGAATTTATTTTGCAATTGGCGGAAATCGAATCTTTGACGCCAATTTCGCCGTTGAGCGTCTACCCAACTACGCCACAGCTTTAAATAATGTTTCAGTGAAACAATCTATCGGATATATGATATGAAATGGATGTAGCATCATCAGTTGCAGTTCCAAATTTTATTGCCCGTATTTTTTTTATCAGACCTCGTACGTTTCACTGAAAACACTGAAAACGCAAAGCCGCGATCCATTTGCCGTACTGAAACAAAGTTCGCTGAATTGGTGTGTTGATTGACGAAAAAGATAATTGGGGATCACGCCTACCGGGCCCAGGCCGGTTCGTGATGCGTATTGTTTTTAGATTAGTCTCGGTAATCAGCTGACTTTCACCATTAGACCTCGGGGTAAACAAACCCTCCGACTCGGCGCGCGGAATACTAATCTCCCGGCCGCACTGTGTAGCTTCCTTTCGTGCTTTACTTCCTGTATCCGAGGATTACATCTGCCCGATCTTACCCGCTGTCCTAATTCATTACTACTCTCATACTCTCTCGTTCGATCGATATTCGAGTCGGCGTGAATCAAACGCAAACAAAAGATTGTTTATCATATTATTTTTTGACATGGATGAAGAAGAATTTGGAATTTATGTATTAAATGTTAAATCAAACGCTGATTTTTTGAGTGTACGTCGTATTTTATTATTAACAAAACACATAAAAATCAATTTTGTGACAATTCGCCCACTCCTTTCAAGAACGTCATAATTCAAAAATCGTCAATTTTCAGTTGTTCATATTTTCAGAATACCCAGAAAATGTACTATGTCCCAGCAAAAGCGGCATATTTTTAACATAATATTTACACGCTACAGGGTAGAAAACGTTGTTTTTGCATTTTGAAGAAAAGGTATTGTTTACTTATTTTTTAAATAAACTAAATATTTTTCAAATGGAGAAAAAACCTTCAGGTTTTACCTAAAATGTTTTGTCGCACAGTAAAAAGTTCATTAAGTGGCTTGATATTTATTAAAACATTGTGTTATATTTTTAAACTTTATAAACGTTCTCCTAAAAAATCAAGTATTTTGATTTATGACGTTCTTGAAAGGAGTGAGCGAATTGTTCCGCCTAGTTTCAAACTTTTCAAAATTTTCAAACCTTTGTTTGAAAATGTAAATAATTCATTTGTGTGAATAGAAAGTTTGCAAAGACAGAGTGGTGTGGCGTTCTATACCTACCCATACGGGGAAGCAATGTGATGGTTAGTTAGTTAGTTATATTTTACTTGGTAAATACCTTTATTTTATATTTTGTGAAAAGTGTTTCGATGCATTCCGCATCATTTTAACTCCCATCTAAAAAAAATAATATAAGAGAAAAAAACAAACCAGAGGATGTCATTATGAATAAAGATACTTGCCAAGTAGGTAAGATGTATATTTACGTAATATATTTTACTCGGAAGGCTACGGATGTTGGATGAAAAGGAGAACAAAGATTAAAGAATTTTTTTACGTAAATAAAAAGAAAAGCAATAATCAAGAGGCCGAAACAAGTCCCAGGGGACCTATTACACGGCGAAGATGAACACATTAAGGACCGAGAAGGGGAAAAGGATAATCTGGAAGGGAAGAAAAGTTATGAAAGTAAAAAAGTGCCGAGGCAGACAGAGATAAGGCAACTCCTTGCTGAGTTAACATAAATCTACATGACTCGCTGCGGGCGAGGCGATGGATGAACTAAATCCACTGCTTTGACGTGTCGTTAATAACCAACGGTCCAGGCTGCTGACTTATTGTAAGATCAATCAGGGGAGCGTTCCGGAGATGGACTCGTGCAATTATTGAGGATATTTATTTGCGATCATTACTCGGCTGACTTCAGACACGTGTGGCCCAACAAAGATTGAAAATGAGCGTTAATCCGAGTGGGATTATCGGAGGAAATGTATCTGCTAGGCCTAAGCTATGCAGGCATTTGTTTAGTACTAGACCACATTTAGGCTTTACCGTAGGCATTAGTTAAGTAGTAGACCATATTTAGCAAAGTGTTTCGATAATGTTACTGATACAGTCGAAACGTGTTTCAAAACATTTGTGCTTCTTCGTATTGTGATACGTTTTGTTTGCTGCGCTGTTTTGAATTAAAAGAAAGCAAAAAGCATAGGAAAACGTATAAATGTTATGGTAATATTATGTTTATAAACCATATTGTAAGAAATATATACAAATAATTATTTTAATTTCATAACATAATACTATAGTTGCAAAACAAATATATTGTTTATTTATTTTTTATTCAAGCTGGAATAAAAAATAAATAAAATGAAATTTGATAAAATATAAGCATAATCGGCGTGTATGTGTGGAAAGATGTATGAATATGAAAGAAACGAAGACTATGTGCATAGACATATTGATGTGGCGTTCTATTTTCTCTCCATACCCCTGCGGCGAAGCGGCTTGAGGATTAGTTAGTTTTTAGTTTTTAAAACATACGAAAATCGCCAAAAAAGTGTTTTTTGTACCTGGTCAACTCAGAATCACCAATCACAATCAAAAATTGCAATCACAAATACAGTTTAAATTCTGTAGCGATATTGTCGCACCCATCATTTTATTAATTCATTTCTTTCTTGTTACATTTAAATGGAGAAATACGTGCACATATCGCTCACTCCTTTCAAGAACGTCATAAATAAAAAAATATGATTTTTCAGGAGAACGTTTTTAAAGTTTAAAAATATAATACAATGTATTAAAAATAAATATCAAGCCACTTATTGAACTTTTTACTGTGCAACAGATCTTTTTAAGTAAAAATTGATGGTTTTTTCTGCATTTGAAAAATATTTAGTATATTTAAAAAAATAATTAAACAATACCTTTTCTTCAAAATGCAAAAATGACACTTTCTGCCCTGTAGCGGGTAAATATTAAGTTAAAAATATGCCGCTTTTGCTGGGATATAGTACATTTTCTGGGCATTCTGAAAACATGCACAACTCAAAATTGGCGATTTTTGATTTATGACGTTCTTGAAAGGAGTGAACGATATGTATTTTATGCTCACAGCATAACTACTTCCTCGGGCGACATCCTCGCAACTACGCAGTGAATACAAACAATTGTCGTGGAATTACGTTTCAGCAAACATCTTGTAAAGTTTTTCTTAACTCTAGAGACGTACATCGAAACAAATGTTTACTGTTGAACAAATATGTTTATTTTGAATTTGAGAAAACATGTATTTCACAAATTTACTGGCGTATATACTATATATATATACTTATGTATGGTATATATGTGAATGTTGTATTCAATTACGTGGCAGAAATATATGAAAAGAGATGTAACGTTCTATCAAATAAAATAACGCTCCATTTCGGCGACAAAATTGTAAACGGTCGGGGAGTGGAACTCACGAAGTTGATTGATTACGTAAGGGGGATGTCTGGAAGACTTTCAATTGTGTGCCGTATTATTTCACGTCAAAAAGATGGGACGAAAATGTATTCCTTTTGATTTGAGCAGTGCGAGATGCGAGGATATACTTATAATATATTATATATATACTACAGTAAAACCTCGATAAAACGGACTAAACATTGCTGCAAAGTTATCTTCCAACCAACCGAAAACAGACTGGTGATATTGGTCAAAACGTTCGATACCTTATATAGCTGTTTGCAATCAGAGGGAAGATAATGCTTAAACATAAAAAAAACACATAAATTACAAATTACTGATGTATTAATTTAGCAACTACTTTATATTTTATAAAATATTTATTACGAATTGATGATAATAAGGAAGGCAAAGGAATTAAGGGAGGGAGGTGAAGGAAAAAGCTAAGGGATGAATGAGGTTTGATGGACAGCTAGGATTCTAAATAATTATTAATTATTTATTTGTATTCTCAGTTGTTTTTCTTCATTTGCTTCTTTTAAACATGATTCTTACCTTAGGTTTTTCTCATTTGTTTCTTATAAACACGCTTCTCACCTTATTTTTTTTAATGCGTGTTTACTATACCTATTTACTGTTTTATATTTTTCTTTGTATCAGTTTTGTCCAAATTTTTATCTTGTTTTTCACTTTCTTATTTGTGTTTCAGTCTTGATAACTTTAATCCCATGTCCCAAAATGAGAAATGTAAATTACTCATCGGAATATTAAATTTATATATATATATATATATATATATATATATATATATATATATATATATATATATATATATATATATATATATATATATATATATATATATATATATATATATATATATATATATATATATATATATATATATATATATATATATATATATATATATATATATATATATATATATATATATATATATATATATATATATATATATATATATATATATATTTATTCTGCTAGTGTCAAGTATTATTTTTATTTACAAATAAAAAAATAATTGAAAATAATAACAATCAATACTAAATTTCATAGTTTAAATGCGTTTAGCCTTATCATTTTAGAATAATGACCGCAATTCTAGAATTAGATTGAAAAAGAAGGGTGGATACTTGTTTTGAAATAAATAATAATAAATATCTTACACTTTTTTTTTGTTATATCCAAGCCCGTTAAATAGAGGTCCGTTATATGGAGGTTTTACTGTACACACGCGAGCCGAGACGATATTAGAAGTGCACCGTGGACAGGAAGAGTCGAGGGAGTCCTTAATCGTAAAGTAATTAGTGACACGCATCCCAGTTTGCCTCTCCGCCGGGATTCGGTGCGGGGCCAAATTACCTAAGTTGATGCGTTGGCATTTCACAAACAAAACAGAGTAACAGTGGTACTTTGATTAATGAAAACTTCCGAAGGAACACCCCCCCCCACCGCTCGCAAGTAATGGCGACCGTCTGTTCCGATCCTCTTAAGAGGAGAGTCCAACAGACAATATGTTGGGAGAGGTTCTTATTAGTGACGCGAATAAAACAAATCGCGTGGACTTAATGACCAGATGATCGTGAATAACAGTCAACAAAATCGACCGCGAGGAAAACCGATAAAAGAGAGAAGTAAATATAAACAAGAGAACAGCATCAAAAGATCGTTGCGTTTTTATTCTAAGGCAAAGCGGTGCGCGCTGGGCATACAAAGTTAAGGGTGAACTCTCAAATATACAAACTTAGTACGCTACCAGCTGCGCGAGAAGCCACACGTGTTGTCCGCGCACATTTTTTTTAAGAATATAAATATATTAGAATTTACTTTCTTTTCGAATATAAAATAAACGTTGAAAAAAATATGTGTATCATTTTAAAATTAGTAAAAGTCAGTCAAATAAAAATCTTTTAAAATCCTTTAAATATTCAGTAATTTATTAAGGCTGAAATCTCAAACGTAGGAATTCATAACGCGGACGCGTTATCACCCACGATTTTTTTTTTATATTTAAAAATTAAGTAAGTATTTGATATATTGGAATTTAACTTTTTTTAAATACGAGTATATATTGAAACGGTATTTTAAGCAAAAAATTCAATTACGTCACAAGTTACCCGGGTTTAAATAAAATTAAGTTACGGGTTATAGATTATCATGCCTTAACCAAATGGTACTCGCATAAATTAGAAACCGCACCAGAAGCGCCTTGCGCGGCGCCGAAGGTGCGAGTATAGGCGACTCTACCTACTGTGAGAGTTGCAGACTTTGGTACTGAGATCCAAAAATACTAGCTAAGGTCACCTTTAGTAGAGTGAAATACCCTCTGTACCAGTGAACTAAATTATACACATTCTTAGGAGATGATCCCTCACCGTTCCTTCTGCGCATACAAAGGGGTAATTTGCTATCTACAAACCCTCGAATATAAATAAATAATTGCCTAGGATCCACACAAAGCAAAGAGTAAATTTGCAAGCTCTTGTGATGTAAAGTGTTTTTCAAATTCAAATTTCCCGCAATAAATTGATGGTGGCACCCGCCGTGTTGCATGTTGCGCCATCTTGTTTAACTACAGCTCTGTCACATCAATGCCATTCTACTGAGGAACAGTCAGTAATCATGGTTATGTAGCGCTCTCGATTGACCGTAACGTTCTGTCCGGCATCGTCTTTTAATAAATGTGGGCCAATGATTCCACCTGCCCATAAAGCACACCACACAGTGAATTTTCATGGAAGTAAGGGCGTTTCGACAAAGGCTTCTGGGTTTTCTCCACTCCAAATGAGGCAATTCTGCCTTTTGGGATAGTCATTTAACAAAAAATGTGCCTCATCGGTGAACAAAATTTTGCGTTAAAAAAAAAGATCAAGCTGAATATTGTTTTCGGTCCATTTGCCGAACCTACGACGCGCATAACGGTCATTTAGTCTATTCACGGTGAAATGGCAGAACGTACCGACTAAAAATCAACTGTCAACTGTCAAATTTACAGTCTATAGAAACAATGTTGCCAATTTAAAAATAAACCTCTAAAAAATACCCGACAGAATGATACTACTTCCCTCTGTCGTTCATCTCGACTTTCCCACATAATTTATCATTGTAAACAGATAGTTTACCTATAATCGGATATTGAATATATTAATATTGCATACTTTGTAATGATCGAACAATTGTGTGTCTCGACAAAATAGCTTGTGAATCAGTCTATAAAAAAGTTAACAAGTTTTCTCAGGGAAAAAGAGCGTGGGTACGTACTATACAGAAAACAATGAATCTTGCTTACGATGCAAAAAGAAAAGTAAAATACCGAGTGCACAATAATTGTGAAACATCGTTCAATCAACTTGTCGTCATTCAATTAGCGTTGGATATCGTAAGAACTAGATCAAACACCTTTTCGTATGAATTAATTATGGGGAGAATCGTTTTTTTTCACTTTAATATTTATTCAATATTACTGAAGCGGAGGGCTGATCACCTTTCCTTCATGTGTTAACGATCAAGATAACACTGCGTTTATATGATGCAGTGCCCTATGCACCATAGGGGTGCGGATAAGGGTTTGAAGGAAGGAAGGAATTATGGGCAAACGAATGATTAATTTTACAACATTTTGAGAGTGTTTAAAAATCTTCATAAATCTAGGTTTCTAGATTCGTTCAAAATTTTCAGGGTTTAAATTCTGCACTTGGAAGTCATTTCCACATTTTTTTTTACTCTAAATTTTGTGAATAAAATATTCTGGTCAAATTATAAGCTGCATAAAAATAGTTAAATCACGTTTTCAGGCGTTTCCAGGTATAAAAAAAAAATAATGTTAAGGTCTTGCATACATCCAAATAAAAATTTTCTTATAAACTCATATGTACAGTGTCTCGAGATTTATGATTTATGTAGGAGTTCCAAAACTGAGTAGTGTGGTTGTCAATCCTGGGTAGAATAGCGAATGTTACAGAGACGTGTGGCGTTCTATTCTACCCCTGCGGGGAATCAACGTGATGATTAGTAAGTTAGTTAAGTATAAGCAAGTTAAATCGTATAAAACGGCTATTTTTATTATGTAGAAAATGAAACCATAAAGTTATTACCACATAAATTATGCAACAGATATTAGATAGCACCCGAGAGAATGCGATAAACTGCGTAGATACCAAAATAAAAATAAATGGCGTCAAAATCGCATTCAAATCATATAGCTCTTTCCAGGGCGAGCAAAGTGACCCCAACGGCCGCCGTCTAGGATTCGTTAGTGTCGCGAGCTGAACGGGTCCTTAATATATGAGACCATTTCATTTTTCAGGGCATTAGTTAGCCTCGCTGAAGGGGAGATACGCAACTGTCCGAAGAAAAATGACCGAACGTCGACATTTTATTATACAGTAAAACCTCGATATAATGGACGTCTATATATCGCTCACTCCTTTCAACAACGTCATATTTAAAAAAAAAACTTGATTTTTCAGGAGATCGTTTTTAAAGCTTTAAATTATAATGAAATGTACTAAAAATAAATATCAAGCCACTCGTATATCAAAAAAAGTTGATTTTTCAGCAGATCGTTTTTAAAGTTAAAGAATATAATTAATACAATTTTAGTATTTTTTTTTATTTAAAAACAAAATTGGATGATTGATTTTGTGTCGCCCAAAATCTGTTTGTATATTGCAGCTGTCTATTTCACAAATCGCTCACTTCTTTGAACAACGTCATATATAAAAAAAAACTTGATTTTTTAGGAGATCGTTTTTAAAGTTTAAAAATATCATACAATGTATTTAAAATAAATATCAAGCCACTTATTGAACTTTTTACTGTGCAATAGATCTTTTTAGGTAAAACCAGACTGTTTTTTCTCCATTTGACAAATATTTAGTATATTAAAAAAATAACAAAACAATACCTTTTCTTCAAAATGCAAAAAACAACACTTTCTGTCCTGTGCCTTTCCCGGTAAATATTAAGTTTAAAATATGGCTCTTTTGCTGGGATATAGTACATTTTCTGGGCATTACGAAAACATGCACAGCTGAAAATTGACGATTTGAGATACAAGACGTTTGAATTTATGCATGTATGTATGTTTTATGTGTGTATCTTTAACAAATAAATTAAATAAAAAATAGAAAAAAAAACTATGTAAAGATGTCAAAATGTAAAAATAACTAAAAAGTGGAGAAATACATATTGTGAACAAGGATTCGGACACGCGAAAAATTGCTGTTAAATGACAGATATTAAATTTTGATACAGGATGATTTAAATCGATTCCGAATTGCGATCCACCCTCGCGATAACATTAAAAAAAGTAATTTTTGTCCTCATAACGAGGCACTGTCACAAACCATACATAACAAAGTGTCGGCTCGCGGCCGTAAACTGCCGGGCAGGGCCGAGCGCCGCGGGAGCCTTTGGAAGAATTGGATTTATTTGCGACGTCGCGCGTGCGATTTTACACGGACTTCGGACGCCGCAAACCGGGAGGGTTTATCGAGATTTATCGCAGGAAAGGGGCTGACGTCACGCGCCAGGAAGGCCACAGGCCGAGCTTCGAATTTTTTACTTATTTATTTATTTTAAACATATTACATACATAAGTCACGTATAGAATATTGCCAATGAGCAATTTCCATCACTCATTTTGGGATTACGGTTAACAAAACTGAAAAACAAAGAAAGTACCTTACAAATGCGAAAACACAGGGCAAAATGTAAACTATAAAGCGATAAAAGGTGCAGTAAATAGGCACATATAAAAAAAAACAGGTACTGTAGAACGGGGCTACTTAAACTTTGATGTATTACTTGAGCCCAGTACAAAAAAAAATAGATCGTGGTATCGATCGAAGTATCGTGATAATAAGTGTCACTTGTTAGAGAAACAATGAATCATGTCGATACGTACATTATTGTAGACCAAATACAGATTTTTTTTATACTGGGCTCAAGTAACACGTCAAAGTTCAAGTAGACCCGTTCTACAGAACTATTGAATAATACTACTTCTCTCTGTCATTCATCACGATTATTCCACATAATTTATTATTGTAAACATATATATTACCTTTAATCGGATATTGAACATATTAATTTGCATACTATGTAATGATCAAATAATCATGTGTCTCGACTACAAATATACTGTTGACTGTCATATTTTGGATATTAAAAGCATTACTAACTTTGTGGTATGGTAATATAATACTATCCCTATCATTCATCGTTTAAAAGTGGTAATACACAAAGTAAACGATGAATGATATGGAGAGTGTTGTTTACTGTCAAATTAATAGTGTGTAGAAACAATTATGCCAAAAATAAACCTCTACAAAAAACACCGTATATTTTCTAAGGTTTTCATAAACACGGCTCAGGTACGTATAACAAATGAGAATGGATGCTATGAGTGAGGGGGGTCCTATCGGCAGAGAGGCTTGTATTCCATCACGCAGAGATACCGTAAATATAAAGAAACACTGCGCCTTTCTTCACCCTTAAAAGATGCTGACGGAACGAGGCGGTAGGAAGTATGATACATACAAGCGATCCCTCAAAACCCGCTACTTACATAATATCGCTCACTCCTTTCAACAACGTCACATGTATATAAAAAAAAATCGTCAATTTTCAGTTGTGCATGTTTTCCAAATGCCCAGAAAATTTACTATATCCCAGCAAAAGCGGCGCATTTTAAACTTAATATTTACCCGCTACAGGGCAGAAAGTGTTGTTTTTGCATTTTGAAGAAAAGGTTTAAGTTATTTTTTCAAATAAATTAAATATTTTTGAAATGGAGAAAAAACCTCCAGATTTAACCTTAAAAGATCTGTTGCACAGTAAAAATTCAATAAGTGGCTTGATATTAATTTTTTATACATTTCACTATATTCTTAAACTTTAAAAACGATCTCCTGAAAAATCAAGTTTTTTATATATGACGTTTTTGAAAGGAGTGAGCGATATGCGAAGTAAAAGTAGCCATGGAAGAATGCATACTTTAATTTAAAATTATCTAACCTCTAAATGACTATGAAATCTTCTTTATACTCTGATCAATTAATGAAATTTTTTTAATTTATTCTTCTTTTTCTAACCCTTATCCACACCCAATGGTGCATAGGGCACCGCATCGTATTGACGCAGTGTTATCTTAAACATTATTTACATGCAAGGGCGTGACTTTCATTTAGACAGAAAAGCACTGCCTATCCTAACTTACCCGCGTGACATTCAAAAGCGCAACCAGAACTTACCCTACCTTACTAAGTAGCACTAGCTTACCTTACTACCTATCTCTACTGCCTACCCTAGTAACAAGTACCTAGCTTACCTTACTACCCACCACTACTGCCTATAACCAATAAAACTTGAGTTCACACTTAATAAGGATTTTATTAATTGATAAAAAAATATACAACATTTTGAGTGTGTCCAAATACTTGTTCACAAAATCTGGATTATCTTCAATCACATTTTCATATTATTTTTTGACACCAACAGATGTCTCTATTGAAGTTCTAGTGATTCAAGAACAATGTTTCGAAATTGGTTAATATATATATATATATATATATATATATATTATATATATATATATATATATATATATATATATATATATATATATATATATATATATATATATATATATATATATATATATATATATATACATATATATATATATATATATATATATATATATATATATATATATATATATATATATATATATATATATATATATATATATATATATATATATATATATATATATATATATATATATATATATATATATATATATATATAGAACTTCCAAGAATTTGAGTACTGTGGTTGTCAATAAAAGGTAAAATTGGTGAATGTTACACGTGTGTAAAATGATCACTTAAACCAGCCTATGACGGTCGTCAGCCCCGTAAATGTCCAGATCTCCATATTCTTCTTCATCTTTGATGAGATATCAAAAATAATAAGGTTTATAGATCATTAAGTGGATTTTTGTTTCTTCATAACTAATTGAACATGTTTTTATTTGAATCTGTGTCGGGAACAGGAGGTATTTTTGACATCTCATCTTTGATGAGATGTCAAAAAATAATATCTTGTATCATTTCGTGATTGAGGAAACATGACGTAATCACCTTCGTAAAACGCTATCTGTCATGGTAGACAGAAATTCAGAAAAACGTTGGCAAGGTTTTATAGAGCGACATTTTAACGGTGGATTTTTTTTTCAATCAAAAGTTCACAGCGAGATTCGTCTTTTCCGTCTGACTTTGCCACGCGATCGCCCGGAGTAAAATACATAGTAATGAAGTTAGATTTGTTCCTGAACTTTATCGTCTCCTCGAACTACAAGCAACCTGCCGCAGTATTCAGAATTACACAGCCAATGTACAGGTGTTACTTTTTAGACGATTGTTTTTTTTTTTTAACTGGCAACTTTGTTTCTACAGACTATTAATTTGACAGTTGATAGTTAATTCTGACAGAAGATGGTCCGACGACATAGTCGCTGTGGGGGGTAAAAACTGGCTGCAAGCAGCAACCGACCGGAGGAAATGGAAAGAAGGGGAAAAGAGGCCTATATCCAGCAGTGGAGGTCAGAGGGCTCATGAAGAAGTTGATTTGTAGTCAGAACGTTTTGCCATTACACCATGAATAGACTGAATGACCATTATGCGCGTCGCAGGTTCGCGAATGGGCCGAAAACAATATTCAGCTTGATCCTCTTTTGCAATGCAAAATTTTGTTCACCGACGAGGCACATTTTTGGTTAAATGGGTATGTCAATAAGCAGAGTTGAGAATTTGGAGTGGAGAAAACCCAGACGCCTCTGTTAAGACGCCCTTACATCCATTAAAAGTCACCGTTTGGTGTGCTTTATGGGCAGGTGGATTCATTGGCCCAATTTTTTAAAAACACAATGTTGGCCAGAATGTTGTGCTCAATGGAGTGCGCTACGAAACCATGATTACTCACTTCTTTGTACCTCAGTTGAATAGCATGGATGTGACAGAGCTGTGGTTTCAACGAGATGGAGCAACATGCCACACTACCATCAATTTATTGCGGGAATTTCGAATTTATACACCTTTAAAAAAACACCCTAAACGTATAGAAAAAACCCTAAACTTTGGAAGAAAGATTAAGTTGATATACTCATACAAACAACTACAGTCTATCGAAGGGAAAATCCATAAAACCATATACAAAATTACGTGTGAATGACTATGTACCCATCTACTTATATACATATGGCAGATTGGTGTTTCGTACTTTCTAAATTACAAAGCTCTTACGAAGAAACTGTTAAATACAGAGAGTAACTCGCGTTACCAAGTTTCTGAATAAATGGATGAAGAGAAACTTCCAACTTTTTAAAAGATTATTAACCGTTGATTGAGTCTATTGTTTATTTAGTCGAACTCTGTGTTGTTTTTAAAGTACCTACTTCAAAATCGCGTATTTCTAACAAGAAATACAATTACCTCCCAATTAAATTATATTGTAAGTTTTATCATTATCATTATTTAATTGGTGATTAAAATAATTGCTTTAGAGCGCTTGTGCACTACACTGACTTTTACCGTCCGGCAGTCCGGTTTAAAAAAAAAATAAAAGTGACTACGACAGTTTAGCGTAATCTAATTTACGCGCACCGTGATCACGCACCGATCAAGTGCACCGATCCAAAGAAAGACGGCCAAAAGCACAAGCCAATCCAAGCCAATCATCCGTTTTATCATGCTTACCGGACTGCCGGACAACAAAATTCCGTGAAGTGCACAAGCGCCCTTAGGATGAGTTATGTATATTCGTTGAATATGAAATCTATAAAAAAAGTCTCTAAAGAAAAAATGAGTATTAATGGAATTATATTATTTATTGACCCGGCATTAACTTTCTGGCATGACATGTTGATTATTAAAAAAAACACTTATATAATACCACTTAATGGGTTTTATTTCATTACCACGACTAGTTTCGAAAACTACATGTGTTTTCATCTCCAGTTTTACTACTCACCTGTAGTTGAAAACATCTGAAGTTTTCGATACTAGTCGTGCGTAATGAAATGAATCTCATTAAGTGGTATAACACAACTGTTTAATTTTTCAGGAAATAACATACTCGTATGTATGTACACATATAAATTATTTAACAACAGTCATAAACAAAAGAAAATAATTTCGAATTAATAAAGGTGTGTCAGCAAAAATTAAATATCAGCATATTGGTAAATGCCTTCATTGTCTGCAATATAACGCTCCACGACAAGGAAGAAGCGATAGACGACAGTGGTGTAGAATACGTAGGTCCCAACATACACGCAATATTAGATGCTGTGGCTGATATATTCTGCGATATACAGTATCTTCCCTACTTCCGACATCGCACAGCTCTCACAGCGACCCCAAAACGAACCCCTATCTACTAGACTTAGCCGTAAAATTTATGCGGTAATAAAATAAGACACTTCCCGCACCGCACTAGTGTCGGAAGTATCGATTCACGCGTTAATAACGATTGACCGTTGTCACATCACGAATAGGTTCAAGCCGTAATAACGATTGACCGTTGTCACATCACTACCGCGCCACGGATCTCATCTTCGGCCACAATGGGCGGGAAATGGCGGATTCCGAAATTAAATTCAAACGGGACACAAAAGAAACGCCGAATACGCTATATACGGAGGCAATAAATACCAGCGTTCGTCTGTGTTCGCAAAAGTGGTATAATTTACGTACGGAACCCCTACCCAAGTGCGGAAAAGAGAAAAAAAGCAATATCGAGATTAAACTAACGGGGTAAAAAACGACCCGGCCTAAATTAATAATTTTACTAGCTAACGAACGGCAACAAAAAATAGGAAAAAGGTGTCTTTTATATATATATGTTTTTAAATGGCCAACTGGTTTGTTTTATTTTTACAGTCGAAAATAAAAATATTTTGAGAGAGATATCGTTTTTTCGAGGGTTTTTATTATTTACTACAGGAAATTGTATTTACACTGTTGGGTTTTCCTCTTTTTTAGAAATACACAAAAACAATACATTGGACTGTCTTTTCACACGGTGGATACGTTTCACGCATACCGTGTAAAAATATAACAGAATAAAAAAAAAATTCAATTCATTATCAACACAACAAACGAACCGTTGCTCGAAGTTGGACAATATATAACACCTACTCTAGGCAACTAAAAACTGGTGAAATGCGAATGCTTAGATGGTCAGCTGGAGTGTCCCTTAGAGACAAAGAAAAGAGTGCACGCATTCGTGGAAGCAGCACGCTCATTGCGGACAGCGTGCTTCTCAACAACTGCTAAAATAGCGTTTGCCCACAAGATTTGTGAAATTAAATCAATTTAAAATGTGTGCTTTTCTTTCTTTTTAATTTAACCACACTGAACCACAGCAAGGCGTAACAGGTCTAGTATGAAATATAACACAACATTTTCTTTTTTTTACAACAACAAATATTAAAAAAAAAAAAAACAACTCACTGAGATTTTTGTCTACCGGTTTCGAGACGGTAGGTGACATATTATAACATGACCTAATTTTTGTTAAAAAAGTTAAAATGACTTACAACAAAGTAAATGCTTTAAATATTAAAAATACTGATAATTTTTTTAGTTATCATCAGAATGGAAAGATCATAATTGGCATATCAGCAAGGAATAAGTTTCTCATGGACTCGTAAGGCAGGACTACAAAAGCTTGGGAAAGATTGATAAAATGCCTCATCCCTAAATCCAATAAGCTCATCTGCTGCCCGCATACAGAAGGCCGGGGCGTTTATTCCGTGTACAGTACCGGGACAGATTATTAATATCAACAACAAAAGTTTGCAAAAACGTAGCAATAAGAAAGTATTGCCTTCATCTCTCTGAACTTCGGGTGAAAATGCAGTTAAACGCGATTTATGAAAAACATTAAATGTCGTTCTGATTAACACACATGAACAAATTGAGATAATTTAGAATCCAAGAAAGAATAGTAAGTGACTTCGAAACACGAAATCTTCTTGAAATTACTCATTTATTTTTTTACAAAAATGTTAATAATAATAGTATATAACCACTCACCGAGATTTTTATGTCTACCGGTTTCGAGACGTACCCGTCTCTTCGTCAGGACAATCACTAACACAGCATGCAAACAATACCACCCTTCACCACCATAGCACCATTTACACACTAAAAACTACACAAAATGTCTAACACACGCAATTTTCGGTCGACATGCACTTAAGTTTTCGACAGACATGCGTTACGAGCCGAGGTTAAACATGCAATAGAATTAGACCTATAGACGAATCAACTTTTATACTTGTAGGATGAAAGCAGTGGGCGGGGTTCGAATTGGATACTGACGAATCGTGCTTAACCGATGTCGAGTCAAACAATGGAGTATAAGTTAATTTATTTAGCAACCGACAAAAATGTTTATAACTATTGTTGTTTTCTAATCTAGGTTTTATATTATTTCCGTCAGTGTTTTGTCATTATTCAACACACTGATATGGTCCATTTTTTTATTGAAACAAAAATATGAATTGACAAACAATTGTGCATAATATTCAAATTCGGAAAATTTATTAATAGCTTAAAAAAACTTTACATCTAGAAACGATTATGATCAATCTATGAATTCTACAAGTTCTACTAAAATTAATAATTTTGTACTTAAACATTTTCAAATGAATTACATAAAATTTAAGTTAAATATTATTTCTCGTAGTAATTTGTCCAGGGAGTGTAATATACATACATATATTTTGGCACGAAATCCTTAAAACCTGAACCGGACGCAAATAAAGGACGCTTTGTAGGCGACGTTAAGCGCTTCACCTTTCTTGAGCAAAATTATGGATATTTTACGGTATCCAATAAAGACTTTGGACGATTGAAAGCTTCCTCATGTGCGAAAGCGCATTGCGGATAGTCTAAAATCTTCTTTGTCTTTTTCTTCGCCTTTTTTCTTCTTTTTTGCTTGGTGTAGGCCTTGTGACCTGTTTTTAAGAGGGACTAGCCTCCTGCGATGTCGATTCCTAGCTGTCAATCCATTTCTTTGGTGGTCTGCCCGAGAGTCGTCTTCCTTGGGGTGGAGTGCGTTGTAAGGGAGTCTGGATGGTTTCATTCTCCACACATGCGCATACCATTATCTTCTTCGTTGCCTTCCCCACCTAACGACATCTTCGATCTAGCGTAGTCTATCTAGTCTCGTAAACCGTTATCAGACATGCTCCTTAGAGTCTTCGTTCACAGTTATTTTACCTCATTTTTTTTCAAGGAATCATGATTATAAGAAGTCTTGTATTTTGGGAGTACTTTTGCAAAACTGACAAATAAATTTGATTAAAACTGAGTAAAGTTGAAAACACTTGTCCGCCTCCGTAGTGTAACGGTCAGCACGCTCGGGTACCGTTCTGGAGGTCCCGGGTTCGATTCCCAGAAGGGGGTGGGTCAAATAAATATAAGTGATTTTTTCACTGTAATATTTATACAATATTACCCTGGACTGGTACCTGAAGCGGAGGGCTGGTCACCTTCATGTGTTGACGATCAAGATAACACTGTGTTAATATGATGCAGTGCCCTATGCACCATTGGGTGCGGATAAGAGTTAAAAGAAAAAGAAGAAAGTTGAACACTATATCCTTTTGGCCCGAATCTAATTAATGATCTGAATACATACATAAATTGGATACAGTACGTTCAGAGACCCGACGTTTAATTGCGACCGATAGTTTGGCAAGTGTCCTTGTCGATAATGTTTTATGAGTAGGGTCTGCTGTAACGTCTTCAGGTCCACGAGGAACCTCTTGGTTTATGGAGGGGAAATAAGGAGCGTGACGTTAAGGGGTTGATAAATAGGATCAGGACCGCAAAACTAGTCCCGAAGGAAGGCGCTCCGTGACACTCGCATGTAACTGGAACCGGTGTAACCCCGAGAGGGTTAAAATGTACACACATAATATAAGGTAACACTAGTACCTATATGCGCATAGGTTATTATCCTACAGAGATTTTCATCCCTGTATAGTTTACTAGGTAAGAAGCAATACAATGGACATGGTACGAATTTTTTTTTTGACATCTCAACATAAATGAAGAATATGGAAGTCTGGGCATTTACGGGGCTTACGACCGTCATAAGCTGGTTTAAATAATCACTTTACACACGTGTAACATTCACCAATTTTACCCATTATTGACAACCACACTACTCAAATTCTTGGAAGTTCTATATATATGATCCAATTTCGAAACATTGTTATTGAAACAATATAATTTTCACTCAAGACATCTATTGGTGAGATAAAGAAGCTTTTTTATTGAGCAGAAACTCTATTATTTGTATGTGAGGCTTGAATCCTGGATTATAATCACATACACGAGAAACGCCAGAAAAAAATGAAAAATAACTTTTGTAATTTGAGATAATCCAGATTTGTGAACAATTATTTGGACACACTCAAAATGTTGTACATGTTACTAAGCAGCATGTGCACAATAGTAACATGCTTTAGTGCTAATAATGAGTACGTGTATCTAGACCTTTAATTAATTTAGATTAGCTATATATAACTAAAGCGGGATTATATAAAAAAAATATACGAATAAAAGGACTAGCAAATAAAATGGCGCAAACGATGAGATAAATAAAATTCTAATTAATATTCGGTTTTAGTATTCGGAGACGAAGAAGTAACGATAATGAATAAAAGCTAAGGTAAACAGGATAGCAGGAATTTACGGCGGTGTTAATGTCGGGAACAGTTTACGGCCTCTCCGCATCTTCTAGTCTCCTGATACTCCCGACTTCCCGATGTATCGCGCAGATATGCCGGAATAATGTTACCGGGAAGCGGTAATGTGTCCAGATAGCGAAAAATGTCGAAGGGAACGTACGGCTCCCAGAGGTCACTTTACACCATCGTCGGGATAACGTACGAACGTACACGACCGGCCAATAAAAGGAAGAATCTAGTCTACAGTGACGACAACGTCCAAATAAAATCCTATAGCAAGCCGTTCTAACGCAGCGAGCTAAATAAATACTTATTTTCTCATTAATTGATTCGGCAGCCACTTTGTGGTAAAATCTATATATTTTTAATTAATGTTTTACTTAGTTAATACCACTATTTCTTAAAATCTACTGTGATATGTGTTTTGATGCATTCCGCATCATTTTCAAACACCGTATGTGTATAAGCTAATTCTAAATTTTAGACCCTCTTCAACCTTCAACGTCCCAAGGACCCAACTCTAATTACAAATTACAAAATGTGCCCTCACTGAGTTGTCCCATGCCGAGGGCATATATTTTAAGTACATGATATGGCCGATAGCTTGTAAAAAAGATGATTCAATAAAAGATTCGTCTTAAAGCACAGTAACGTGGTGATCAGTACACCAAAATGACTGAAGCGAGTATTAAAACACCCTGTCTGCTACAGCTAAAACACGATACTAATTTGAAAGGGGTAGAAAGATGATTAATCTCCAATTAGTGCAGGCAGCAATTCAAATTAATAATACGCATATTTACCAAAACGTACCCCTGAAAACCAAACGAGCTATCCTGTATTCGGGTATATTTTTTTTTATAACTTATATGTTTAAACATATAACATACTTAAGTCACATATACAATATTTCCGATAAGTAATTTCCATTTATCAATTTGGACATGGGATAAAGGTTAACAAGGCTGAAAAACAAATAAGAAAACGTAAGGCAAAATGTAAAATATAAAGCAATAAAAGGTACAGTAAATGGCATATCAAAAAATCATAAAGTAAAAAGTTTGTATAAAGGAAAAAAATAGAACCTAGAACTAATCACTAACACAAATTCTTTCGATAAAGTATTTTTTCAGTTCATTCATTTTGGATCCCTGACTGGGTTGTATTTTATACAGTCAGGCAGCTGGTTAATTTGGGTATAGGCAATATATTGCAACTACCTTACTCCAAACTTAGTTGTGTTTATCGGCTCCACGTGTATTTTATTATGTCCTCACGATGAAATCATAAAAAAGAGGGAAAAGCTTTGAGCCCGGCAATTTGTTATGCCTTGTCGTTTAGAAATTCTCTCATATATGAATGAGCATAACAACTCATTATGGGGTGTAAGATATTAATGAACTTACACAGGCACACCCTTACAATCTTATAGGACTTGTCAGGGCTGCAAAATTGCCTTTCAAAGCCCAAAGGTTACGAGAAAGGGGTGAAAGAAACGGAGGAATAAAATTTACAACAAAAATATCGAAATCGAAAGTACACAACCATGATACACGATTTACACATAACAAAGGTTTGATAGTCCCAAGAATTAACAATAAATATGGGAGTCGAACACTGCAATATATCGTTCCAATTTTTTTTATTTTGTTGCCGACGGAGGTAAGAGGTCAAAATAAAATATGGAACAAAAGCAAAATAAAGGAATGGGTAAATGATCAAGAGTTAATTCTATGAAAATTGTCAACAAGTTTGTATTCTTAATTTTCTCTCTCTTTTGTGTGTGTATATTAGGTGAAAATGGATAAAAACAATAAAAAATGTATGCAAAAAGCACTCCACCGACAAGACACATAAAAGGTGGCTTGGTGGGTCTCAGCAAAAAATATTTTTAATTTGTTTATAATTCTTATTTAAATAAATGTATTCTTTTTTAGTATTTGAAAATAAAACAGTTTTGTATACGGTTTTTTTTTCAAAACAAGAGCGATAAAACAAAAGAAAATAATCCATACTATATAGAGTTACTGGGAACGAATGCGTGCCCGAGTACCATCAGCGATAATTTATGTTTGAAAACAATTAATGGAAAAAGTGTGAAAGGTATCTTTATGAACGAACTCGTTTAACGCCAATAGCGGAATTCCTAAGACCAAAATGGAATAACAAAGGGACTCGGATATTCTGATGCATTTATAACTCAAAAGACTCAAGATCATATTAGCCCCGTAAATGCCCAGACTTATTCTTGTACAGAAAGAAATATTCTTCTTCATCTATGCTGAGATGTCAAAACGTAAACTCAAATTCTTGGAAGTTCTATATATATGAACCAATTTAGAAACCTTGTTCTTGAATCACTAGAACTTCACTAGAGACATCTATTAGTGAGATGTAAAGAAGTTTTTTTATTAAGCAGAAACTCTTATATTAGTATGTGAGGTCCGATATATATAGAACTTCCAAGAATTTGAGTAGTGTGGTTGTCAATAATGGGTAGAATTGGTGATGTTACACGTGTGTAAAGTGATCACTTAAACCAGCCTATGACGGTCGTCAGCCCCGTAAATGCCCAGACTTCCATATTCTTCTTCATCTTTGATGAGATGTCAAAAAATAATATGAAAACATTTTACTCTTAGTTTTCAAAAAATATTTGGAATTTTTCTCAAAATATTGAAATTCCTGTTCATAAATGTGCAGAGGGTAATTTGAAAGGGGGACTAGAAAGCAAATTCAGACATTAATTTTAAGGAAGAAAGATGAAGAACGATGAAAAACATTACGTAAATTTGACTCACTAAATGCGAATAAACCGTCAAAAATTGTGGCTATTCATCACGCCCTAAGCCCCAACAACAATGGAAAATATTACACATTTTAAGGAGAGCTACCCGACACAATCCAATTTATCATTTATCCTAAAAACAATGCGAGAATAATTACTACACATTTCGTGGATGTCAAAAATAATGAATATTTAAACTACTGTCGGATTTGTGTTACGAGATTTGAAAAGCTTTTCCGATATTTTTTTACAGAAACAGAGGGAGCTCACCACCATGTGACAATGCTCTCAATTTGGGATGAATTCTGAGAGAGGGCTATTTTAGTATTTTTTTTCTCTCTAAAAATCGCAAAATATTTAATTCAATATCCGTGCATGGAAGTGAAGCGTAGAGTTGGCAAACTAAGCATAAAAGCAGAATAATAAAGTCGAAATGCGACCTCTCAGAGAAATGAGCGGTAAAACAATGAATATTAGTTGTTCGAATGGTGAAAAAGGGAAAGAATGTAAGGCTGATAAGCATTATAGATAAAATTAAGAAAAGTGTCCTGAGATAGTTTGAGCAGATGAATCGAATGCCTGAAGAATCAGTAATAGCAGCAGAGAAAGACTGAGGAAAAGTTAGTACGATCAAGTATTTAAAATATTTGAAAGTGTTCAGGTCAGGAGTCGGAATAATCAGCAATTATGAGGAGCTGAATAATGTGGAAGAGACTAAGATTGTTTGTAAAGACAGAATGGTATGGCGTTCTATACTCTCCGCTTACCCCTGCGGTGAAGTGGCGGTTTTAGTTTGTGGTAGTTTTTTTAGCAAGTTAGTAACAGGAAAAAATCATAGATAAATCAAGTTAAACGTCTTGTCCCTTGATTTATCTATATTAATCTATATCTCCAAAGAGCAAGAGCAGGAGACAGTTGCTGACTGATATCAAGGTCCGGAAGGTATCCTATCTGGGGCATGTGCTCAAAGGAAAGAAGTACGAGCTATTGAAACTTATCATAAAAGGCAAAATAGAGGGTCGACGAGGTGTGAGCAGATAACAGATCTCCTGGCTCCGGAATATACGAAAGTGGACGGGGATCAAAACCGTCGAGGCGCTGTTTAGAGCTGCCCAAGACAAGGACAATTGCTCTTAAATGATAGCCGACGTCAGGGGGACCTGACATGAGCACAAGAACACAAGAACACACACATAAGAGAAAGAAGACACAAGGCGTACATACATGCGTTACATACCCGCAAACACTTTCATAGACTTGTGTCGCCTGATATGAACATAATGAGATAGATATGAGTCCTGATTTCAGATATTTCTCGTCGAGTCGTTCCCCTGTCTTTAAGAAAAATACAGCGCAGTATCAAAGGAAATTGAGTACACCATAATTTACCACGTCATATATAAAGGGAACGACTACTGGTAGCGTTATCAATGTACCTTCATAAGTAACGAAGAAAATATGGCAATGTGATGTACGAATAATGATAATTTCTATTACAGAAATCCTGTGCAAATCCTAATGTATGGAAGTGAAGTACGTATATCTTATATGTATTATTCGATATACATAGATCTGAGAAAGTAAATTTGCTTTTCTGTTTAACTCTGGAAATTGTGATTAATAAACCTTCATGATTCCAAATCTTGTCAATACAATTTGCCTTAAACATATATGTTTTTATACAATCTCATATCACGTACTCAATTTAAGTTTAGAAATACAGCAACGGTTTACAAAAACGCTTTTGGGAAAGGGGTATAAGGTAGGAAGGATTAAATAGACTGATGCAAGTAATAAATTAAATGATCTCAAGGTAGGAAATTGTTTTTTGGACAATTTTTTTTTACCACCTCCGAATTATGCTATCCTGAAAGAGAGGTTTTGGGGGGACCCCTAAAATTTTGAGATGGAGATCTTGGGAGAAAAAAGAGGCATAGCAGCTGTGGGGGTGTAGAAATTGGCTGCAAATAGGAAAAGATCGAAAAATATGGAAGGATGCGGAAGAGACCTATATCTAGCAGTGAAGAACACAATAAACCAAGCTAGGGCACAAAATACCGAACCCTCTTCTAGTGTAACGGAAGGTCTGCTGACGACAGTCAACAGTCCGGTTTCGCCTGAGGAGTTTTACGTGGTTTTCTCCCAACAATGAGCAAATGTTGAGAAGTTTCTAATAGGCCCACACTAGATTATCCCTCATGTTCCCAACACAGATTAATATAAAACATCTTTTTATAAGTTAGAAGAAACAAAAATCCACTTAATGATCTATAAACCTTGTACATAATGAGCAAGGTAAACAATAAATGCAACTACAATCTAAGGAAAAAAGGTAGAAAACAGAAGGCTAAAGAAAAAAAAGAATGAGGAAGAAATGTATTCCCGATTCGATGGTTTTTTTGTATAAGTTCTCACCATTATAGCGAGTTCCGTTCTACCGTATTACGATAGGAATTAGGTGGACACGCACGAATACTACAGTATTCCGAGTTCACATTACCACCGTGATAACTTTATTTAATTAAATATCAAGGTTGGTAAATATGGGTGTTTAAATATTCATTACAAAGTGCCGTCGCTTTTTGCCTTGATTACTGTGCAAAGTTTTCCCTTTAGCGAAACGATTCTCGTCTCATTTCATGTACGCCTCACACATGACACGGTCGAGCGAACCACACTTGCTGGCGTATAATCCATTAGTTACTCGTGATCCACACCTTACAGTATATGGCTGCGGTGTCGAGAGCAGAGGAAAGAGACAAATTGGGCGGTTTAAATGGAAAAATGCATAAAACTCTTTTACAAGAAGACATTACTGTGTTATTATTTGAGAGGAAGATAAAACTGTTCAACATATCGCTTATTTGGTGCAACAATGACGTATTTTATTATTATTTTTTAAAACAAGTTAAATATTTCAAAATGTGCGAAAAGACTATTTTCTTCGTGAGAAACATGGACAGAATTGATATTGTGATGAAATACTGCGAGATGAAATACGCGAGTGCCATTGTAGAATTGAGTAAAATTGCGCCATTTCTGTTGCTACAGCGTCTGAATGGCATCTCCTGTAATATTTCTAAAAGTGTGACTACGCCAATGTTGCACCAAATGAGCGATATATAGATACCGAAAAAAAGGTAGCTTCTTAGGTAACTTACTAACTAGGTAGGTTTTGGCGAATGGTTTGGGCATGTGAATCTAACGACTAAAGAAAGAACAATAAAACTTATTTTTGAGGCGAATGTGGTTGTTAATAAAGCAGAGGAAGACCGGTAGAAAACTTGGCATGATCAAGTATTTCAAATAGTTCAAAATGGTCAGGCCAGGACACGGAATAATCGGTGGGTATGTATGAGGAGATGCAAAGATGTGGAAGAGGGAATGAATGTTTGCAAAGACATATCGAAGTGCGTTCTTTCTCTATACCTAGCTCTGCGGGAAGCGGCACAATGTTTAATTAATTAGTTTTTTTAAAAACATCTATTTGACAAATGAGACTACCACTATCGATGCAATGTCGCTCACTCCTTTCAACAACGTCACATATAAACATTCATAAATTTTCAGTTGTGCGTGTTTTCAGAATGCCCAGAAAATGTACTATATCCCAGCAAAAGCGGCATATTTTTAACTTAATATTTACCCGCCACAGGGCAGAAAGTGTTGTTTTTGTATTTTGAAGAAAAGGTAAATACTTATATTTAATATTTTTCGAATGGAGAAAAGAAACTTTAGGTTTTACCTAAAAAGATCTGTTGCACAGTAAAAAGTTCAATAAGTTGCTTGATATTTATTTTTAATACATTTTATTGTATTCTTAAACGTCAAAAACGTTCTCCTGAAAAATCTAGTTTTTTTTATATATGAAGTTCTTGAAAGAAGTCAGACTACCACTATCGATGTAATATGAAATAAATAACACATAAACATAAGTGTTCCTTGCCGCGTTATCGCTACAGGTAGATAAATATGTTTATGATGGTCCCCCAAGGGTAGGTTTGCGTTACGTAAGCAGGGCTTACTTTTGTTTATCGAATCGATACGGATGATTCGAACCGGTAAATTTACTTTAAATTCAATATTCATAAGTCCCCGCTGCAAGTGCAAGTCCCTGGGAGATAGCAGAGCTGGTAGCGAGTAGCCAGTAGCAAGTAGCAAGTAACAAGTAGCAAGTGGCAAGTAGCAAACATGGCGGCTCCGAGCACCTGGACTTGTTTGCTTATTTTCGTCCGATCCGAGGCGATAAACACGATTATAGAGGGTGGTGAACCCGCCGCGGCGGCAAACACAGACGCGGGGAGCAGAGAAGTGAGGAGATGCCCGGCGCATGTACGGCGACAGTGTTAGACTTGCGGCTCGCTAGACACTCTGTTTTGTCAACCGCAGAGTGGAAATATTCCTGAAACAACATGCTCAATGCACGACCTTATGGATCGAGTATATTTTCATACAATTTCTGATGAGATAACATCAATATTTTGAGAATACAAATACAAGATTTACAAACCCCAAGGAATAAGGGAGATTATCGATGGCCGACAACTTAATTTTCTTTAAACCCAGGTAGCATTTAACGTAATTGTATTTACGCTTAAAACACCGTTTTTGTATTTGTATCGAAATAAATATGTGTGGAGGTCCTCACCAAAAAGTTACATTTCCAATATTGCACAAAAAATCCTTTAAATGCAAATCTGTTCTCTGTTTACTGTATTCTCTAAATTCTATCAAATAGCAAAATTGCGACCTTTTATTCGCTATCATGAATATTTGTAATTTTTAAAAATGATCCCCCCTCCCCTCTACTAACTCGTTTTTGTTTTATGATCATTTAGGTTATCAAAGCAACTTTTAAACAAATATTTTGTAGTCACGATTCAAAACGATTACGCATCAATTTTTTTTATCTTTTCGAATAATCGTGAAGTCCAACTCTAGTGTATACACAAGTATTATATATAATATAAATAAAACCCTTATCCGCACCCCAATGGTGCATAGGGCACTGCGTCATATAAACGCAGTGTTATCTTGATGGTTTACACATGAAGGAAAGGTGATCAGCCCTCCGCTTCAGGTACCAGTCCAGGGTAATATTGAATAAATATGACAGTGAAAAAATCACTAATATTTATTTTACCCCCCTTGGGAATCGAACCCAGGACCTCCATAACGGTAGCCGAGCATGCTGACCATTACACTACGGAGGCGGACAACCTATATAATCTAATACACAAGTATTAGATTATATTAATACTAAACAAAAGCATTTGCTCTGTGAATGTAAACTCGAAGACGTTTATTGTCGATATAAATAAAACAGAATGCACGCAATGGGTTAGTGTTGTCATTATGCTCAATATGCGTGGTAATTTACCGAGACCATTAAACTTGAGGAAATGCTAAGCGTTGCTCAGTGAAACTTGTGGGTTTGTAATAACTGACCCGAATGATATAACTACTTAATGAAAATATAATACCAACATACCCTCAACAAATACAAGATGTACTTATCTGTTTCACGTTCCTACTACTTCCTCCATTTATCGAAAATTTGCTCCTTACCAAGAATCCACAATCTTGGTATCACTCACAGTGAGGCTTCAGATATTTTTTCAATACTCCTTATCTTCCTATAAACTGGCATCACGCAATAGTTTTCTGACAGCAAGACTATTCATGTAATCTTGTGTCAAATATATGTAATGTAGAACATACTTTCTTGTAATATTATGTACATATTTGAATGTGCTTGTCTGTATTCTTAAAACAATTTAATATTTCTTGTAACTCGAATTTTACTTGCATAATTTACCGGGCGTTATGTGAACAAATAATACTGGGCGTTTATATGAATTTTTTTTTCAAACCCTTATCCGCACCCCAATGGTGCATAGGGCACTGCATCATACAAACGCAGTGTTATCTTGATCGTTAACACATGAAGGAAAGGTGATCAGCCTTTCGCTTCAGGTACCAGTCCAGGGTAATATGGAATAAATATTAGAGTTAAAAAATCACTTATATTTATTTGACCCCCCTGGGAATCGAACCCGGAACCTCCAGAACGGTAGCCGAGTGTGCTGACCATTACACTACGGAGGCAGACATGTCATGAATAAATAAATAAATAAAATAAATTTTAAATAAAGGATTAAAAACAGTTGTGACTCCACATTCGCCACATTGAAAGCGGATAAAGATTAAGTAAATTTTTATTTATGTACAAATTTTAACAACACTATTAACGATTGTCTAGCAATTGCAAAAAAAATTGATGAAGGATTTAAAAAAAATCCATATCACCCCTTATCACGAAGCTAGACGCTCAACGAAGAGCTAGTATATTTTCATATGTCATTTACGCGTATTGTACTTGATATAGAGATGTGTCTTATAAATATCGTGATGGATACCATATATGGGGTAGTAACACAAAGGACAATAAAGCATTTCTTACATGTATAATAATGATAACTTTGACTTTACTTATATTCAATAAAAAAGAATATAAATGGTATATTCATGTATTATTTCGAGAAATAAAAATACTTTGTGTTCTGATCCACTCACTCAGAACACAAAGTATTTTTATTTCTCGAAATAATATATCAATCAATGATCCACAAAGTTAATGCTTTCAATATTCAAAACACGGTATATTCATGCATTAACTAATCGGTAATCTTCGAGACAATACGGTTTCAAAATACCAAAGACATTAGAAATAAAGTTCAGGTTATCTACAACACGTATTTATTGCGTTATACCCTTTGAAATAGATGTACTGAAACAGAATCAGTAATAAACAGAGTTTACGTCATTACAAGTCTCTTATTCAAATTGCGAAATGGTCCGTGAATGCGCGAATAACCGGGGCGACATAATGCAACTCGCAGGACACACAGTACACGGCTAGAGCAGTCTCAAGTGCCGGCGACAATACAAAAGCTACCTAAACAAACAAGCGACTGAACGCGTGCAAACTAAAGAGCACACTTTTCAAATTGCTTTCGAGCTATTACTACTTATTGTCGGGACGCAAGTCGGCGGAGCGCTCTCGGCAGATACACAAATTATCCAACTCCGCACCGGTCGTCTCCATATTAAAAAGCGCCAGCACGTATAAGTAAGGTAGGAAAAAGGCAAGAATCCGAGGGTAAGGGCGCTTGTGCACTAAGCGGAATTTACCATCCGGCAGTCCGGTTTTTTTTTTTAAATAAAAGCAACTATGGTAGTAAGCGTGACCGAATTTACGCGCACCGTGATCACGCACCGATCAAGCATACCGATCTGAAGAAAGACGGCCAAAAGCACAAGCCAAACTTTTTTTTTCATGCTAACCGGACAGCCAGACAGTAAAATTCCGTGTAGAGCACAAGCGCCCTAAGAGCTCTTGTGCACTACATGAAATTTTACCATCCGGTAGTCCAGTTAGCATGAAAAAACGGATGACTGGCTTGTGCTTTTGTCGTCTTTAGATCGGTGCGCTCGATCGGTGCACGATCAAGATGCGTGTGAACTCGATCACGCTAAACAGTCGTAGTCGCTGTTATTTAAAAAAACGGACTGCCGGACGGTAAAATTCTGCATAGTGAACATCTATCCACTACACGGAATTTTACCATCCGGCAGTCCGGTTTTGGAAATGAAAGCGACAGTTTAGCGTGATCGAATTTACACGCAACGTGTTCACGCACCGATCAAGACCACCGATCCGAAGAAAGATGGACAAAATCACAAGGCAATCCAAGACAACTATCCGTTTTATATGGTAACTGACGTGCCGGACAGTGAAATTCCGTGTAATTCCGTGTGGTGGACAAACGCCCTAAGGGGGAGGAAGAAATAGAAAAGTGGAAGGTAGGAAACGGGACGTGAGTTACAACAGCAATTACCGAGCGCCGGTAGTCGAGTGCTGGGCAAACTGCAGCCCGGGATACACAACTCGGGGAAGTAACAAGCGGACAGCGATCTGCGGATCCTATCTTCCCTTGCCTCGCCTCGAGCCAAGGACCGAATCTCGCCTCCGCATTGCTACTATCATTGTCTTAGGATGAAACTAAACTGAGAGTATCGCGGAAACAAATTTAAACTAAACATCCAGAGTGAAAAACAAATTGATTTTTATGTTAGATTTCAGTTTTCTAGTGACATTTCTTGGTGGAACTGCATATTATATAATAAAAAAACAACTATGTATGTATGTATATTTGATGTTAGGAAAAAAGATAAAATATTTTTCCCGCTTTACTACGGGAATAGAACGTATGGTTTTAAGGTAATAAATTAGTTGATTTTTTACTTTTTTTTGAAGAATGTTATAGTAAATTCGATACCAATAATTAAATAATATTACATCAAAGACAATAATAATGAGTAAAGAGTTGTAACACAAAATCAAGAAAACTATGGAGTTTCCACTGAAAAAATATTTGTCGGGTTGTGGTCCCGTGGTTAGTGTCGCAGACTCTTAAGTCAGAGTTTCTCGATTCGATCCCACTCTACCACAATTGATACCAATTTCTAATAATGAGCCGCTTAGGCCCACAGAAATAGTATGAAATTGAAATATTTGTGTAAATAATAAAACACAAATAATTATCTTTAAAAAATAATCAAGAAAAATACCAACATAAATGTTTATATATATATATATATATATATATATATATTTTTTTTTTTTTTTTTTTTTTAATGAATGATGGTTACAACAAATGAAATTTTACAAAATCTTTTGTAAATCAACGTACGTTTTTGCTTGCATTATTTCAAAATATAGACAAAAATATATAATACATCTTTCTGCTTACCATGACTGTCTATCATTATCGAGAAATTTTCTGAAAGGTTTCTCATGTCTAGGGTTAATTTTGAACACTGCTCCATTATTTGTTTGAAGTTCCCAGACACGAAGAAGATTATAATAGATGACCACAAAATATACGAGACGCTCCAACACCCAGGCCAAGAATCAGCCAAACAATCGACTACAAAGTTGTGGATAAAAGACATTACTCGAAAAAAGTTAAGCAAAATAAATAGAGTCAAACCTCAATATTTTTATTTATTTATTTCAAAACATATTACATTATTATAATTATAACCCTTATCCGCACCCAATGGTGGATAGGGCACTGCATCAAATTGACGCAGTGTTATCTTGATCATTACTTACACGAAGGCAAGGTGATCACTCTTGCGCTTCAGGAACCAGTCCAGGGTAATATTAAATAAATATTTCAGTGTTAATTCACTAATATTTATTTTCACCCTCCTGGGAATCGAACCCGGGACCTCCAGCGCGGTAGCTAAACACGCTGACCATTACACCACGGAGGCGGACAAAAATAATTACGTACATAAATAATATATACATATAATATTCCCGATGAGTAATTTCTATTTCTCATTTTGGGACATGGGATTAAAATTAACAAGACTGGAACACAAATAATAAAGTAACAAAAAAATTTTATTTTTTTAAATAACCAAAAGTAATACTAATACATGGCAAAATATAAAAACAATAAACAGGTATAATTAATAGGCACAAGAAGCTTATTTTAAAGAAACAAATGAGAAAACACAAGGTAAGAAGCAAATTTAAAATAAACAAATGAGAAAATAGAAAAAACATATAGTAAAAACAAAATAAAAAAATATGACTACATATACATCTTTATATATATATATATATATATATATATATATATATATATATATATATATATATATATATATCTGTATATCTTTCCATAAAGTACCTTCTCAGATCAATATAAAGGACCTCTGTTTAAAGAACTTCAGATATATCGGACAAAAAAATTTGATCAAATGTATCAAAATCAAAAACGTCATGTTAATATTATACATGCATAAATTCAAGTGTCACCGCATGTAAAAAAAAATTAGCGGCCATGATAATCGTGCCATACATTAGAATTTGATACATAATGCCGTCTTGCTTGTAGACTGCATCTAGACGGAGCAACAAAAACACTGCCAAAAAATTAGTTATCAGTGGTAAGATCATATCTCGACGATCAAATAACATTTATCGACTATTCGTCAGATAACGAAGTTCAACTATATTATATGGTATGCATTTTCGTAGAGATATGATTATATAAAAAATAACAGCAAATATCAAAAGTGTCAACAGAACTTGATTCCTTTTTCAATGCTGCATTACAGAAAGCAAGCGCGTCGATGTCAACAGTAACGCCACTTCACGACGAGTGTCCGAAGATAATAAATATAATTTTGTGTTTTGTATTGTTCATTTATATCTTATTACAGTATTCGTGGTTTTTTTAAACCTATTTTTAAACAACGGACACCCCTTCCCCCCAATAATATCGAGGATTTCATTCATTCAAACCCTTATCCGCACCCCAATGGTGCATAGGGCACTGCATTTTACAAACACAGTGTTATCTTCATCGTTAACACCCGAAGGAAAGGTGATCAGCCCTCCGCTTCACGTACCAGTCCTGGGTAATATCGAATAAATATTAGAGAGAATAAATCACTTATATTTATTTGACCCCCTGGGAATCGAACCCGGGACCTCCAGAACGGTAGCCGAGCGTGCTGACCATTACACTACGGAAGCGGACAAATTATATCGAAAATTTACTGTAATATAAAAAAAAACTTCTGAAATGGTAAAGGTATATAAATTCTTTATTTTTGGGAGATGGTTGTCTAGGAAACGCTACGTTCACACTCAGCGTTAAAAAACAGTTCGGCTCCCAAACTCAAAACACAGTAAGGGACATTTTTTGTAGTACGTTTTTTTTTGCATTTTTGGACTAAGTAGATTCTACTAAAAATGCAAAAAAAACGTACTACAAAAAAATGTCCCTTACCGTGTTTTGAGCTTGGACAGCCGAGTTGTCCCGCCTATGTCGACTAGCGGTTTAATTCAAGTAGATACATATAGCCGAGTAGCAAAGTAATGTCCCGCTCGGGCACAAATTATGGACTCACTTGCGACCAGCTCGGCTGACTTGATAGTCGTTACTAAAGATGGATATCAGGAGAACTTGGGCGAATTAGTAGACTGCTAGCACTAGAGGCCAAGATACCATTTGGATTATGGAACATATACTTATATATGGTCATATCGTCACTAAATACAAATAAACTGTGAATATGCCTAGAATATTATCGAATAAGATTTTTTTTTCATTTTAAAATATTATAAATAAAAATAAGTAATCGTAATAAAAATAAGGACGATAAAACTAACTAACTAACTAACCGCACGCCGGTCCCTCGCGGGGTAGGGTGAGAGACTAGAACGCCTATTTTATCTGTCTTTGCACACAATCTTCGCCTCTTCCATATTCATACATCTTCTCGTACGTACACGCCGATTTTTCCGACTTAAAATTACTACATTATTTTTTGACATCTCATCAAAGATGAAGAAGAATATGGAAGTCTAGGCATTTACGGGGCTGACGACCGTCATAGGCCGGTTTAAGTGATCACTTACACACGTGTAACATTCACCAACTCTACACATTATTGACAACCACACTACTCAAATTCTTGGAAGTTCTATATGTATGAACCAATTTTTTAAACATTAATCTTGAATCACTAGAACTTCACTAGAGACATCTATTGGTGAGATGAAATTAAATGTTGTTAAAATTACTTTACCAAGTTTTCCTTGGTCTTGCTCTGCTTACGTAATAATACCAACCACATGCGTTTTACTATCCTTTCTTCACTCATTCTATAAAATCGTTGTAAGATCAATAGAAACACCCACTTAGTTCGTGAAAACACATTTCCGTTTCGTTATACTAATTTGAAAAATTCGCCTCCATAGTGTAATGGTCAGCACGCTCGGCTACCATACTGGAGGTCCCGGGTTCGATTCCCAGGGGGGGTCAAATAAATATTAGTGATTTTTTCACAGTAATATGTATTCAATATAACCCTGGACTGGAACCTGAAGCGGAGGGCTGATCACCTTTCCTTCATGTGTTAATGATCAAGAGAACGCTGCGTTTATATGATGCAGTGCCCTATGCACCATAGGGTGCGGATAAGGGTTTGAATGAAAATGAAATTTGAAAAATAGGCTTTCACAACGGGTAATTTAAAATTATTAAAGAAAACACTTGTTTTTTACCACTTGAGTTTTATTTATTATTTAGACTGCATGTTTCAGAAGTTAAACTTCCATCATTCAGGTCTGTATAATAACTAAAATATAAAATATAAAATTGTTCTATAAATAAGGAGAGGGGAAAGTAAGGGGAAGGGGTTAGTCAAGGGGCGGAGTTTGAAAACAAAGGAAAATGGAAAGGAAAGGTGAAGAATTTTGAAACAATATATTATTTAATAAATTATTATAAGAATTTAGGTTTTTTTGGATTTCTAAATTTTCAAGATAATTCATAATTTGGCCTTTATATGGAACAAGGTGTAATAATTTTAATTTATGAGAGTGAAATGAGTGATTAGTATCTATTATGTGATTTGCAAATTCCGAAAAATAATTACTAACAAGACCGCTATGATGTTCTTTAAATAATTTGAATATATTTAGTTGGATATGTTGAGGAAGATTTGAACGAAACTTTGGTAAACTTGCCAAAAGCAGTTTACGGTCCAAGTTAAAATAGCTCAAGTTAACGTAGGCACGGCGAGATAATATTCATCGGGTCAGGGAAGTAATCCATCCACAGACGAAGCTGGCGTAGACGGTGATTTAAGTTCTGACAGTAAAACATAGTCTACTTTGACGTTACAAACTAGACCGCCTGGCGGCCGGACAATAAACAAGTCTACGGGTAAAAAGTCGTATTACTATTCCGGGTTTCCATGTAATATAACGGCACTTGTGTTAACCCTAGAACGCTCAACCATCGTAAAAATTACGACGGCAAAATGATGATTCTTGGAAAAAATAATTGTTTGCGCGTCGTTCCCGCGCCTTCTGGTTGGCAGTGTATTCCATATTCAGAGTTTTTATGTAATATAAGAGAACTAATTTTAAGCCTAGAATACTCAACTATCGTAAAAATTACTACGACAAATTGTCGGTTCATGTAAAAAAAATAATACTCGCGTCGTTCCCTCGCTCCGTGCTTCACAGTGTCTTCCTGATGTAAATGTATATTAAATTGCAACGTAATTTTCTCTTAACCTAGGTAACATTTGATATACTTAAAATTGTTTTTTAAAATACCGTTTTTGTATTGAAAAAACTACTTTTTCTTCGAAATAAATATGTGGTTGTGAAACTTAAAGTTATTAAAAAATAAGGAATTTAAAATATATACATACATATATTTTTATCAATATATTAAAAAAAACAACATTTCAATACATATTCTAAAAAAATGGAACATATGTCTAGCCCTTAGCAAGGCCGAGCGCATAGTGATTTAAAAGTTTAAGATCTAGACCTTATTTCATTTAATTAATACGTGATTTCATAAACCCAAAAACGTTACTATTACTTATAAAATAAAAGGTTTTGATCATAGTATTTATTCCCGTTCCATTTCTATATCGTATTTTTTTACGAACGTTTAGTAAAAACGTTACTCGTACGATAGTTTACTAATCTAGGGTTAAGTAAGTACGTAATTCTGCCCGAAGGAAGTACAGTAAGTCAACTTAGCGATAAAAATAAGAATACACAAATAAAACGGCAAGAATGAAAGTATGTATGTACCCATTTCTACCCCGCCGTCAAAGGTCTCCGCTAAGAAAGTGTTCATCAAACGGAGTTCGGCAGAACTTTTGAAGGATTCCGGGAAAGATTTTTATGCTTTGGTACCGCCAGTAACAAGCTTAAACTGAATTCAAACAAAATCCGAAATTAGATTTTTTCAAAGAATACCACAAATTCGAAGGGTCCCAAAGGGAAAGTTGTACTAAATAACTTGGTATCCTGAAGACTAGATAGGTAATACGTATTTAAGCTAAAAATAGGGTTTTTCTTAATTTCAATAATAAACTTATATTCAAAGTAACATTCAAAAATAATTATTACGTATGTGTGGTTCTAAAAATACAATCGGATTTCAATCCCAAGCTAAGAAAACATTTTTTCTATAAAATCACTTATTAATCTTTTTCTCTATAGAATCACTTACAAATAATTTTTCATTCAACCCTTATCCGCACCCCAGTGGTGCATAGGGCACTGCATCATTTAAACACACCTAGATCGTAAACACTTGAAGGAAAGGTGATCAGCCCTCCGCTTCAGGTCCGGGGTAATATTACCAATTACCTACCAGGGAAGTTTTAAATAAATATTAGGGTGAAAAAAATACACTTTTAAATATATAACCATTATACCGTACACTGATTTAGAAGCAAACAACTTCTTCCTCAAAACTAATTCCATTTGAATTAAATTTTAATAAGATAATACATATGATGATATGGTATATCAATTTAATAAAAAAGCTTTGCTTTATGTTTAAAAAAACGTAAAATCAAAAACTACTTCAAATATTTTTTTAAATAAAAGTAACACATAAATTATGATTGGGGTTGGACGAAGTACATTGATGGATAGTAATCAAATTTTATTTAAAATAATAACTATTCACAAAATGATAAAACGGCGAACGGAAGCGCTCTCTACAAATAAAAATAATGTAAAAAATCGACTCGAAAACTTAAAAGAACATTAAAATTGTACAGAGGTTAGAAGCACTGAACGATAACAAATTGCATGCATTAGAAAAGCGAACCATTAGTAAAAGAACTAACAGTAAAGTAAGAGAGAAGATAGAGTACGTAGAGTCCAATAAGAAAATTACGACTGAGTCCATTGTTTTAAAATTAACAGGTGTTTAAGAAATAAAAGTTTTCTTACACCAAGTACAGTACAGGTTTAAGTATGTATTATACAATATATCCAAGAGTACGGCACTAAGCTCCGTGTACATAGTTCAGCCTTAAATACAGGAAGTTGCGAGTAGGTTCACATGGAATTACATTGATATTAGAGCTCGGCTTAAGTGTGGTATCAATTCGACATTTTGGGGTCCGAGTGAAGCGGCCACTTGAGAAGTATTATACGGAGGAAAATACCGACTACAGACCTAAGTCTGGAGGAAACGAGAAGCCGGAGTCAACTGGTACTTAAACTCGTATACAGTTACTATAAACAACGTGACATTAAGGGCAGACTAAATACCGAAGCCATAGTCAGTGGTAAGGTCATAAAAACAATGGATAAATATATTATTTTTTGACATCTCATCAAAGATGAAGAAGAATATGGAAGTCTGGGCATTTACGGGGCTGACGACCGTCATACGCTGGTTTAAGTGATCACTTTACACACGTGTAACATTCACCAATTCTACCCATTATTGACAACCACACTACTCTAATTCTTGGAAGTTCTATATATATGAACCAATTTAGAAACCTTGTTCTTGAATCACTCGAACTTCACTAGAGACATCTATTGGTGAGATGTAAACAAGCTTTTTTATTAAGCAGAAACTCTTATATTAGTATGTGAGATCCGAATCCTGGATCTCACATACTTGAGATCTTCATCTTTGATGAGATGTCAAAAAATAATATGAAAATAACTCCTGTAATTGGAGATAATCCAGACTTTGTGAACAAGTATTTGGACACACTCAAAATGTTGTAAATGGATAAATATCACGATGTGTGATTATTGGCTAATAAATTAATACGAAAAATCACAAGACAATACGAAAAATCACAAGACTATCGGTAGCATTCTTATTGAAATATGTAGAGAAATAAGGGATATATGAAGGTTAAAACATCAGATATTTTTATAAAACGAAAAACGTGCGTTCGCATACGTCATCGAACGTTTTATGACGTCATACAGTTTATTGTCTATGGTGTGTAGAGCTGTAATAGTAGTAGTGTGGATTGTTTGTTTACCACTACACTACCATTTGTATTATACAAATATGAGAGGAGGGTGAACCATAGACTTAAACAAATAGAGCCACCAATAATTTAGCAATGTTACCGATACTAAAATAACTCCATCGTTTCTGTGACGTCATTCATTACCAACTTACGAATTTAACGTTTTTTTCGAAGGTGAATTTTCCAAAAGATAATGATGAATGAAAAAATTAATTATATCGGCTGTTATAAATACAAAACTAGTCTAATACAATCCTTTATAGGCTGAGTATGTTCAATTAGATATTCCTCCCGTCTGACAAAGATCAATTGACTAACATGTACTGTCGGGTTGTGGTCTAGTGGTTAGTGTTGCGGACTCTTGAGTCAGAGATGTAACAGCTAAAAAAGCTCCTCTAACTAACTAACTAACTAACCATCACGCCGCTTCCCCGCAGGGGTAGGCAGAGAGAATAGAGCGCCACACCACTCTGTCCTTGCAAACATTCTTCGCCTCTTCCACGTTCATGCATCTCCTCATACATACCCGCCGATTGTTACGACTCCTAACCTGACCACTTTCAAGTATTTGGCATACCTGATCGTGCCATGTTTTTCTCGGTCTTCCTCTGCTTCTTTTCCCACTAACATTCGCCTCATAAATTTGTTTTACCGTTCTTTCCTCACTCATTCGTTCCACATGTCCAAACCATCTCAACACACCTTTCTTAATTTTATCGATAATGCTTATCTCAGCTTTGCATTCCTTCCTTATTTCACTATTCGCACATCTATCATACATCGTTTTGTCGCACATTCTTCTGAGAGATCGCATTGAAGAGCTCCTCAATACAGCTAAAAATGCTCTCTTTTAAATGTTATACTCTGTACTCTTTATAACATGTTTACATCATTAACTAACCCCACTCGCTAGTACACGGTGTACAGTATTCATTAACTTAATATGTTTACATCATTACCTGAACCTATTCAGGCAGTGCACGTGTTTATGAGTTAAACGGCGAAATTGCGAAGAAGTTAGTCTCTAATATTAAGTATATATTCTATTTTAATTAACGAGTCATTATGTTACTTTGCGATGGCTGTAATATCAAAGAAATCTTAAGTAAGATGGAACCTTTCAATGTAACGTTAAGAAGTAAACAAACGTAGATTCTGAAGACAAACCTGATTTTTTTTAAATTCCTAATATGCTCTTGCGTTTTTAATAAGTCCGTATCAAATCGCGCACCCTACAATGAGATTAATAAAGCTTCATAATGCTCTCTGTGTTTGTATACCATACTTCAAATATAATATGTCGCTCACTCCTTTCAAGAACGTCATAAATCAAAAAACTTGATTTTTCAGGAGAGCGTTTTTAAAGTTTAAAAATATAATACAATGTATTAAAAATAAATATCAAGTCACTTATTGTACTTTTTACTGTGCAACAGATCTTTTTAGGTAAAACCTGAAGGTTTTTTCTCCATTTGAAAAATATTTAGTATGTTTAAAAAAATAATTAAACAATACCTTTTCTTCAAAATGCAAAAACAACACTTTCTGCCCTATAGCGGGTAAATATTAAGTTAAAAATATGCCACTTTTGCTACGATATAGTACATTTTCTGGGCATTCCGAAAACATGCACAACTGAAAATTGACGATTTTTGATGACGTTCTTAAAAGGAGTGAGCGATGTATGTATGTATGTATGTGTATATTTACTATTATTATTTATTATATTGTATACGATTATTCCGAAACGTACATAAATGTTGATCTTGAACTTTTCACGACGTATTTTAACTAACGTAAAAACGACTAGTTTCGAGGACTATAGATGTTCTCATCGAGAGATGAAAATACAAACTTTCGTGTTTTCAGCTGTATCCGAACCTCGGTCAGTTTCAGGCACAGTTGAAAATTCAAGTATAGGTATTGAAATGAAATATTCCAAATATTAAATGGAAATAATACACTTTCAATGTAACAAAATAAATTATCATTTGAATGTATCGATTTTGACCATCAAGGTTTAGAACAAAGTAAGTATAAAAATTTTGACGTCTCAACAAAAATGAAGAAGAATATGGAAGTCTAGGCATTTACAAGACTTACGACCGTCACAGATTTGGTTAAGTGATCATTTTGATCATTTGCCAATTCTACCCATGATTGACATCCAGACTACTCAATTTTCGGAACTCATAATTGATCAAGCTCGTAACAAAACATGTTTAAAATAACTCATAAAAAGGGACATAATCCAGGTTTGTGAACAAGTATTTGGACACATTCAAAATGTTGTAAATATAATTTTTTATGTGTACTAGTTCTATGGGGGTTGAAATACGGAGAAGATGGCAAACAAATGCATTTAATGGCAATCCACAGATTTTTTAATGAACAATTTACAAATTTCATCAAGAGTATGAAAAGGTTAATGAGTATTACGTACATTAAGTACAAACGGTGAGCGCTGATGATGACACAGCGAAACATTTTAATTAAAACCGTCCGACGAGTTTTCCAGATATATGTTATTTCGACTCCAGGGAAAAAAGAAACGATAAAATGTCCCATGGAAAAATGTTAATGTAACAAAGGCCTTAATACAGACGAATATTCAGGTCAGAATATCTCGGATGAATGTTTCGAACCCCTTAAAGCAGCGTTTCCCAAACTTTTTTGGCTCGCGTACCACTTGGTAGTACGTCACGCTTCATTGTACCACCACGTAAAAATTATTGTTTTTTGAAAAATTTCTTTATTCTATTTGCATTATACATTTTATAAGGTGACTATATTTCCCAATACTCAATTCATATAAGATAAAAATATATACCAAACGTTTCTTTTTTTCTGATAAAAATGATAGATTTAAACTTTACATTTTAAATTTTTTAATGAATGGTGCCGAGGCTTATTTCTTGTCGACATTCAAAATCAGGACATTTAAAGTATTTTTCTTAAACAACTAATATTTACAATTTTTTTACACATAATTGAATTAAATTATTCGTATAAAAAAAACATGCGCCGCAGTAAATTTTTTCCCAAAAATTACTGATATTGCCATTAACATTAAAATATAATAAAACCCTTATCCGCACCCCAATGGTGCATAGGGCACTGCGTCATATAAACGCAGTGTTATCTTAATCGTTTATACATGAAGGAAAGGTGATCAGCCCTCCGCTTCAGGTACCAGTACATGGTAATATTGAATAAATATTACAGTGAAAAAATCACTCATATTCATTTCACCCCCCCTGGGAATCGAACCCGGGTCCTCCAGAACGGTAGCCGAGCGTGCTGACCATTACACTACGGAGGCGGACAAAATTAATAGTTTTCTATAAAATATATATATTATATAAACTTTCAATGATTTTTTTATTTAAAATTAATGTTTTAATTAGTAAATACCACAATTTCTTAAAATCTACTGTGACTGACTCATATTTTTATGTCTGATTTTTTAAAAACTTTTTATGTCCACCATTACTTATTATTTTTCGCATACCACTAATTATCCACTGGCGTACCACAGGTGGTACGCGTACCACAGGTTGATGATGACCTTCCATGATTCCAATGAAACAGATAATAACGAAACACTTGAAAAAAGAGTTGAAAAAATGAATGGATTTATGCAACATTTAGATAATAAATGTGGAGAATATATGATACCCCGTAAAGAAATAGTGGTAGACGAATCTGTAGTCAATTTTAAAGGCAGGATTTGTTTTAAAACTTATAATCCAAACAAACCAAATAAATGGGGAATCAGGATATACATTTTGGCGGATTCGGGATCTGGTTATATTTATTAATTTATTCCATATTATGGTGCCGTAACCACAAATAGCTTAATTAGACCTGATCTTCCATTTACATCAAGAATTGTTTTGCACCTTTACAACAATTTACTAATCTCCATTCCTGAAGCTGTAGGTAATCATATGTTTACTGACAGGCTATATACAAGCCCGCAATAAGGAGAAGAATTGATTTAGTTAAACACTCATTTAACAGGCACAATAGTGACGACTAGAAAGCATAACCATTGCCAATAAAAAATGCAAAATTGAAGTCTGGTGAATCAATAACTTGTGTCAAAAATAACGAATTACTTCTTGGTTGGAAGGACAAGAGAATTGTAACATTATATACTAATCACTATTCAAACGATTATAAAACAGTAAGAAGAATAATGAGAGGTGGCCAAGAAGAAACGATAATAAAACCGAATATGGTTATAAATTACACCAAACATATGGGAGGTGTGGATACTGTAGACCAGTATATTGCCACCTACCCATTTTTGAGAAAAACTTTGAAATGGTGGCGAAAATTATTATTTTGGAGTCTTGAAGTTTCCGTTGTTAACTCATACATTTTATATAAGGAAAAACAAAATCAAACAAACTTAAAAGTTATGACACATCTTGAATTTGTTGACAAACTTATCAATAAATTAGTCGAAAATCACATAGGAGGATTAAACTGTACAAAAGGCAGACACTGTCTCGATCCAGAACAAAGATTGGATGGAAAATTACACATAATAATACCTCAAAATGAAAAAAAATGTCGTGAGTGTGTAGTGTGTTCGGATAGAAAACAACGAAAAAGGACCATATACTATTGTGAAACTTGTGACAGAAAACCTGCTATGTGCGTTGGACAGTGTTTTGAAAAATATCATACCTTAAAATTTTATAAGTGATTAAATTAAGTATAGTGTTAAGTTATATACATTTATAGTGTTAAGTTATATAAATAAAAGTTATATATATATTTTTTTAAATATTTTTTTAATTTGCTAAAAAGTGTTTATACTTGTCTCTTCAAAAACACCGTGTACCTGGAAAGATTCTTTCACATGCTTGCTCCGCCTATTGATACGACCCATCTGTTGTTTTCGGTGCCATATTCAAGTAAGTAACATGTAATAACCCAAAACTAGAGCCAATGAGTTGTTTGGAGGATAGATATTCCCGGAATACAAAGAGCTAATAAACAATTGATTTACAACCTCGGACCCAAACGCCCGAACTCGCAATAGAGTGGTCACAAAAACATCGTTGCAAATATATTTCAAATGTTTCTAACAAAAAAGACGCTTCTTTTACAAAATAAGTACCTTTAAATTTTGAAGAAATATATTCCTCGTCATATTTAAATGGTTTAGTAATTACATTGATTTAAAAAAACTGTGTTTAGTGACTTTTTTCGAATAATGTCGTTCTAATATGTTATCGCGTTACAATGGTTACCCCACACTAGAAATAGGTTGTCACAAAAGAATGAGTGAAATAATAATATATTTTTTTATCTTTTAAGGAAATTATGTTTACTTTTTTCAGCCCCAGAGTAGACTACTGGTCGTTAGTAAATCCAACAGGAGTGCAAAGTGTTAAAGTAATGAAATTGGCATAATTTAGCAAAAAAAGTCGTTCAAACAATTTTCTCGAGATGCCCTCCCAATACGGACTAATTCATCGACACGAGGTAAAATAAAGATTCCGTTTATTTCATAAATTTTATTTCGAGGATTTGAATTTATTAATAAGACAAAAGCGAGTGTTTCCAGGGCTCAATTAAAACGGTAGGCTGACCTTTTAATTTAATAAAGGAATCCATAAATACTCGTTCTTTAAAAAGAATATATATTTTTTTAAATATTAATTTAAAGCTGTCCTCGGGGAAGTATTTCAGGAAAATGGCGGTACATGAGTTTTACAAATTGTCCTTTATTATTGATAATGATGGGACCATTAACCCTTCGACATTTAGTAATAGTTATTTATTTATTTATTTATTTATTTATTTAATCTTCATGTACAGAAAAGATATATGTACATTGGCGGTCTTATTGCTAAAATACAAAACCTTTCAACCAACCAAAAACAGACTAGAGATATTAATCAAAACGTTTGATACCACATATAGCTGTTTGCAATCAGAGGGTAGAAAATGCCTGAACATAAAGTACAAATGAGAAAGAAAATTAATATTTGAAAATAATAATAAAAATTGACCAGTATAAAACAATGATACTTACATTTAGTTAGTATGTATTTGAAATTCACTGGTACCTAGGATGCTTTTAAGGAAGTAGTGTATATAACAGTACAAATAAAAAAATATAAAAGATAATCATTTGATATATCGCTCACTCCTTTCAAGAACGTCATAAATCAAAAATCGTCAATTTTCAGTTGTGCATGTTTTCGGAATGTCCAGAAAATGTACTATATCCCAGCAAAAGCGGCATATTTTTAATCTAATATTTACCCGCTACAGGGCAGAAAATGGTGTTTTTGCATTTTGAAGAAAAGGTATTGTTTCTTTTTTTTTTAATATACTAAATTTTTTGAATGGAAAAAAAACCTTAAGGTTTTACCTAAAAAGATCTGTTGCACTTAAAAAAGTTCGATAAGTGGCTTGATATTTATTTTTAATACATCATGTTATATTTTTAAACTTTAAAAACGTTCTCCTGAAAAATCAAGTTTTTTTTATTTATGACGTTCTTGAAAGGAGTGAGCGATATCTGGAAGTGGGCAAGAAAAATATAAAATATCATTCCATAATTGTCTTTCAACTGAAAGACATTCCTCGTAGTGATTTCAGATTTGCAAAAGAGGATCAAAATCACACAAAGAAAACATCCTTTGAACACGTCTTCATAGAGTATGCTGCGGACACAAACGCATTTGAGAAATAACGGCTCGACCGGTGGTCGGTCACGTAGCGAAGGGACGTGTATGCAAACTCTGAAGTTCGGGATTCACTTCCCGGGGCGGATTTGGACTGTAATCCCGGACTGTTGCCCGGGACTGTGTAGGGACGGTACGGGCAATCGACAGAGGGGCCATGAATAATGTACAACGGCTCAGTCGGATGGACGACACGTGTAAATAAATATGAATACCGATCCGGGTAAAGACTCAGTCTCCTTTCGAACTAAAGCCGCCGGATCTCGGATCGATTCGAGCCGAGATATCGCCTGGAAAACATTTTCAATAACAGCAAATAACACGCATTAAGGAAGTTTCGTTGTCTCGTCGCTCTCCAGGCTAACAGTCGTATCTGCGTTTGTATAAATTTTACAGGAGAGCGTATTTTGTGTTTGGCGTCATAATTAATTCAATTTCGTTGATTCTATCGTTGATAATATTTATCTACTTTTTATTTACGTTTAAATTGGTAAATATCACTTTTTCTTTGTTACCAAGTGGTACCGAGAAAAAGTGGTATTTATAATAATAATAATAATAATAAATTTGGATAGCTTATATAGCGTTTTTTTCGTAAAATACTACATCAAGGGAGCTTAGCAAGTGACATTTAAAAAAATCTATTTTAGAGTTATGATATTCGCTTAACGGATTTTAATTTTAATTTTAGTCACCTCAAATTATCTGTACATAATCTGTAAATTAAATTAGTACATCCCGCTATTTCTTAAAATCTGTTGTACCGTATAATTTAACTGTATTTGAAAATGATGCAGATTGCGTTGAAACACGTGTCACAATTGATCTCAATAAATAGTGGTACCACGTGGTACCAAAAAAGATTTAAATTAAAAATAATAAATTAAATCTGAAATCTGGTTGTGGTCTCGTAGTTTGTGTTGCAGACTTTGAGTCAGAGTTTCTACCACAACTTGATTCTTATGTTCAATAACGGCCCGCTTAAGGCTACTAAAACATTATAAAATTAAAATATTTGTGTATTTAATAACACAGCAAATATTTATTTTTTAAATACAAACTTAATAAAAATTTAAATAAAATAAAAACTTATACGTTCGGAACAGGTTTATTTGTACAAATATTCGTTTTGTTTTGATTTGATGATATATTTTTTTAAATCTAAAATATAAGAAAAAAAATCTGATTTCAAAATTTAATTTAATTAAATTAAAATATCAGAAAAAAAATCATTCAAAATTCATGACTAACCACAAAGTAAATGCTTTAATAATAATAAATAATAAAACCCTTATCCGCACCCCAATGGTGCATAGGGCACTGTGTCATATTAACGCAGTGTTATCTTAATCGTTTACACATGAAGGAAAGGTGATCAGCCCTCCGCTTCAGGTACCAGTCCATGGTAATATTGAATAAATATTACAGTGAAAAAATCACTTATATTTATTTTACCCCCCTTGGGAATCGAACCCGGGACCTCCAGAACGGTAGCCGAGCGTGCTGACCATTACACTACGGAGGCGGACAAATGCTTTAAGTATTAATAATATTGAGAATAAAAAATTCATATTAAACATATAGGAAAACCGTTTAAACCTACTTGATACCTCTTAAACAATGAGAGATGGTAAATATTTTTTTAATAAATTGTTTTCAAATTTTTTTATGCAGAAACATCTTCTTACTGGGTGACTGCCAAATAAAAAAATAAAATAAAGCATGTTAAAAAAAATCGGCAAAAATGTTCAGTTCCGACAGTTAGTCCAGAGAGCGAAGACTCGTTCTCTATTACGTCGATCTGCTCATACGAAACGTGATGAAATAGTTGCATTGTGAGGCGAGATTACACGTGTGTCCAAATTGCTTATTAAAATGAATACAGTGAAAAAAGAAGCAAGAACTCGAACGGAATGAAGCATCGCTTTGCTCTAAAACGGACAACACGATCGCACTAACAAAAAAAAGTACTCGAAAGCTCTTTAAAAAAAAATTCTAAAAAATAAATACTCGTAGTAGATTTGAAAGCACAAATGAACCTGATACACGGCGGATAATATTTATAATTTAAACAACAAATAAAATCTATTGAAAAATAAAATCAAACGCGGTAATAAATTTATAATTCACATATTAAATGTTAAAATCAAACACTGTTATTTTGAGTCTACTAAATTGTATTTTATTGTTAAAAAAAAAACATAAATATATATTTTGTTACAATTGTTTCGCCTATTTATGGCATTTTATATTTACATAATTAAAATGCCATAGCAAAATGTATATTTATATGTTTTTCGACAGTAAAATACAATTTAGTAGACTCAAAAAATCGGTGTTTGATTTTAATATGTCACATATTAATTAAACACCAAATTGATCAATAAAGTAAATTTATACTTCAATTGTTGTTTCAAAAAGTGAAATCAAGTTATTTTTGAAAAACGTATCAGTAAATTAAAATTCATCTTCTTCTTTAAACCCTTATCCGCGCCCCAACTGTGCATAGGGCACTGCATCATATAAACGCAGTGTTATCTTAATCATTAACACACGAAGGAAAGGTGATCAGTCCTCCGCTTCAGGTAATATGAAGTGTAAAAATTACGTATATTTATTTGACCTCCACCCTTGGGAATCGAACCCAGGACCTTCAGAACGGTAGCCGAGCGTGCTGACCATTACACTGCGAGGGCGGCTAATTAAAATAGTTGAAATTAAAAAAAAAGGTAGGTAGTGCTTGGCAGGATGCTACATACCAAAGTATCGAAAACTAACTGCCCCAATAACAAGGACGATATAGTGGTAGTAATTATACTCAGCTCGGAACAAGATAACGGGGTAGTTAACGCGCAAGCTTGCTCGATTTATATGTCGATAGAAAAAAGACAAGTTCAGAAACAATTCGATATAATTACCGTCCCACTAGAAAACATACAGCATGGTCTGGAATTATAAAATTGAATAAAATAGAACCCATTCAGGGATCCAAAATGAATGAACTAAAAAAATACTTTATGGAAAGATATTTGTGTTAGTGATAATAATAAAACCCTTATCCGCACCCCAATGGTGCATAGGGCACTGCTTCATATAAACGCAGTGTTATCTTGATCGTTTACACATGAAGGAAAGGTGATCAGCCCTCCGCTTCAGGTACCAGTCCAGGGTAATATTGAATAAATATTACAGTGAAAAAATCACTTATATTTATTTGACCCCCCCTGGGAATCGAACCCGGGACCTCCAGAACGGTAGCCGAGCGTGCTGACCATTACACTACGGAGGCGGATTTTGTATTAGTGATAAGTTTTATTTTCTCTTTTTTTCTTTAAACATGCTTCTTACCTAATGTTTTTTTATATGTCTATTTACTGTAACATTTAATTCAAAATGAGAAATAGAAATCACTCATCGGGAATATTATATGTATATATGATTTATGTATGTAATATGTTTTGAATATTTTTTTTATTTTCTATTTTGCAGTGTGTTTTCTTACTGGTTACTTTCTTATCTGTTCTTCAGTCTTGTAAAGCTTAATCCCAAAATGAGTTATGGAAATTACTCATCAAGAATATTACATATGCGACTTATGTATGTAATATGTTTAAATGATTAAATAAATAGAATAAACAAATAAAGGGTTTATGCAGATGATCCGAATAGTAACTACCCACTAAAACGTGGAAATAATTATTATATTTAGTAAAAGTGTTCTCAATACTAATAAATGAAGATAATCTTGATTTGTGAACAAGTCGCTCACTCCTTTCAAGAACGTCATAAATCAAAAATCGTCAATTTTCAGCTGTGCAAGTTTTCGGAATGCATAGAAAATGTACTATATCCCAGCAAGAGAGGCATATTTTTAACTTAATATTTACCCGATACAGGGCAAAAAGTGTTGTTTTTGCATTTTGAAGAAAAGGTTTTATTTTAATTTTTTTAAATTTATTAAATATTTTTCGAATGTAGAAAAAACCTTCAGGTTTTACCTAAAAAGATCTGTTGCATATTAAAAAATTAATAAGTGGCTTGATATTTATTTTTAATACACTGTATTATATTTTAAAACTTTAAAAACGTTCTCCTGAAAAATCAAGTTTTTTGATTTATGACGTTCTTGAAAGGAGTGAGCGAGATGTTCTCAGTGCGATTTCCGATGTACCTATATGTAGGCACATATATGAGCCGTAGGAAGAAACATGGGATCGTAGTTCGTATTAAATCTCGTACCTTCATAAATAGTGAAGGGTTCCCATGTAAGGTCGCGCCACGATCCTTGTTCCGGGATATATTTACCAAATATGGAAATGTATCGAGAATAATATCCTACGCGCACTCACAGACTCCCTCCACTCGCTATCATCTACGAAATCGCATAAAGTACAGCCGTATTATTTATTTTCCCTTATCTGAAAAGCTTAAGAATAAATTCGGGATGTTTGTGTTCCTCGTTCCGGGGATTTTTTCAGAAAACAAAACAAAGCGATGTCAAACGGAATGAAAGAAAATAAAACGTTTTGCTGGCGCTTCTTCTATACCGTTTTACGTGCGAACAAATATGAAAGGCTCCGAGGCAACAAAGAAGAACGAGAGTACCGGTATTTTTGTTAATTATCTAACGTCCAAGTGACTCTGAAATCTAGCTGCGACTTATGCAACACTATAGTGACCCTACTCAGGCTTCAACTTTTTGAGTTTTATAGCCTATAAACTTTATAAAATAAAACGACTTTGTTTTAACCACTTTTTATTGGTACACTTTTACCAACCGGTTTCGACGAGAACCTTGCCATCCTCAGGGTTTATGTACTGACTCTAAAACATTGAAATACTCATAGTTCGGTTACAGTTAATAACCCTTCCCTTACGATATGAAAAACTTCTATTAAATTTGTAAATTTTATAAAATGTGCCACAAAGTACCTGCGAAAAACATTCAAGAAAATAAAATTCCTCTACCCGATCCCGGAATCATTAGGTGACGCGGGTCATTTACCCGCGTCACCTAATGATTCCGGGATCGGGTAGAGGGGAGCGGGTACAGAAGAGCTAATCCGCGACAATCTCCGAATGAAGCGGATCGTTAGTGCGCCGCCCCGGCGACAGGCGACGGAAAGCCCTCCTGACGTTTAATCCTTCACTTTAACCGACGGAAAATCCTTCGGCGATTACGTCACACCGCCGCGGCACAGTCGCCGGGTAGGATTTTTCCCGTCGCGTACAATTTAATCCTCTCGATCGCGGGGAAACTGTCCCAAACTGTTCGTCGGGAAAAATTATTACGGACTAATGGAATTTCGTACTAGGTAAACATTTATGCCCATAAAAACATTCCGATGATTAGGATTCCGAGAAAATTTCACGGAAACTCTTCTTTTTATAAGTAACGAAAGCCGCAAGATCCCTCCTCGAATAATAATATCTCCATTTAGAATCGTCTGTACTGGCAGCGAATTACAAAGAATATAATTATTCCTTAGAAAGAATATAATTGTATATTAAAAGCATTTTTAACTTTGTGTAATACCACGTTAAAAATATTATTTTAAGAGGTTTTAAACAATGTGAACGATGAATGATAAGGAGAATGTTAGAATATAATTATCCTTTTGTAGGTATTTGAAAACGCGACTTACATAACAATTTATCAGGGTTGGTTTAGCACTTTGTGTTTAAAAACGTTTTGCTTATGAGCTTATACTAACAGCGTTGTCAGAGGAATGCTAGCCATGCATCCTAAAATCTTTTACACAACCTATAAACTAGAGACGGCATCTGTTGGTTTTTATCTATACTTTGGCTGGTATATTTCTCCTTTTTTTTAATTTAAGTTTTACTTAGTTAATACCACTATTTCTTAAAATCTATTGTGACACGTGTTTCTATCATTTTCAAACACCGTATGTGAAGCTAACTCAAAATTTTAGAGTTGGGTCCTTGGAACGTTGAAGGTTGGAGAAGGGGTAAGAGCTGTTTCTTATTTAAATCTGTTTATTAATTTTTTTCTTCTGCTTTCTTGTGTATTTTTTAAGTTGTACCACAGCCTGCTTCGATACTCTAAAGAAATCTTGTTCTATAAAACGATGCTGGAAATAACAATAAATTAGATGACAACAGTAGATTTACTGGGAATAACATTGTTGATTTTTACATAATATTTTAACATGTCCGGAGTATGAATTGGAGAAAACGCTGGCCAGCAACTTGAGAAATGGTACTCGTAAATAATTTATTTACTTGGGGAGGCAAGGGACTTGGCGAAGGGTGAGACTAAGGGACGAGAGATTTATTTATTTATTTAAATCATTCTGGGTAATCTATACATCGCCATAGAACAATATCTTTCAACCAAACAGAAAAAATCTAGCGAGAATGCCCTAGTTTCTACATTTCCCAACACAGTTCAGAGATGTGGGCAAATAATTTTACCATTTTGCAAAAACTAATAAAAGATAATTGAATAAAAATCTTTTAAGATCTATAAAATGATCAATAACTTATTAAAGGTCAATTTGATAGCAAAAATTGCTTTTTTATGTTAATTTTATAAAAAAAAACAATATTAAAAACTCAAACAATGCCACGAAGAGCTAACGGCCATGAAAATTAAAGAAGTTTAATCAGATCATGTGTATCTAGAATTTTGAAGGGAGATTATCTCATTAGTGACATCTCGACATATCGCTCACTCCTTTCAAGAACGTCATAAATCAAAAATCGTCAATTTTTAGTTGAGCACGTTTTCGGAATGCCCAGAAAATGTGCTATATCCCAGCAAAAGAGGCATATTTTTAACTTAATATTTACCCGCTACAGGGCAGAAAGTGTTGTTTTTGCATTTTGAAGAAAATGTTTTGTATAATTAGTTTTTTAAATATACTAATTATTTTTCAAACGGAGAAAAAACCTTCAGGTTTTACCTAAAAAGGTCTGTTGCACAGTAAAGGGTTCAAGAAGTGGCTTGATATTTATTTTTAATACAATGTGAAATATTTTAAAACTTTAAAAACGTTCTCCTGAAAAATCAGGTTTTTTGATTTAGGACGTTCTTGAAAGGAGTGAGCGATATGTCGATTAAAAAGAATTCGAAAGTATGAGGATTTGCAGGGCTTGCAGGGCTTGCGATCTGTCATAGGCTATTTAAGTGATCACTTTACACACATGTGACATTCATCATTCTCCCCAAGATTGACGATTAGGGACATCAAGGGACTGGTGTCAGTCACATGGCGAAATTTCAAGTTGAGTAATGTGATCACTTAAATCAGCCTTATGATAGGTCGTAAGCCCCGTATATATCCAGACTTCCATATTCTACATCACGTTTATTGAGATGTCGATAATTTCCAAGGAAAACAAATTATTAAATTGTCAGCCCTGCTAATACAGGGGTCAGTGAGAAAAGGTTTTCCAGTTATTCACTGAGTGAAAAGACACAGGTCGCCGGGCGGACATTAAAAATGCAAACGTAATGACGTCATCCCCCCCCCACCCTTTTAACGACAAGGGTGTTGCATGTGCAGTGCAGGGGTGAAGGGTGGTGGGTGGTGGAGTGTCTAGTGACAAGGGCCGATGACGGGAAGGGAGGAGAATGCAACGAGCAGGGTATGCTCATGATGTTTTATTTACCACGTACCGTGAAAGCGCCGGAGAGTGACTAAAAGGATTGATAAAGTTTAAGTTTACTATTTTTGACAAGGGATGAAGTTGGGTACACGCTCAACTTCGAAACTCTTTTCTCATGTTCAATTCCCAGCTGCGAAAAACTTAAAGATGTTAATTTTATATGTCAAGTCGAAAAAACTATGTATCGGAGATAGTTTCAGACGATTTGTACAGTAAACGAAATGCTCTACGTACATGCACTAATCATCACTTTTAAAACCCTTATACATGATTCATAGGGCACTGCATCGTAGCGACGCAATGTTATCATGATAATTGCATAAGGCGAGGTTATTTAGCATCTTTCGCTCATCATGCTATTCGGCCACCTTTTGTCGATATATAAATATTTTTTAAAAACTATTTTAAATAAGATTTTATATACAATAAGTCGAAAAATCATACTGCTGAATTAGCATACGAGTATATTCTCTGATTCACATACGTAGGGGAATTTTTTTATTTTTTTTATTATTAGGACATTGCATTCTCAAATAAAATATTCATACGCATCAAAAAACACACCAGGGTTATATTAAATAAATTTAAGAGACAACAATCTGATTTAAATATTCAAAATATATACACATATATTAAACCATTTTCGAGGTGGTTCACCTTACTGTGATTGCCAAATAACTAAAATCAAATACACATATATATATATATATATATATATATATATATATATATATATATATATATATATATATATATATATATATATATATATATATATATATATAAATATATATATGTATATGTATATATATATATATATATATATATATATATATATATATAAATATAAATATATATATATATATATATATATATATATATATATATATATATATATATATATATATATATATATATATATATATATATATATATATATATATATATATATATATATATATATATATATATATATATATATATATATATATATATATATATATATATATATATATATATATATATATATATATATATATATATATATATATATAGGCGCCGAAAGCATTTTATTAGCGAATTTGGATAACTCGAATCCATCCCTTGAATTGTATCAATTTCGTGATTTTACGGCTTAAGGGTTCGAAGTGGGCACCCCAGTCGAGTCGCCCTACTGCCTTGATGTACTCGCTAGTCCATCATGGACTTCCGTACAACTGTTCAGCGAAAATGGGCACAGGGACGTGACGTTACTTTAAATTACAGGGAATTTCTAAAATTGCGGAGTCTTAAAGGGTTTGTATTATTTCTCGAAGATCACTCTTTCTTATTGCCAGAATAAACCAAGGGATATTTCCCTTTATGGTCTCCTCATAAACATAAACTGTTTATGTAACTTATAAAAAAACATTATTACGATCCCTCAGACGAATCTTCTTCTTCTTCTTTTTTTAGGACTAAGTCTTGTCATTCTCCGGTCCGCTCCTGGGAGGTGGAAGACCAGCTATCTCTCCACCGTTTAGGTGGTCTTCCTGGGGGTCTGATCCGCTTATGCTGCTGTCCGCTGCTATCCTCACCCCCAGACGAATGTACGACAAAACGATGTATGGTAGACATTCGAATGGTGATTTAAGGAATTAATGCAATTTTCAATTAAATTTTTTTGATGCCATTTTTTTTTTTAAATCTATTGTGACACGTGTTTACACGTATTCCGCATCATTTTCAAACACAGTGTTTGAAAATAGCAATAGTTACCAAGTTAAACCTAAATAATAATAAAATAAAAAGATATTACCACAAAGCGACTGCTGAACCAATTGATGAAAAAATGAAAGAATGCAATCGATAAAATTAAGAAAGGCGTGTTGAGATAGTTTGGGTATGTCAATCAAATGAGTGAGATAGAAAAGTAAAACAAATTTATAAGGCAAGTGTAGTTGGAAACAGAATTAGAATAAGTCCGAGGAAATTTTGGCATGATCAAATGTTTCAAATACTTGAATATGGTCAGAAGTCGAAAAAATCGGAGGGTGTGTGGGAGGAGATGCATGAATGTGGAAGAAGCGAAGATTGTTTGCAAAGATAGATTGGTGTTGCGTTCTACTATCTCAATCTACCCATGCGGGGAGGTGGCGTGATCGTTAGTTAATTAGTTTATTTACGATAGTATATATATAAAAAATTAACAAAACCATTGACCATCAAATAACAAGTATTTGTATTAGAACTGGAAAGATATACGTGAAGTGTTTACTCATATTTTCTTATTTTGTTTTTACCTTATGTTTTTTATTTTTTCTCACATGTTATATTTTCTCATTTGTTTATTTTAAATATGCTTCTTTACTTATGGTTTTCTCATTTATTTCTTTTAAGTATGCTTCTTATGCCTATTTATTATACCTGTTTATTGATTTTATTTTTAGACATGTATTAGTTTAGGTAATTTTTTTAAAAATATTTTTTGTAACTTTATTATTTGTGTTCCAGTCTTGTTACCCTTAAGCCCATGTCCCAAAATAGAAATTACTCATCGGGAATGTTATATATATGACTTATGTATGTAATATATTTTGAAAAAAAAAAACTATGTACCAACTAGATATTTTTATAACATGAAATTGAATTGACAAACAATAATTGACGAGCACCGCGTCGTAGAACAGATAGTTTGAGAGACACTTGGCTATAAAATTTACAGTAATGGTACGATTCCAAGACGTACGAATGCAATGAATTTTTCTGCGTGAAAAGCAAATAAAAAATCTAATGTAATTAATATTCTACGCGCTCACGATTGGATGCAATTAACCTAATCAGTAAACAAAATGCCTAAATGCAGAAAAATCCCGTAGAATACCTCACATAATAACGCATTGTATTAAAATATTATTCAGCAATGTTTGTTAACTGCATAACCTGTAATTGCAAAACTCCCACGATGAATTCTTACCCACAATTAATTATGATCTGCATTAATTCTTATAATTCCATAAATTAAATATTGTTGAAAGATGAAACTTAAGCCCAGTTTACATTGGGTTATTTGATTAAAACACACAATTACAATTTTTCCATATTACATTATTCTAGAAGTTCTTTGAAAATAATAATAATGATGACATTTAAATTATTTATTATATCAGATACTGGATTATTCACACTACAGATGAGATGTCAATATCATAGGATGAAAATGTATGATGATATGCCTGAATGTATGAAGAATGAAAAAAAGTATAAAAGAATTTAAAAATAAATGTATTGTTCTGTAAGGCGATGTAAATATATATATATATATATATATATATATATATATATATATATATTTATAAATATATATATATATATATATATATATATATATATATATATATATATATATATATATATATATATATATATATATATATATATATATATATATATATATATATATATATATATATATATATATATATATATATATATATATATATATATATATATATATATATATATATATATATATATATATATATATATGTATATATATATATATATATATATATATATATATATATATATATATATATTTATATATATATATATATATATATATATATATATATATATATATATATATATATATATATATATATATACATATATATATATATAAATATATATATATATATATATATATATATATATATATATATATATATATATATATTATATATATATATATATATATATATATATATATATATATATATATATAAAAATCATGTTAATTAATTGTAAATAAAAGTTTATATAAGTAATAATATAAGCTAACTTAAGAAATAAAAAAAAATAAAAATAGGTATCTCAATTCTATAAGAAACGTCGATTGTTCCTCTTTTTATGAAGAAATGGAAGTCTGAACATCCCAGAGCTTGTGACCTGGGATTTAGCTGGGTAATGCGACCACTTTGTACACTAAATAAATACTTCCCCAATTTTTTAACTAATGGCGATTTAGATTTTGCAATGTTCATCCTTGATACAAAATACATTGTCATATGATGACTCATATGACAATGTATTTTGTATATTAAAAGCATTGGTAACTTTGTGGTTTGGTAATATAACACTCTCCTAATCATTCATCGTTCACTTTGTGTAATACCACTTTCAAGTGGTATAACACAAAGTGAACAATGAATGATAAGGAGAGTGTCATATGATAATGTATTATCCAGTCTCGTATTCTGTATTCCCTTTTAAGATTTTGCTAGTTACGGGATAGCAGCCATTCCACGTCCAAATCGACCGATGTGAACGAGGCTTTACTTTAGTATTATAAGGTGTTCACCATACATTAATGGTATACAGGTTGCTTGTCAGTAAATTTATGGGGCACGCATCAAAATACACAATGTCGACGAATGTATTATTATACACTTCAAACCGTTCATTCGCCCTTGATCTGCATATTTAATTGGTCTTAATAGATATAATTAAAAATTATATTGTGTGAAGCATAAAATTCAAGAACGTCGGGCGTCAATCATCTGGAAAACTTTGAATACCGTACATAGTACATATATGTGAAGCGTGTGTATTATTTAATTATCAATTATCCCTTAATTTTGCTTAAAACCCAGTAGTTGCGTGAGTCAACTTCATTATAAAAATCCATATTATTTATAATTTCGTAGAAAGGTTTTATATTTTATTTTAATTTACTTATAATAACGCCGCTTAGCGCAGGGAAAGGCAGAGGATAAACATTTTATTGTAATTTTAGAAATGGTCAAGGTTTTTTCAAGGCGGCGGTGAATTGAATAAATGTAGGAAATTAATCGCAATTTTATTCGATAAAAAATACTATTTGTATAGTATTTTTATCATTTAATATTTCATATAGCAAAAGTTAATGTCTTTTCACTTAGGTGAAAAGGCACTGATTTCAAAAGGTACAAAGGTTGACCACTGTTACTTAACTGTTTTTGATTGGTTGAAAGATATTTTTACTACTTTTTAACGATATCCCGTCAATTTAGATATATTCCGAACAAAAAATATGATGAAAAAAACATTGATGAAGAGTTATTAAAGAACATTATAATAAAATACAACATATAATTGTTTTTTTCATATTATTATTGGCGTCAAATTAACGTGACGCACGTGATGAGAGCTAACTACTAAAACTGTTCGAAGTACGTGAATACAGTAGCAGCTTAAACTAGTCGAGGTCAATAGCCTCAAACTGCCTTAGTATCTTTCAAACCCCATTCGCGGAATAAGATTTTTAATTGAAACTACACCGCGGCAGTTTTAAATTGTTAAACGCGACTGTTTCAAGCTGCTCGTTTATGAAGAGACAAATATTTTAATTTATACATATATTAAATGTCAAAATCTAACACTGATTTTTTAGTCTACTAATAGATAAAGCTATTATAATATTATCATCATTTGTATTAAGCTGTTAAAAAGATTAATTGTCTCACAATGACATGTCAATGGATTCTTCCTTTCCCCGAAAATGAATATAAGTATACTAAGACATAATGTGACATATAGTACCTACATGTCACATTATCTATTATTGTCTCCCGTACATTATTAATGCACATTTAAAACTATTACTTAAGTACCTAGAATCTATAATAGCTATATAAAGACCATCAGTCCATTTAATCTTCACATTCGTTTGAAAACGCCATAACAAAGCAAAACAATTGCTAAAGAAATTAATTTTATGTGTTTTTTTACAATGAAATAACAGAACAGAACAGACTCGAAAAATCAGTGTTTGATTTTACAATAATATTAAATATATGAATTAAAACGGAGTTCTACAAATAAAATGCCAAATCTATAAAAAAACAAATCTTTTGTTGAAGTGGTATCTACTTTGTGAAATTCTGTAAATTTTGTTCTCTAAGTAGAAACAAGCTTGCGATTAAACAATATATAAAAGAAAAACAATGAAATAATTTTAATTGCTTCCGATTGCTATCGTTCATATTTTTAATTACAATTTTCTTGGAAGAGCATTAATTTCAGGATTTTATTAGAAAAATACAACCTCTCGTTCCTATTTTTGATCTGGGAAATATAAAAAAAACCCATAAAAATTCACCCTTTATTCGCGGGAATAAAAAAGACCTCCGCGATTGAGCCTTGCCAAATAATTATTCGTGGAAATCGGAAGAAAGCGTATTTTAGGGGTAGGAATTTCCAAATTTACGACACTGTTGATTTTTCTCTTCTGGTTTTTAAAATCGTGAATAAAGGTTAGATATAGGATATTGGAATATTTTTAGTGCCGGGTGTAAATCTACTGGGTCATTATATGCCACAGAGGCTATAATATATTATCTGTATAGTGTATATAGATATGTATGTATACATATGAGGGTATCATTACCCTCTGAAAATATATCACTCTAAAGTACCTACGGCGAACGTATAAAAAAATAAAAATATACAACAACAAAAAATTGAAAATTCTACAATTCAAACCTTATGTGCAATATTCTAACTAAGTAACTATCCAACCATCACGCCGCTTAAGCAGTCAAATAGAACGCCACACTATTATTTATCTTTATTTGCAAACATTCTTCGCCTCCTCCGCGTTCATGCATCTCCTCATACACATATTTCATGTATTTGACATAACTGATCGTGCCTCGACTGAAGATTTTCTCGGTATTCCTCTGCTCCTCAACAACATTCGCCCCATAATTTTATTTTACCGTTTTTTCCTCACTCGTTCGTTCCACGTGTCCAAACCATTTCAACACACCTTTCATAATTTTATCGATAATGCTAATATCAGTTTTTTTTCATTCCTTATTTCACTGTTCGAAAAACTTTCATATGCCCATCGTTTTGCCGCAATATTCTGATGGTGAAATAACAGCATGAAGAGCATTAAACTATAAAAATTGGGAGTATTCTTTATGATATATTCTTTATTATTAAGAATAAACGATAATATCGATAAAAATCTATCGATATTATCGTTTTTCATATTATTTTAATAATAAAAGTGAAGCATAATAATAAGCGAAAATCTTATTTTCATTATTTCATTTGGCAATCAATTTTTGGTCTATCCATTTTTTATTCATGGTAATCTATCCATTTCTTATTTAAGTTTAACTAAGTAATACCACTGTTTCTTAAAATCTATTGTGTCACGTGTTTCGAAGCATTCAACATCATTTTCAAACAAAATTACAGTGTTTGAAAATGATGCGGAATATATCGAAACAAGTGTCACAAAATATTTTAAGAAATAGTGGTATTACTAAGTAAAACTTAAATTAAAAATGTTCTATTGAGACTTATACGCATTTTTAGTCTACTGTATTGAAAATTTCTATGATATTTTTTTTGGTATCCTTAGGATTTTTAAGCAAAATTTTATGGTATTTTTTAAGTGACGTAAATGTTTACGGCAAGAATACATTGCAGTGGGGGTTCCGGCCACGGAACGGTTTGAGTACGGAAATGCGGAAATCTCGGGAGAACGCACGACAAACGAAAAAGTTGACAGACCATAAAAGGTTGACACGACACAACGTCGCGAGCGGAAACGTGACAGCTGCAGATCTGGAGGAAATGCGTGGAGTTTCCCATTTCGCGGGTCGCCATATTCCACGATAAATTACTCCGAAAAGAAGCCGAGAGGTGACGTGACGCACATTTATTATTGTTGGCCACATCTGGCGCATAGTTGATCAAATCTAGGAGAGGCTCGCGTCACTCATCTCGGTGCCTAGAGGAGTGGCCTGTATTAGCAGAAAACGTGAACGTGTTCAATGATACAACTATTGAAAAGAGGATGATACAACTAGGAAAAGACTTTTGAAAATTAAACACTTATATTAGTCCACTTATTGGGTTTTATTTAATTAAAACTTAAAATTTTAAAAGATGTTGATAAGTACTAAATGACCTGATTTCTTATGATATGTTTATTAAATTTGTCAGAAAATACAGAAAAAAAATTTATTGGGTAAAAATCAGTATTTCTTAAACATGTATTGCGACACGTGTTTCCATGCATTATGCATCACGTACACCGTATACTACCAGCTCCTACCCCCTCTTCAACCTTCAACATCCCAAAAAGACAACTCTAAAATTTAGACGGGTTCACATACGGTGTTTAAAATGATGCGGAATGTATCGAAACACGGTCGCATTAGATTTAAGAAAATGTGGTATTACCTAAGTTTTTTTAAAAAAACATGGACTGCCGAATCAATTAATGAAATTACAACATTCAAATTGTGTCGGGTTGTGGACCGTGGTTAGTGTCGCGGACTCTTAAGTCAGAGTTTCTCGGTTCGAATACATTCTACGACAATTTGATACCTATTTCTAAGAATGAGCCGCTTAGGCTCACAGAAATAGTATGAAATTGAAATATTAATAAAAACACAAACATTTCTCTTTTTGTAAAAAAAATAGATTTTTAAAAATTAAAAAATATATTCGTATTTGAACACGTCAGATAATTGATGTAAATAGAAATATGAAAACCTACCTACCCGAATTTTACTATCAAGGAAAGTAAGAAATTGCATTAAAGAGTGGCATTTATTAAACAGTTCGTCTAGACAAACAATTTATGAAGGAAATAATTCTCTTTGGGGACAAGGACAGAATGGTAAAAGAAAATGGAGGGATTCGGGAAAATTATGGAATCCCCACCAGGAATATATTTTTTGGGCCCCTTTGCGTCACAGGACCGGCGTCACTTCAATATTTCAATCAGCCTAACAAAGCGACAAGAGGGAGGCGAAGTCCTCGGATGAAGATGTTCATTTTAGCTTTAATCTTGCAAATATTTCTTGCAGACGTTCGAATTAAACATATCAATCACCCTGGTAATTTAAACCCCACGTTAAAATGTGATATGATAAACATTAAGCATGAAGCGCCATTGAGGTAGTATTTTACGAAAAAGGCGCTATATAAGTTATCCAAAATAATTATAATTATTCAGATAAGATAATTTCAGGGAACCGTGACAGAAAAACCTAAAGATTTATAATAAAGTGTTAATTTTTTCCATATAAATAATAATAATCTAAAGTGATGCGGAAAATATATAAAAACAAAAATGATGCTGAATTTATTAAAACTTGTGTCATTACAATACATTTAAAGAAATACTGGTATTTACCAAGTAAAACTTAATTTAAAAATAATCAGATTATTTTAACTGCTTTCCTTTTTTAGAGGAGAAATTCTCAACGTTTACAGAATTTATTTCCCGTAATCGTGGATATTCTTTTCAATTCCATAATAGCGAAATCTAAGTAAAGCGCCGGATTTGCGTATAAAATTATAATAATTTAGTTTAAGCTAACTTGGAGATGGTAATTTTTGCGCAATTCGATTTACGAAGTGCGGGACAGTGGATATACTCGTACAAGAGTTAGTATTATTACATAAAATGGAGCAAAATTAAAACGAAAATAAATAAATTGTTCATACGATCGCCGACGAAAGTGTCTTTTGTATGGGCGGAGAGTGTCATATGCCACGAAAGTTTTCACGTTTTTCATTTCAATATGGACGTTTTACAAGCTAAATTGGTCGCCTCTTAAACTTTATTGGACGTTTTACAAAGTAAATTGGATGTTATATTGTATTTCATAAAAAATAAAAATTTTGAAAATATATTCATTTTGGTACTATTATTGAAAGCTGTCCCACCGCATGCCCAGATCTGATACAGGAGCATCTAGGCTTCCTGACAGATCTGCTCTTGCTAAGCAATTTTTTATTAACTAAGTTGTGAAATTTATTGAAAATGTGAAACAATATAAAATTTTATTTTAGTACTACATACATAATTTTCATTTTAGTTCTACATACACCATAAATGTAAATACCTGCCAAAATATTTTATTCTTAAGACTAGCAAGTGCGTTAGTCGTCAAGTTGGCAAGCCTACGCGGCGCGCTGTATTAGTCGCGATGTGTACTGAAGTTCTCAGACAAAATTTTCAACACAACTTTGAATCATGAGCACTACATTGAGTGTATTTTTTAAAATTGTAACCTTTTTTTATGAAATACAATATAACGTAAGATTTGTTTTTGTAAAACGTCCAATCGGATTAGTTGAATGTCCAAACGGATTTTTAACGTCCAATCGGATTTGTTATACGTCCAATTAGATTTGTTCTTAGTGCAATTTGTTTTATAAAACGACCAATTTGAAGTGACAAACCTGTATAATGCGTGATGGGTACTGAAGTTTTCAAACAAGATTTTCAATTCTGCTTTTTTTGAACATATTTCTAAAAATTCTAACAATTTTAAAAAATATATAATATAACGTCCAATTTTTTTTTAAAAGTCCAATTCAATAAATAAGGTGTCCATTTTATTTTAAACGTCCAATTCGAAGTGAAAAACCTTTACGACAGTACGGCTGTCCAAATTTAAAACACAGTAAGGGACATTTTTTTGTAGTACGTTTTTTTTGCATTTTCGGACTAAGTAGAGTCTACTTAGTCCATAAATACAAAAAAAACGCACTACAAAAAAATGTCCCTTACTGTGTTTTAAATTTGGACAGCCGAGTACATCATGAAAAGCCAAACGTACCGCCGAAAGGTAGCCGACGTCACACCGCACGCTTCCCCGGCAAAGTTCGTCGGAAATCGTTTCAAAAGTCAATAAATTTCATGCCGATACGTATAAAATTCTCTTGCAAATTACTTCAATTTTCACGAATCACATCGGGACGACTGACGCATGGACGGCCATTACCAAGCGTAGCGGAACCACACGATACGTACGCCCTGGAACGACAGGAACAATATTTTTGGATATCAATGATTACTCCCATTATTGGAAAGGAATCATTTCTATAATAATAATAATGGATAATGCGCCATTTTTGTACGATACGACCTCTAGGGGTAGAGGTAGGTACCGTAGGTATATATATATATATATATATATATATATATATATATATATATATATATATATATATATATATATATATATATATATATATATATATATATATATATATATATATATATATATATATATATATATATATATATATATATATATATATATATATATATATATATATTTATATATATATATATATATATATATATATATATATATATATATATATATATATATATATGTATATATATAAATATATATATATATATATATATATATATATATATATATATATATATATATATATATATATATATATATATATATATATATATATATATATATATATATATATATATATATATATATATATATTAAGGGGATACAACGAAACACAGTATTCAATCAACGGCCGACCGCCAGAGGTAACACGTCTATTCATGCCTGATTTTATTAACATACATATGTTGGATATTTTTTGTTATTTAGATTATATATAGAGAAAAAATTTTTTTTTTAACTTCTTTCCTTTCAATTAATCTTTTATTTTCAATACCATATAATTAGTTCAAAGAAAAACTTTTTTCAATGCAAAACAGTGTTTTAAGAATAAAATCAATAACGTACAATGTAAAATGTTACCTGGATTTAGAGAAAATTAAGTTGCGACTTAACGAATACTGGGCCTTAAATTTATCGATATAGCTTATCTCAGCATTCCTTCCTCATATCACCATTAGAACATTTATCATACAACGTTTTGCCGTACATTCGTCTGAGAGAACGCATTTCGACTGCATTAAGTCTATTTTTATCCTTCTTTTGCTATTAAAGTTTACAATCACCCAAAATAGAGTACCAAATTTAAAACACTTGACAAAAATAAAAATAATAATTCGGTTTATTTTTGGGTCTCATCTCGAAGAAATTTTGATATAATATTGTATCAATTAGATGTCTGATTAAATAATGCCTACGTTTTCGCCAAACGTTTTATCGATTCGAAAACGTTATTATACGTTCCCAGGAATTTATATTCAAAAGCCAAAAGCGTATAGACTCGACATTTTCAGACGAAATTCTCGCAAGCGTACACGTAAAGTTTGAAGTTTGTATTCCTTGAGTCGTAAAATTGAGTGCTTAAACAATTTAAAAGGCCGCAATAAACCCATGATATGTGTTTCCTTTTATTGGTATATTCTGCAGAGGATATCACGTAGATTCAACTTTAATCGTAGAGCCGCTTTTACGGTGTGCCGACAATAAATCGTATATTATTCGAAAATGCCAATGGCTTTATAATATGTTACTACAAAACGAAATAAAACCGGTACAAATATTGCTAGTTTTTTGACGAAGTATACGATATACGTGCCCGATACGCAGGTACAATTATAAGTACACTATGCGGGCCAAATCGAACATTTTGGTAGCCCTTCGTGTATCGTAAAATGAGGGCTTAGGATAATTCGGCGCGCAATTTGTTTACTACAAAGGGCGGAACATGGCACAGAGCACAGATAAAGTTTGAAAATTTGTACGAATAATAATCTGTAAATACACCCGCATAGACCTGTATCGATCCATCAGGCCGCGCAGCCTAGTATGGATAGAGATAAAGCACTCTCGAATACCGTATTTCCCCTTTTTTCTGTTTAGGAAGCATTGACCAAACAATAGGTAGTAATGTAATGTATTTTATGTATGTCCGAATGTAGCGTTAGACAGCGTGTAAGCGACGGCGCTCGGTGTACACGTATATTCCCGTCATTACGGGGAATAACGTCTTCTTTATACAAATATTCAAAGCGTGAAAACATGAATATAATTCGGACGTAAAAGTTTCCGCGAGCGGGGGATGAAATATGGTGGCGTAGAGCAACATTAAAGCAACTCGAACACGGAGTAAGACCGAGAATCTATGATTCTACACAGATGTAAAGGGGAAACTAGAAATAATCAACCTCGCGGAAAGGGTTGAAATAAGCGTAACTGGATCTCAAATGTAAAATTAGAAATGTAAATCCCATTGATAAGGTGCCCGATAGGAATCTCAGTAAGGAGGGGGATAGGACAGGTGCAAAGGAGGGTAACGTCGTGGAAAACGGGAAAGTTTCCGTTCCGGGAACAACTGCGCTACAGACAATATGAAGCGGTCATAAAAAGGGGAGTTCCATTACACCAACCTGGAAGAAGGACGTATAAATTAGAGCGAGGAATAAATTAAAGCTCCTATCGTGCAACAGTGCAACCGAGGAGCAACTTTCACCGTGAATAGAGCAAAAATTACGAGACTTATATTTATTTTACAACTTGTCCGAGAACAGTAGGTACGTCTATTCATCGTTCCGGGGAGGAAATTAAAAATTCTTAGAATAATAAAGAGAGAGAGATCGATGTATTTCCGGGACGAAAGGTGTGGGGGAATTTATTTCCGCCAATGCTTCGCGGAAGATTTAGCGGGTGCGAAAATATATATTTGTAGCGATGGAAAGAAGCCCTTCCCGCTGAAATATCATCGAATTTTTTCGGGAGATAAAGGGAAAAATCGAAATCCCAAATTGTGCTCCGACAAATTTCCGGCGCAAAAAGTGGAGGGTACAAAGATAATTTATATGAGAAAGAGAGCATTATGCAAAGAGAAAATCGCACGCATTTTACGATTTGGGAAGAGGAGAGAAAAGGAGCGGCTCAAATAAATAAAGAGTTGCTGAAAGAAATTAATCGGATTGAGGTAGATCGAAAGAGGAAAAACGAGAGTTGTAAATATTAAGGAAACGTATCGTACCTTCTCCATCTCGGTCACAATGGACTATTGACGATTCCAAGAATAAAGTACTTCTCTAGATCTATCTAAACAAATCCAAGGATGGCCCTCTCAAATGAATGGACTTGAAGGACAAATAAACATTTTAAAATTAAATTGATTTTATTGAAGTTTTACATATTTAAAATGTAACGACCATGTTTTATAAAGAAGAAAAATAATAAATTAAGGGGGTTTCCGTGTATTTTTTCTCTCATACTTGTAACAAAAAAAGTTGAGACAAATAAAAAAAGACAGTGTAAAGTCGTTTCATGTCTTTTCATCTTTTTCGCGACCCAACGATAATACGTTATTAAACTGAACTAGTATTGACAATATAACATGTATTGCATAATTATTAAACATGAAACACTTGTATTAGACCACAAATTTAATTTATTTAATTTCACACGACTATTTTCGAAAACTACAGATGCTTTATCGACGGGTGATCACGAAAACGAAACAGCTTTTGTGATCACAGGTCTACGAAAACATCTGTAGTTTTCGAAACTAGTAAACTTTTAATAACCAAGATGTCATTCCACAAAGTTAATGCCAAATCGATAAATAATACATTGGATGGTGAAAACATTATTTCTTGCGATAATATGATACTAACACCACCAGAAGTAATTAATGAATTAAGTTAAGACCCAGTATTCGTCAAGTCGTAACATAATTTTCTCTAAATCCAGGTAACATATTACGTAATTGATTTTTTTCTTAAAATACCATTTTTGCATTGAAAAAATAAGTTTTTCTTCGGAATAATTAAGTGGTTTTGAAAAGAAAAGAGTTTTTAAAAAGAAACGAGTTAAAAAATTTATTTAATATGTTTTGATATACATATATTCTAAAAAACACAAAAAATATCCAATATACATTCTTGAAAAAAAATCGGATGTCGAAAGATATGTTTACCTCTTCAGCAGTTGGCCGGCGAATGAGTTCTGTCGTGAGAATATACCCTTAAATATACCCTTAAATCATTGATTCGGATACAACATTTTGAGTGCGTCCACATACTTGTTCACAAAATCTGGATTATCTCCAATTACAGGAGTTACTTTCATATTATTTTTTGACGTCTCATCAAAATAGAATTGGTGAATGTTACACGTGTGTAAAGAGATCACTTAAATCCGCCTATGACGTTGTCATCCCCGTGAATACCCAGACTTCCATATTCTTCTTCATCTTTGATGAGATGTCAAAAAATAACATTGATTCGTAATTTGAATCAAAACGAGATACGGTTATGGTATACAAGGCACGGTTATAAAACGTTATCAAAATTATATCCGGTACACGGTGCGGCAGAGTTTAGAGCCAAAGTTTAGTTTGAGAAATGGCGCTAAGCGTGCCAGCGGATGACGTAATTAAATATTTAGTAACCAGGGAAGTAAACACACGAGAGGGTGATGAGACAATCCTGGGAGGAACTGGGGGCTAACGGATGACAGTACTTGGGGTATTATCTGTTCCGGGCAGACATTCAGTTAGCGAGTCGGGTGATTACTACATACATACAGTGTATGAGGAAAAGAAATACTCGCGCACTGAGCGGTAAAAATATTTACAACATTTCGAGTGTGTCCAAATACTTGTTCACAAATCTGGATTATATTTAAAAAAAAATTTGAATGTGTCCAAATACATCTTCATCTTTGTTGAAATTAGGTAATTATAAGTATTTATTTATTAAATAATATGGAGTTCGTGCTTTAAAAGATTTTCCAGTAAAGACGCTTTGATTTTTGTTTACACAAACATATATAAAGTGTTTACAACATTTTGAGTGTGTCCAAATAATCTTCATCTTTGTTAAAATTAGGTTATTATCAGTATTTATTTGTTAAATAATATGGAGTTCGTGCTTTAAAAGATTTTCCAGTTAAGACGCTTTGATTTTTGTTTACACAAACATATATAAAGTGTTTACAACATTTTGGTGTGTCCAAATAATAAATAAAACGAAAATAAAAAAAAATAAATAAAACAAATAAAACGGTGTACGGTAGATGTTCGAACGGTGAAATAAGGAATGAATGCAAGGCAAAGATAAGCATTATCGATAAAATTAAGAAAGGTGTGTTGAGATGGTTTGGGCACGTGAACCGCCCATTATGAGTGAGGAAAGAGCGGCAAAAGCAAATTTATGAGGCGAATGCAGTTGGAAAAAGAAGCAGAGGAAGACCGAGGAAAACTTGTTGCGATCAGGTATGTCAAATACTTGAATGGGTCATCTTCTTCTCATTTTTTTATGGCTTTTCACCTTTCTAGGTTCTAGCTAGTAGTGTCGAGATTTTAGCGGCCGGGTCAGGAATCGAAATAATCGGCGGGTATGTATGAGGAGATGCATGAATGGGGAAGAGGCGAAGAATTTTGGCAAATACAGAGTGATGTGGCGTTGTATTCTATCTGCCAACCCCTGCGGGGAAGCGGCGTGATGGTTAGCTAGTTAGAAATATGTTACTTTTTTGAGATTGCATTTTAATTTTATATTTAGTTATTTTACACATACATGTATTATAAATAACAGGATTGACTAAAAAAAATTTATAAATTATTCTACCAAATTTATTGAATCTTCCTCACAAAAGGTTTCTTCTAAAGCAATGCATTTCTCCTTCTCCTTCCTGCTAAATCTATTAATTTATATCATACCCTTTTTTTAAATCTCTGAATGTTTTTTAATAGTTTTATAACATTAATGTGGAATTGTTTAATTGTTTTTTTTTTTTAATGTAACTATTTTTGTTAATGTCATCTTATGTTTATTATTATTGATGTAACTATTGTTTATTATATAATTTTTTCATATGTAAAGATGTACAATTCTAGAACAAATAAAATAAAATAAAAAAAACCTAATGAACAATCCAATCATCCTGGCACTTTTTGTGATAGTTAGTTAGTTATAAAAATTTGATAGATCGCTCTAAAATTATCTCCTCGAAGTCGAAAACGAGTCGAGGGTTTTGTCGGAAGGGCGTGTATTATATTATCAGTCGGGATGAATTTCTGCGAGCATTGAAACTTAAGTATTTGCCCAAACATGGCGGGGAATCGAACGTACGGAATACCCGCCAGAGTGTCTAAACAAATATTTCCATTTCTAACCGACGAGCCGCAGTATTCACGGAGCGGGCTGAGTGGCAAAATCGGAGCTTTCCCATAGGCAGGGGTCGGCAACGTATGGCTTGAGAGCCACACGTGGCTATTTCTTTGAAAATTATTTATTTTATTTTATTTTATTTGTTTGGGAATTTTACAGCTTTACATTTGAAAAAGTATATTATAAAAATAAGTTATATTAACAATAATAAAGGTATAGTTATAGCAGAGGAAGACCGAGGAAAACCTGGCATAATCAGGTATGTCACATACTTGAAAGCGGCCGGGTCAGGAGTCGTAATAATTGTCGGGTATGTATGAGGAGATGCATGAATGTAGAAGAGGCGAAGAATGTTTGCAAAGACAGAGTGGTGTGGCGTTCGATTTTCTCTGCCTACCCCTGCGGAGAAGTGGCGCGATGGTTAGTTAGTTATTTACATTAACAAAAAACGTTACATTGATGAAAATAAAGCCAATTAAACAATTCCACATTATTTATTATTTTATTTACTATTTTATTTTATATTTATTACTTCTTCTCCCTTCTTCTTCTTCACCTGCTAGGTTTTTAAGAGGAATAAGCCTCCTACGATGTCGATTCTCAGCTGTCGATCTATCTCTTTGGTGGTCTGCCCGGGAGTAGTCGTCTACCTAAGGGTTGGCGTACAGAGCAATGTGGGGGAGTCTGGATGGTTCCATACTCCTCACATGCGCATACCATTGTCTCCTTTGTTGCCTTCCCCACCTAACGACATCTTCGATCTCGCATATTTCCCTTATCCTGTTGTTCCTCATTCTGTCTCGTAGACTCTTGCCCGATAAACTTCTATGATACTTCATTTCTAACACTCTATGCGCGTTTTTTTGTGACTACGGTCTGGGTTTATCGGTCCCAAGGGGTGTAAAATAATATTTTCAAACCTATATGACATCGGATTATTTTTAGATTTTCGATCAGTTAAATTATTGTAAATCAAAATGCCGACTATACAATGCCTGCATTGCTCCTGTTCTCTTATACGGCTGTGAAACATGGCACCTTACAAGGGCCCAGGGCAGCCGTGTACTAAGCTTTGAGAACAGGTGTCTGCGGAGAATTTTAGGCATGCGGTGGTTTGACTTTGTGAGGAATGAAGAGATGAAGCGTAGGACGCAGCAAATCTTGGTCACAACTGTCGTACTCCGCATGCCTCCTGAGAGCCTTGTAAAAGAGGCAAGCTTGATTAAAAGCTTGCCTCTTTTACAAGGCTCTTTTATCAGGTTCGCGCCGCCCAGGACGACCACTGCTGACAATTCGTCGGCAGTTCTCGTCAGAATTTCGGGACGCGGATCTGACTTGGGAGGATGCAAGGGAGCTGGCAGCCGACAGAAAAGCCTGGAGACAGTTTGTGGACTCCATATGCTTCACCTAGGGAGCGGATATGGTTTAATTAAATCGAAAATTGGCTCCCCAAAACTTTCCAATCTCAAGGCTCTCTTGGTACAAGTGGTTGCCCGCCCCTGCTAAAGGGAAACCGGGGGACGAACCGGGATATAAGACCAAACTATATTCGGGGCGAGGCCTCCTCGAATATCACTCGGGAGACGAGCATCACTCAATTCCTACGCTCGGGAACATTATTCGAAAGTACACTTTCGCCTATGCGGGAACTTGTGTAGAGCACCCGTGAAGGGTTGAAGTATTAAGCTTGTTTAAATTTCATAAATTGGAAATAGCTTCCCATCTCCTCACGAGGGAAGCAAATTATTAATCAAACAACACTCCAAATTCGTGTTCTTGTAAAAACATTACCATTGTTTGATCTCATCAGGAAAGTAATATGATGAATAATGTACAACATGAAAATATTACTTTTCCATTGTTTTAAAGCAAAGATATACGGCTGTGGAGTATTCTATTCATATATCATGCCCTGATCTCCTTAATAAATTAAAGTTTAGCGTGCGTCTAAGAGGTACTAGGCAAAAATCTGTATTCGCAGTACTTGTACATAATGCAAACTATGCAATGTTCTCTCCGATTCCGCGGCTTCACATGTTAGCCAATGCTTTTGAAAGTATAGATTTATTTAATATATTGTTATCCTCCTTGAAATCTGTACTTTCTAGCATTTCTTCTCCATGTTATAATGGATAAATTTAAACGTTGTGTTTCACTCTGTCTTGCTGCTCGCTGATAGTGTTTGAAGGAGACGTGTATTTACCAGTGCTTACTATTTGTTATTTTATTATGATTTTATGTGATAGAACTATTTGTTATAAGACTTTTTGTTTCTCTATTAGTGTATTCATTACTGTATTTTTTATATTAGATACTGTATATATGTATTATCTGAAAGGCTTCAGCCGTTCAATAAATAAATAAATATCTATACATCTAAAATAACAATCAACGCTTGAAATAAGTACGCATTCGCCAAATTATTATAATTAGTTTTATGCGCAATATAAGAGGAATGAATCCAAAAAATATACCGAAATGTCAAAATTTTGTGATGACATAAAATATATATACAGACGTAATGTATTATTAACATAGAAATTTGCATTCAAATAGGACAGATTGGGACCAAAAAGTTTGACCCAATTAAGCATAAAATTAGACAATGAATATTTTTTGGTTAATTGATTCATCAGCCGTGTTGTGTAATTAAATTACAAATCTATCGATTTGTAATTTAAAGTTTACGGTGATTGAAAATGAGGCGGAATGCATCAAAACGCGTGTCATAAGAGGTTTTTGAAATACAGGTAAAATTGATACAAGTGACGGTGTTTGAAAATAATATTTAACGCATAAAAACACGTGTCACAATAGATTTTAAGAAAAGTTACGGTGTTTGAAAATGAGGCGGAACGTATCAAAACGCGTGTCATAAGAGGTTTTTTGAAATACAGGTAAAATTGATACAAGTAACGGTGTTTGAAAATAATACTTAACGCATAAATGCACGCGTCACAATAGATTTTAAGAAAGGTTACGGTGTTTGAAAATGAGGCGGAATGCATCGAAACGACGAATGATAAGGAGAGTGTTATATTAATAATAATAAAACCCTTATCCGCACCCCTATAGTGCATAGGGCACTGTGTCATATAAACGCAGTGTTATCTTGATCGTTTACACATGAAGGAAAGGTGATCAGCCCTCCAATTCAGGTACCAGTCCAGGGTAATATTGAATAAATATTAAAGAAAAAAAAAATCACATATTATTTTACCCCTTCATATCACTTATTATTTATTTTACCCCCCTTGGGAATTGAACCCGGGACCTCCAGAACGGTAGCCGAGCGTGCTGACCATTACACTACGGAGGTGGAGTGTTATTTTACCATACCATAAAGTTAACAATGCTAATATATAAAATAAACATTACTATGCCCATATTATTTTTTTTTATATTATTTTTTTATTAGTATTTGGACACACTCAAAATGTTACTATGCCCAAATGTTATTTCTGGTACAAATAATTGATTTACCTAATCGATGAGACCAAGTTAGATCTCACTCGTTAAGGCAATTAATTAATCGTCAATACGTAGTATCATGTATCGGTGAGGAGTGAGATAAGATACGAGCGAGGGTGATTCATATCCAGGGCGGAATTCCACGGAATATTTCCCCCAGGGCCGGACGAGCGCGTGAAAACGCCAAATGAAATCAACAGGGGGCCGATAAGTGAAGGGCTCTCCTAGCCCGCTACTGGAAAATCATTATTTTTACAGGGATAAAAGCAGTCCCTCTCCTCTCTTCTTTCTTCTGCAGCATAAACGTAGTTAGAAATACGGCGCGGAAATTTTCATGCTTCATAAGCTTCACAAAAACCGTTTGAAAAAATAAATCTTTTCCTATGTTAATTTTTATTATTATTAAGGAATTACCTGCAAAGCTTCTACGTTTAGAGGTTGGTCGAGATTTGTCTGCAGGTGGCATATACCTATGGTAGTAGTAAGGATATGGGAGCTTAATGTGAAAAATACAACACAAAAACCCAGACCAATTAAAAGTAAATCTATCCTGAATTTAGTTTGTTATTGGTGGGAATTGAACCTGCGAGGCCAGTATCGCAGTCGAGCGTCTATCCAACCACGCCACGGCGCCTGCGATGTGATACAGCATACATCACGCTAACATTTCAAACGATTACAACAACAATACGGCTGTCCAAACTCGAAACACAGTCAGGGATTTTTTTCGTAATACGTTTTTTTTTATTTTTTGGACTAAGTAGATTCTACTTAGTCCAAAAATGCAAAAAAACGTACTACAAAAAATGTCCCTTACCGTGTTTTAAGTTTGGACAGCCGAATAGATAGAGTGATCTACCGGCTCGCAGCCAGTGCCCTAAATTTGAAGAACGTGCCTTTGCTTTTGGGGGTCTGATGGCATGGAGTAGTCTTCCACCAGCAGTTAGAAATTGTTAGATTGAGTTGATGACAGAAGAATTTTTATTCTTTTTTTATAAAAAAAATGCAAATTCTTCCCTAAAACATTTACTTATTTTTTCCGCTTACTTTAATAACATATTTTGCAGATCAATAAAATGATTTACGTGGTAAATTTGTATTTAACGAGAATGTATACTCCTTGAAAAATTATCCTTTATAACTATGTAGGAGATTTGTTTTAATACAAACCCTTCCTAAGCATCACATAAAATGTTACTAAATATTTTGAAAGGAATATATAAAACGCAGAGTGTCTATCCTAACAAGTAAAGTTGAAGACATGTATGTATGTATATTCGTGTGTGCTTATTTAGTTAGATAAATTTAATTAACTAACGATGTGCCCGTATCAAAAACGGTCGACCCGTGTAACCGTATTTACTAAAATTTGAAGGTGCCTGCATAATAATTATACGGTTCGTAATATCATTTACGTAACTATTATCACTTTTACATTTAATTTGGAAGCATGGGCATTTAGAGGGCTTACGACGTCATAGTTGGTTTAGTGATCGAACTAATTGATCACACTCTATATCTATTAGTTCCAAAATTCTTATAAGTGTGATGAGTGTGGTTGTCAATCATGCGTAGAATTGGTGAATGTTACACGTGTGTAAAGTAATCACTTAACCATGCCTATGACGCTGTAAACCCTGTAAATGCTCAAATTTCCATATTCTTCTTCATCTTTGCTGAGAATTCAAAAAAAATCCCCATAATCCTGATATGTGAACAAGTATTTGGACACACTCAAAATGTTGTAAAATCAACTCGATTATTACTAAGTTACAAATGATTTTGAAGCCATGAATACAATTTGTCGTCCTCACACACCCCCTAGACTGTATTCTGAAAATGACTACGCAAGGCAGAGGCGAGTGGGACGTCTGTCCTGTCATTTTTCACATTTGTTACAATATATTTACATGGAAGTGTTAATATTTGCTACTTTTTTTGTTTAAGAAATAAACAAAAACAAAGACTTACAGTAGTTTATTTCAGAAATCTGGAACATACCTGAAAACAAAAGAAATAAAAATGATTAGACATTTATAAACGCAAGTGATAAAATCTAATACGAAGGCGGTTCTGTAATGTTTGACGTCTAGGGCAAAATAATATTTTTATGCTTTATATTCACTCCTGTAAAGTGAAAAAAACAAGGTGTTAAAGATATAATTATTATAACATGAATAATATACGTGCTAAGGAGAACTCGACTGTCCAAACTTAAAACACAGTAAGGGACAAATTTTTTTATAGTAGGTTTTTTTTTGCATTTTTGGACTAAGTAGAATCTACTTAGTCCAAAAATGTAAAAAACCTACTACAAAAAAATGTCCCTTACTGTGTTTTAAGTTTGGACAGCCGAACTGCGCGGGTTAGCAGATTTTGAACGCGAAATAGTTACGAATATCTCTGTACGTAACGTGTGGGAATGGGAATTAGTCGGCAAGAAGACGCTTTCGGAAGTAACAGGCTTGCAGAACCAACAAAGGAGAAATATGTCACCGGCACACCTACAGTCGGCAAACAGCAGGCTCGGGGGGCGCCCATACCCCGAGCAGACCAGCCGAGAGGAGGGCCCCACAACACATTCCGAATGGAGTATTTGTCAAACAAACCAATTGTTCGCGCGATTCGACGAGAATGAATCGTGCCTGTCATAGTGGATATGAGCCACTTTCGGGGTGGCTATATTTACGGGCGCCTTGCGGGTCGGAGGGTTGAACAAAACAAGCAAGTAAACATAAATCGTCACCAGCTGAATAGGTGAGGGTGGGCGGTGGGCTACCGAAGCAAGGGGGGTCACCCTGTCGTCCGGGGGACATGCACTTCAGTCCTGAAAATGCACTGGAAACAAAACAAATACAAAACGATAATCAAATCTGTAAATGCCCAGACCTCCATATTCTTCTTCGTCAATGTTAAAAATAATGTCAAAAATAATATATTTAACCCTTCACTGCATGACTTTTTTTTGCATGACTGCATTAACAGTTCGTCTTCGAGAGACAAGGAAGTTATTATTTTGGCGTTCATAGCGCGTCTTTTGGCTAAATTATGAACTATATACGTGAGTTATGAATGTTTCTAATCAGTAACAACAAAGAATGGTTGCTTTTATTTTTAAAGCACGTTTTAACACTAACTTTTGGGTATGTAACAAATTTGATACACTATGCAGTGAAGGGTTAAGTTTTGTACTGACATTTCTTGGTGGAACTGCATTTTATATAATAAAATAACAACCTTGTAATTTTATCCACATTAATTTTATTTGACCAGCTACCGGTTTTCATCGTAACCGACTAGCAAAAGACACCAGTCTGATGATGTCGGTTACGACGAAACCCGGTTGCTGGTCAAATAAAATTCATGTGGAAAAAAATACATAGTTGTTATTTTGTTATATAAAAAATAATGTAAAAAAAACTCCTTATCGGAGATAATCCAGATTTGTGAACAAGTATTTAAACACAATCAAACTGTTGTTAAAAAATTAACTGGTCAAATTTTAAACTTAGATAAAAATTGAAAATGATGTTTTCAAGCGTATCTCAAATATGTGAATATAATCCTGGATTCAGACCTTACATGCAAATGAAAGAGTTTCTGATTGATAAAAAAACTTTCCTCATTCCACCGTAGATGTCTCTAGTGAACTCTTGCATTCTGAGTTTCGAGTTTGATCGATATATCTAGGGGTTCCGAAAATTGAGCAGTGTGGTAGTCAATCATGGGTAAAATTGGCGAATGTTACACTATGTAAAGTGAACACTTAACCAAGCCTGTGGCGGTCGCAGGTCCTGTAAATGCCCAGAGTTCGATATTCTTCTTCATCTATGTTGAGATGTCAAAAATGGATATTCAAATGCCCCAAAAGTCAAGTGATTAAAACCTCATCCTTCTCTCACAGCTGTCACGACCGGTATATAAGAATATTATAAAACCCAACATTTTGTATATTCTATCTACGTCAGAGAACGGCTACAGAGTTGTCAGAAACAGAGAGAGAAAAATTTAAAAAGTCGGGTCACGTTTGGGAAACTCCTTACGGATAGTATTTACAATATAAATCTTTTAATCCAAATTACGAATATCGAATAAGTATCGCTATAATATTCTTCTTCTGCCTTTGTGCTCATCCATAGGGCACTCCACCATTCGGTGGATCGATGCGATGTTTGATTGATTGTTAATGTACTGCAGGTGCCAATCAAAGGATTAATAAAAAATATAAACATAAAAATTAAACATTTTCATAGTTTAATCGCTTTAAGAACAGAATACCACACCAAATTCGTTAACCACTACACTATAAATACGATTTATTTTATATTGCAAATATAGGTAACGAATCCAGCCTATGATGGTCGTTAGCTTTGTAAATGCCCGGAATTCCATATTCTTCTTCATCTATGTTGAGATGTCACAAAAAAATCCGCATCATTTTCGAACATTACTACTGCTACTTTCACTACTGCTATCATCACGCCGTTTCCCCGCAGGGGTAGGCAAAGAGGATGGAACGCCACACTCTTCTGTCCTGACATACACTCCTCGCTTTCTTCACATCTATACATCTAGTCATAAGATTTTCAAACACAGTATATTGTATTTTAAGAAATAGTGGTATTTACTAAGTACCTAACACATAAATTAAAAAAAAAAAAAACTAGGGTTGGAGATAGCGGATCACTTAGCATAGGAACGATTGGATTCGTGGAGCGTTCAGTCGCAGCCACATTAGCGGAGGATAGCTTCCTGGTTGGGCGATATGATTGATGGTCAAATGGCGAATGGCGAATAGCGAATGGCGAATGGCGAATGGCGAATGGCGAGCACCCCGGAGACGGAAGGCCTTCAGCAGGAGATGGCCGGATTGTACGGGCCGGTCGGCAGTAGCTGATGTATAGCCTACATATATGTATGGTATACCGCGCGACTAACGGTCGGGTTTTCTTATAGAAGCTCATCTAACCGAAAACCCATATAATTCAGCTCGCTTCATAGTAAAAATGTGCGAAAAAATATGTTTCCTTAAAGGCTCAATAATCAACAGCGCCAACTTAATTTTCTTTAAACTCAAGTAACTTTTAACGTAATTGAATTTTTTTTTTCTTAAAACGCTTTTTGTGTATTGAAAAAATAAGTTTCTCTTCGAAATAAATATATGATTTTGAAAAAAAAATTCATCAAATCAAAAAGAAAAAAAAATCTAATAACTTGATAATACCAAATTTTCCTCAGTCTTCCTATGCTTCTATTTCCAACTACATTCGCTTCATCAATTTGTTTCCAATCATTGATATTTCTCAGAAATGCGATACGATAATCTACATATTTAAGCGGACGATAAATTAACGTTTTTTTTTTAAATGAAAACTATATTTTCTGCATGGAAAGACAACCATATTTCTAGTGGTGAAGAAAAACCAAATCTCGTTCAAAGAGAACAAACATATTCTTAGTGCTGTGAGAAAACCATGTTTCTTGTGCTCGAGGAAATACAAAAATGGTGGAATGAAAATCCAACATTTATTCAAAATGGGACACGAGTATATTTCTGAAAAATTGTGTAAAAAAAGTTCTCACTAAAGTTTTCAAACAATAATTTACAATGGGACGTGATATTAATGAGTTTTGCGTATTGTGGGTTTAAATTCTGAATTTTACCAATATATCATTGTCCGTTGCAAAGCAATAAAACGTACACAATTGTATAAAGTGAATATCGGTAGAGTTAACTTTTTAATGTGGTAATAATAAGATTATATTTATTTAAATGATTATTTATCGTGCATTGGAAAAAAGGAAAAAGTTTCATTAATTGATTCTGCAGTCACATAGTGGTAATAACTATCCATTTTTAATTTAAGTTTTACTTGGTAAATACAACTATTTCTAAAAATTACTAATACGAAGATTCATAAACTGCTGCATTTTGAAATAACAGATATTCATACAAAATGACAATATGACAATAACTAAAGCCTCTTTCCTATAATCAATGTTTACACTGGTAAAAAAATTAAATAAGAAACAGTTCCTACCTTCTCTTCATACTTCAACGTCCCAAGGACACAACTCTAAAAATTTAGACTAACCTTCACATACTGTATTTGAAAATGATGCGGAATGCATCGAAACACGTGTCACGATAGATTTTAAGAAATAGTGCTATTAACCAAGTGAAACTCAAATTAAATAAATGAAAAAAGTTTTAAAAATAAGAAGATATCGTATTTGTACACTATATCAGAAAAATATCTGTAATAGATGGAGTTCGCAATCGTGAAAACTTCGAGTGGAAAAGGTCTCGCAAAAATTCGGCTGATTCAGCACACGGGTACGTAATATAATATTCCCAACAAGGTATGGGATAAGTTTAGTTAGAAAAACAGTACCCTCTCAGTGAGGAGAATTGTGCTTCATTGCTGTGAACGTCCATAAATTCGGCAGGGAAAAAGTGGCCAAGGAAGAAAGTTGGGAAATTGCTATGTTCGAGCAATTAACTCGGTCATGTAAGCTCCCAAAATACGCCTACTGGAAAGAAATTACGAACTCGCTACGAAATTGGAGTGCGGGGAGTATCTATATTGAAGTAAAACATGAATAATGGAGGCATTAAGGGGCGACTTTCTCTCGTCCTAACACTGTTGACATTTACAGCGCCGGGCAAGTTATTAAAAATAAAAGCCTCTACGGATAAGGGAACCGGGACCTTCGGAATACCGCAGCCCCTTTATGGCTCTTACAAGAAACATTATATCGCAGAGTAACACGGAAGTTCCCTCGCTGCATAATACCACTATCCACCACGCACTTCTCTCTCACTCGGCACTCTGTATCTACTCTACACAAACACACGAACGAACCCCGAGATGAAATGGCACACATTACTGACATTTCTTCATACGTAGCGAAACGGCAGAAAAGCAAAATTCGACATGTAAAGACAAAAATACCTTTGAATGTTTTTCGCAGATACTTTGTGACACATTTTATGAATGCAAAATATACAAGAACTTTAATTTTTACTACTTTTAATTGATACTTTTCGATACTTGTCATCTTAAGAAATAAACATGTTCTTCGTGTATACGTTTATCTCTGAATATGACAAGGTTCTTGTAGAAACCGGTTGGAGAAAAGTACCAATAAAAAAGTGGTTAAAAACAATTTACTAGTTTTATTTTATAAAATTTACAAAATAAATACCCTATACGTAATGGAGACGAATAATGATACTCGCACATAAAAACATACTATACATGTACATGTGTATCCTAAAAGATGACAAGGCTATTGTAGAAACCGGTTGGAGAAAACTACCAACAAAAAAGTGGTTAAAAACAAAGTTCTAGTTTTATTTTTATAAAGATTACAAAAATACACTTTACAAAAAGAAGACAAATAATGATACACTAGCACATAAAAACACACTCTACATGTACATGTTTATCCCTAAAGATGACAAGTTTCTTGTCATAATCGGTTGGAAAAAAACTCCCATAAAAAGAGTGGTTAAAAACAAAGTTCATGTTTTATTTTTAAAAAATTACAAAAATACCCATTATGAAATGAAGACAAATAATGTAACTCGCACATAAAACATACTCTACATGTTTATTCTAGAAATCTAGAAGACGACAAGGTTCTTGTCGTAACCATAAAAAGAGTGGTTAAAAACAAAGTTCATGTTTTATTTTATAAAATTTACAAAAATACCCATAATGAAATGAAGACAAATAATGTAACTCGCACATAAAACATACTCTACATGTTTATTCTAGAAATCTAGAACACGACAAGGTTCTTGTCGTAACCGCTTTGAGAAAAGTACCAATAAAAAAGTGGTTAAAAACAAAGCTCAAGTTTTATTTTATAAAATTTACAAAAATACCCTTTACAAAATGGAGACAAATAATGAAACACATGAAATACTGATTCGTTCATTACAAGGGGTGCAAACGAGATGTGCGCAATTAGCAAATTCACTGTATTTTTCTTCAACCTTCCTTACTAGTAAATGTCCCGGGGCGCTTTTAACAAGGCAAACTAATTCAAAGGAATTAATTCTCGCCTGAATAAATATTGTACGCATTCAGTCTATTGAATCCCTCCTACCTTATATCACTTTCCCGAAAGCGCTTTTGTAAACCGTCGCTGTATTTCTAAGCTAAAATTGTGTTTTTGTAATATGAGATTGTATAAAAACATGTATGTTCAACGCAAATTATATTGACAGGATTTGGATTCGTGGAGGGTTAATTAATCACATTTTCCAGAATTAAACGGAAAAGTAAATTTACTTTCTCAGATCTACCATATGTACGTCGAATACTTGAATATTTATTTATAATTAGGTATAATATAAATAAAACTAGTTGTATATAATTTATTATTGTAACCCTTATCCGCACCCAATGGTGCATAGGGCACTGCATCGAATTGACGCAGTGTTATCTTGATCATTACTTACATGAAGGCAAGGTGATCACTCTTGCGCTTCAGGAACCAGTCCAGGGTTATATTAAATAAATATTAGAGTGTAAAATCACTAATATTTATTTTCACCCCCCCCCCCCTAGGAATCGAACCCGGGACCTCCAGCACGGTAGCAAAACACGCTGACCATTACACCACAGAGGCGGACATAATAATTTATAATTAGGTATATTATTATAAATATACTTAAAGATATCTATATCCGAAATGATAAGCCGCTTCATAAGCAGTTTATTGGGACGTTTTTTGTATTTTTTTTTATATTTCTCATATATAATAAAGAAGGAAAAAACAGGATAAGAAGAAAATGTGTTTAAAGAGCTGCTCGTTAAAATATCAGCTAGAGAGAGTAAATAATAACGTTTTCAAAAACAGAAGTAGACAAGAAATAGCGACAGATGCCGTGGCGTAGTTGGGTAGACGCTCGACTGCGAAACTGGCGTCGCGGGTTCGATTCCCGCCAATTGCAAAATAAATTCAAGAAAGATTATTTTCAATTGGTCTGGGTGTTTGTGATGTACTTTTCACATTAAACTTGCCTATCCTTACTATCCTACCTGCAGACAATCGTCTAAAATAGACGCTTTGCGGGTTATTCCTTTAAAAAAACATAGACTCATCTCAGCTGTCCAAACTTAAAACACAGTAAAAGACATTTTTTTGTAGTATGTTTTTTTTGCATTTTTGGACTAAGTAGAATATACTTAGTCTAAAAATGCAAAAAAAAAAACCTACAACAAAAAAAATGTCCCTTACTGTGTTTTGCGTTTGGACAGCCGATCTGTTCTGTATGTACACATATTTCGTTACCGTAGTACCAGGAGCCCAGAACGAACAGGGGCGTTTCTTGGATTTTTTATTTATATAATAAAGAAGAAAAAAGTGTGTCAAAAGAGAAGAGCCTATTAAAAATATCACCTTGATAGAGTAAACAAGAACGTTTGCAAACACAGAATTATGTAGGTAATTGCAATCATTCGCTAGACTCATCTGTCCCTTATATCTCGTCACCGTAGTACCAGGAGCACATAACAAGGAGGGGCGTTTCTTGGATTATTAACAAGCCGCTAGGTAACCCCTACGGGCCATTAGGCAGCCCGGTGCGCGGAGGCCGTCACGGGCCATTGGGCCCCATCGCTGCCCGAGTCAGGATCCAACATCAATACTAACCTTTGAGCCGGAGTCGTTCATTTACTCTTCCGATCCGAAGCCGTTTCGCCTATTCGGTGAATTCGAAACTCCCATAACAACTATTCATGTTCTTGTAGCGGTTAGCCTTAAGCCGCTTGTGCACTACACGGAATTTTACCGTCCGGCAGTCCGGTTTTTAAAAATGAATGCGATCTTTATCACTAGCGAGATTTATTTATTAAGCGAAAGACATCTTTATAAAATTAATAGACTTTGTTTTCACCACTTTTTTAAATTTAAAATAAACCCTGATGATGACAATTTATTGTTGAAACCGGTAGGTTGAATTGTATGAATAAAAAAAAAGTGAAAACAAAGTCTATTAATTTTATAAAGATATTATAAAATGTACCACAAAGTATCTGCGGAAAATATTCAAGAAGCGACTACGACAGTTTAGGGTGATCGAATTTACGCGCAACGTGTTCACGCACCAATCAAGAGCACCGATCCGAAGAAAGATGAACAAAATCACAAGCCGATCCAAGCCAATCATCCGTTTTATATGCTAACTGACGTGCCGGACGTGTAATTCCGTGTAGTGCGTTTTTTTTTTTCAAATAAAAGCGACTACGACAGTTTAGCGTGATTGAATTTACGCGCGCCGTGATCACGCATCGATCGAGCGCGCCAATCCGAAGAAAGACGGCCAAAAGCACAAGGCTAATCCAAGCCAATCATCCGTTTTATCATGCTAACCGGACTGCCGGACAGTAAAATTCCGTATAGTGCACAATCGCCCTTAATTTCAGAAGCATAAGGAGATACCAGTTAAGAAATGGCTCATATATCATCTTACGTACGAATTAATGACCAGAAGAAAACACATTTAAACTTCAATAGTGAAGTAACCATTTGACAAAAAATACATTGGCAAATATTTGTAAGGGCTTGCCAATAATACGGAAGGTTGATAAAGCTAACAAAAATCATAAAAGAAGCATTAACTTTCATTTATTGAATTAAATAACCCACAATATCAGAACACTTAAAAAAAACTGTCATACGAATATTTTTTTTTTTTAAACTTCATGTACAGAAAAGAAACACATACCTTGCGGGGCTATTGCTAAAAAGTAATATCTTCAAACTAACCAAAAATAGACTAGTGATATTAGTCAAAACGTGTGATACCTTATATAGCTGTTTGCAATCAGAGGGTAGATAGTGCTTGAACATAAAAAAAAAACAAAAATTACAAATAACTGTTGCATTAATCAAGCAACTACTTTAAATTTATTAAATACTTTTGATAATAACAAATCGATGATAAAGAAGGCAAAAAAATGAATTTATTAATTTTTATTTTTATTTATTACTTAACTTTAATTTTTTTTTACTACATAAACATTGAGTTTTTTTAACTCTTACCACTCTGTAGGCCAGACATTCTGGCCCGTATGATTCTAGTAGGCAGTTCCGTGGGCCACAATGTCTGGCCCGGCGCAGGTATAACTTTAATCACTGATTTCTCTATCACCCAAGAATATTCTACCAAAAAATATTTCAGATAAGTACAGATAATCTTAATTAACATGGTCACACGAATTGCCAGACAGAGTGTCTCAAAATTAGGGAATCAAAATATTTATTTTAATGGCAGAAAAACGTCGCATTTTTTTTATCAGAGTAGCTGATCAGTTATGAGAAAAAATGGTCAGAGTGGAAAAGGTTAACGTAATAAACACACAAAATATTTATAACGATTAAACTTATTTAGTTTTATGAATTTAAGTGAAAGAAACATATCGTATTGTACTGAATACTTGAGCTATTCTGAGGGTACGGTTAGCAAGTTATCCCTAATTGAGGAAAGTTAACTGGTTAAGTCCAAAGTACAAGTACTGCGGATAAGATAGAATATCTTGTATCCTTTGCAGAACAGCACTAATTCACTATCTCCAGAGATATACAACGCTATATTCCGCAATATCTACTAACTACTAACCCTGGGTCCTTTTACGTTGTCTGTACTACTACCGACTACAACCTACTATCGACTAACTGGCAAGATTATAGGCGTTACATTAAATTAATATTCTTATTATTTTCACGTTCATAATAATATCTTTGCATTCAAACCCCTATATTAATTAAATGATACATGTTCACCCAAAAAACATATTTTTATTTTTCTATGTTTTTAGCAGTGTCAATTGCATTTTATAAATTAAAAAAACTAACTTATCATCACGCCGTTTTCCCGAACAGAGAATATAACACCATACCAATATGTCTTTGCAAAGAATCTTCGCTTCTTTTACATTCACACGTCTTGAAAATTGAGAAGTGTGGTTGTATTTTTAAATGGATATACCCGCAAACCCTCTATTTTAGAAACTTGTCTGCAGTTAGGGTAGTTTGGAAAGGGAAGGTATTTATGAAAAATATAAAACAAACTCCCATACCAATCTAATTCAAAATAAATCTTTCTTGCATTTATTTTGCACTTGACCGGAACCGAACCCGCGATGCCAGTTTCACAGCCGAGCGTCTACCCAACTACGTCACGGCGCCTGTCATAAAATTAATGATATATGCAGGAGTTCCAAAAATAAATTGTGCTATTGTCAATCATGGGTAGAATGGTGGATGTTGCACGTGTATAGTGATCACTAAACCATACCTGGTAAATATTCTTCTTCATCTATGTAAAAAAAAAAAAAAAATGTGTCCATATAAGATGGCTGTTGACCCTCCGCCCATGGAATTGGTTATATTATACTATGTACATACTTTTGGCATGAAAGTAACTCACAACATTTTGAGTGTGTCCAAATACTTGTTCACAAAATCAGGATTATCTCCAATTACAGGAGTTATTTTTATATTATTTTTTGACATCTCATCAAAGATGAAGAAGAAATTGCTTGAGATAATCCAGATTTTGTGAACAAGTATTTGGACACACTCAAAATGTTGTAAATAAATTATCTGGTCAAATTATATGCTTAAATAATAAAAATTAAAATGATATTTTCTGGCGTTTCTCATGTATGTGATTGTAATACAGGATTCGGACCTCACATACTGATATACTGGGGTTCGTGGATGCAGATGCGCAATACAATGTAACTATACAAGTTGTGTACATACTAGCCTCTCTGCATCAACTCCACTCCCACCTACCCGTGGTGAACCCTGTTAAACCTAGCAACCCAGGAAGAGATTGCGGTAACCAACCCCTTTGGAAGCCTGGGTAGGTGAGCAGACGGGAGACGGGGGTCTGGAGGGCTCACATCAATACTGAACTGGCGAGGAGCTCCCTGGATGGTCCCGGTGCAGGCCGTGTACCTAAGGATGGTGGCTGCCAGGAAACTGGACAGCCGGCATCCACAGCCCGAGTTAGCTGGGCTACTGCACTGATGGAGGGCAGCAGTACCCATCAGAACTGGAAGCGAGCGGAGGCAATGGATGCCAGAACGGTTGCCCAACAGATTACTCCAGGCGCAGCTGCAACAGCCTCAACGACTGGAGTACTGCGGTGCAGAAGGCAACGGGAAACCACTGCACTACTTTCCCAAGACAACCCAATGAAAGTAAGCAAACAAATAGGAAGGCCGTCGAGCGATCCGGTTGACACCCGGCGCCTCTGGGGGTCCGGGCCCCAAGGTGGGAAATCGGTGACCGGGCACATCAGTGTGACGCACCAGGCACCATGTGGGAAATGTGCGACTGGTGAAGCTAATTCCAACACAAGAATATCCGTGCGTAATACACACAGAGTTGGCACCTGGAATGTCAGAGGATTACGCCTGCCAGGAAAGACGGATATTCTAGAAAAAGAAATGACCAACCATAACATACACATATTAGGAGTCTCAGAAACACATTGGACCGAAAGTGGACACTTAACAACAGCAAACGGTAATACAATATACTTCTCAGGCAATGCAAATGCAACATTTAGTGGGGTAGCGGTAATTTTAACATCTCAGTTAAGTAAGTCTGTCATCGGATATAACCCCATTAATGACAGAATGATCCACATTAAACTGAACACTCAACCCTGCAAAATGAATATTGTACAAGTGTATGCACCGACTGCCGATGCTCCAGATGAAGTTATTGATCTTTTCTATTCTGCTCTCAAAGAAACGCTAGCTCAAATACCCAATAAAGAAATAACGATGGTTATTGGTGATCTCAATGCAAAAGTTGGATCAAACAGTTACCTCGAAGGTGCAGTTGGCCATTATGGAATTGGCACCCAAAATGATAGAGGTGAACGTTTGATCCAATTTGCTATTGAAGAAAAAATGATAATCATGAATACTTGGTTTAAACAGCACATCAGACGCCAATACACATGGATATCACCGGGTGATAGATGTCGCAACCAGATTGATTACATCATGATAAATAGCCGCTGGAGGTCATCAGTAAGTAGTGTTAAAACTTATCCTGGTGCAGATTGCGGCTCTGATCATAATCTGCTGATTGCACAAATCAGAGCCAAGTTCAAAATTATAAAAAGGGATAAGTTTAAAACTTTAAACCTCAATGAGCCAGCAATTAAATGTTTTGGCACAGATATCAGAAAACAAGACGCTGATTTCAACGTAAACTCCTCAGAAAATGTCGAACAGCGTTGGAACAGTCTCAAAGAGAAAATTGTCAAGATTGCAATGAAATATCAGGAGCCGAGAAATGAAAAGAGGAAATCTTGGATATCAGACCCCACATGGGATATGATATCAAAGCGAAAAGCGATGAGAGTAAAAGGAACCTCATCTGCAGAAGCGAGACAAGAATACTCGAGGCTCAATAAAGATATACAAAGACATTGCCGACGAGACAAAAATAAACAAATTTCGGATATCTGTGCTGAGATAGAAGATAAAGCGAATAGCGTCACTACAAAGGATCTTTTCCAAAAGGTTAAACTCTTAACCCGTGCCTTCAAACCTCAGACATGGGCAATAGAGGACCAAAATGGAAGCGTTCTGACGGACATTGACAGCGTCTTGGAGAGATGGCGAGGTTACTGCTCCGGACTATATGCCGAGACCTCAACAGCAGGAAGTCCTTCCTTTGAGAATCAAACCATGGAACCCGACATTTTGGAAGAAGAGATTCGAAATGCACTGAAAAAACTAAAATGCAACAAGTCCCCCGGCAATGACTGCATACAGGCCGAGCTTCTAAAAGAACTAGGGGATAAGGGCATAAAAACAGTGCTGGATCTCTGCAACCTCATATGGAGAACGGGAACATGGCCTCAGGAATGGGCTGAATCTGTTTTCATTCCTCTTCACAAAAAAGGCTCATCCAAAAAGTGTGAAAACTATAGGACAATAGCACTTATCTCTCACACCAGCAAGATAATGCTATATGTTCTAAAAGCACGATTACACAGTTACATTGGATGGCAAATACCAAAGGAACAAGCTGGTTTTGTGAAAGGAAGAGGAACAAGAGAGCAGATCCTCAACATCCGCCAAGTGATCGAAAAAAGCCGAGAGTTCCTGACGCCAACAGTTTTATGCTTTATCGATTACAAAAAAGCTTTCGACTGCGTGAAGTGGGAACATCTGTGGAAAGTACTCATGGAGATGGGAGTCCCATCCCATTTGATAAAACTCATCCATGGACTTTATGCCCAAAGTAAGGCAATCGTAAGAATCAATGGCATAAACACTGCAAGCTTCCCCACTGAGAAAGGTGTAAGACAGGGATGCATACTCTCCCCTGACCTGTTTAACATCTATGGGGAATACATCATGCGCAGGGCTCTCTACGAATGGAATGGAGGAGTGTCCATTGGTGGCGTAAAGCTGTCCAATATACGATATGCGGACGACACAACACTTCTGGCCAAAGACCCAAAAGAGATGGTAGATCTCCTTAAACGAGTAGAGATTGAGAGCAAGGCACTGGGACTAGAGATTAACCAAAGCAAGACCAAGATCATGATCATAGATCGATCTAAGAAGTTTGGTGATCTCGGGAACTCACTCGAAGGTTTAGAGATAATAAACGAGTTCCAGTTCCTTGGATCTCAAATCAGCAATGAAGGAACTTGTGAAGGAGAGATTAGACGTCGTATCGCCATCGCCAAAAGTGCCATGTCTAAGCTAGACAAAATCTGGAAAGACCGGGGTGTGAGTAACAACACCAAGATGAAGCTTGTTAGGAGCTTGGTCCACTCCATTTTTCTCTATGCTGCTGAAACATGGACTATAAAAGCAGCAGAAAGGAGAAAAATTGATGCCTTCGAAATGTGGTGTTGGAGGCGCATGCTCCGAATTCCATGGACAGCTAGACGCACCAATGAGTCCATTCGCCAGGAACTACGCTTGGATGGCTTGTCTCTGGCCAATATCTGTACCCGACGGATTCTCCAGTTCTTTGGACACGTTGCGCGTGGCAACGAGGATAGCCTGGAACGACTAGTTGTGATCGGTAGCCTGGAGGGAAAGAGAGGGAGAGGAAGATCCCCCCCACGATGGACCGATCAAATTAAGGCAGCAGCAGGCACCTCAGTGGTTGGAGCGCTACGTGCAGCGCAGTCAAGGGATAACTGGAGAAGAGTCATTGCTTCTGCAAGGGTCACAACCCTCAGCAATGAGGATTAAGACGGAGAAGAATACTGATATAAGAGTTTCTGCTCAATAAAAAGCCTCTTTTCATCTCACCAATAGATGTCTCTAGTGAATTTCTAGTGATTCAAAAACAAGGTTTCTAAATTGGTTCATATATATATAGAACTTCCAAGAATTTTAATTGTGTGGTTGTCAATAATGGGTAGAGTTGGTAGATGTTACCCGTGTGTAAAATGATAACTTAAACCAGCCTATGGCGGTCGTTAGCCCCGTAAATGCCCAGACTTCCATATTCTTCTTCATCTTTGATGAGATGTGAAAAAATAATGTGAAATTAACTCGATTATTACTAAGTTACAAATGATTTTGAAGCCATGAATACAATTTGTCAGCCTCACGCACCCTCTAGACTGTATTCTGGAAATGATTACGCAAGACAGAGGCGAGTGGGACGTCTGTCCTTAGCAGACGAGGCAGTTATATTCTCTTCACGAGTGCGTACTCGGATACCGATCGGCGATAAAATGGGCCAAAACTGTTTCGGACAGCTCTTTTGTAAAAACGCGACGTCATTTCCAAGTACAAAAATCAAAAAGAAAACTGTGATATTTCTCTACCTGATACCTAAATCTTCATAGCGAAAAATCACAGCCCAAATTGGAACAGTCTGATATTGTCGGTTACGACGAAATCCGGTTGCTGGTCAAATAAAATTCACGTGGAAAAAATTACGTAATTCTTAATTTATTCTACAAATTGGAACATATTGTAGGATGACATATTATGTCCGCCTGCGTGGTGTATTGGTTAGGGTGTTAAGCTACCGTGCTGGAGGTCCCGGGTTCGATTCCCAGGGGGGTGATTAGAATATTAGCGATTTTACACTCTAATATTTATTCAATAGTACCTACCCTGGACTGGTCCCTGAAGCTCAGGAGTAATCACCTTCCCTTCATGTAAGTAACGATATTGAAAATAAAGGAAAAATGGAAAGCAAAGGTGAAGAATTTTGGACCAATACATATATTATTTATTAAATTATTATTAGAATTTAAGTTTTTTTGGATTTATAAATTCTCTAAATAATTCATAATTTGGCCTTTGTGTGTACAAAAATACATGAATATAAGTACCTACACAGCTGCTAAAAAGAAAATTCAGAATCATACCCGTTAGTTTTAATTGTATAATATGGCCCGAGTCTTTAATAAAAAAAATATATGAGATTTCATATCGCAGATGATTTAAAGAGGTATAACATTTATGGCGGTGTTAAAACACGCGTTTGAGATTTATATTTTCAGAGGGATATTTTACGTCAGAAATAATATTACTTTATTAGTGAGAAAACGCGTATGCTAACATGGCCATTATTCATTACAATTAACACAATGTTAAGATGAATGAGGCTGTTTCTTTAGACGCGAGAAACACAATGGAATTGAGCCTATGTATGTTGTGGCTTCGAGGAAGATCAGAAATGAAAGAGATCTTTGTAGTCTTCGTCAGATATTGTACTTATGGTTAGAACTAGTGATAGAGATGATCTTTAGAAAAAAAAACTAAAAACCCATTTCGCTCACTCCTTCCTTGTGGCTTCGAGGAAGATCAGAAATGAAAGAGAGCTAGGTAGTCTTCGTCAGATTTTGTACTTATGGTTAGAAATAGTGAGAGTGAGATGATCTTTAGAAAAAATCTAAAAACACATTTCGCTCACTCCTTTCAATAACGTAATATATCAAAAATCGTCAATTTTCAGTTGTGCGTGTTTTCGGAATGCCAAGAAAATTTACTTTATCCCAGCGAAAGCGGCATATTTTTAACTTAATATTTACCCGCTACAGGGCAGAAAGTGTTGTTTTTGAATTTTGAATAAAAGGTATTGTTAAAATATTTTTTTAATATACTAAATATTTTTCAAATGGAGAAAAATCATTCAGGTTTTACTTAAAAAGATCTGTTGCACAGTAAAAAGATAATAAGTGGCTTGATATTTATTTTTAATACATTGTACTATATTTTTCAACTTTAAAAACGATCTTCTGAAAAATCAAGTTTTTTTATTTACGACGTTGTTGAAAGGAGTGAGCGATTTGTTTGCTAAATCATTTCCACCATAATCTTTTCCCCAATTCATTCACAGTGAGCGCCCTTGAGGTAGTATTTTACGAAAATGGCGCTATTTAAACCATCCAAATTTATTATTATTGTCATTATGTAGATTATATTTAGAGACATTTAAACTAACATATGGACGAAATACAAAATAAAGGAATGGGTTCACGATTTTAAGAATTTATACTACAAAAATTATAAAACTTAAATTAATGTGGGTGTCAATCATGGGTAGAATTGGTGAATGTTACACGTGTGTAAAGTGATTACTTAAAAAAGCCTATGACGGTCTTAAGCCTTGTAATTGCACATACTTCCATATTCTTCTTCATCTATGTTGGGATGTCAAAAATAATGTAAGATACTATATATTTTACTATAATTTGAAAGCGCCCTTCCAGGTGATTCACAAAAACGACGTTATATAAAATAACAATTTTTGTATATTTTTTAATATTACTAAATTATTTGATTATTAGGTGAAGGTACTATACAGGGAGAGCGATTCAATCACATTTCGTATGTTCTTTGACCTGATATGATTAATCGAAGCTTTGAGAATCGCACCAGGAGGAAATCAATTTATTTTGTTAAAATATCTAGAAAAATATCGTTTCTTCTAAAAATATAACACAATAAACTTTTAAAGATATAACAAAACAAAAAACAAAAAAATTCAATAAAAATAATTTGTATTACCAACAAACATAACTAACAATTGTAAGTCCCTCTCCAAGCACAAGAGCTCAGTCTTTTTATTGTAGAGAACTGCGTTTTTTTTAATTTTAAGATTGTAAGTAGAAATGTCCGCCTCCGTAGTGTAATGGTCAGCACGCTCGGCTACCGTTCTGGAGGTCCCGGGTTCGATTCCCAAGGGGGGTAAAATAAATATATGTGATTTTTTTCACTGTCATATTTATTCAATATTACCCTGGACTGGTACCTGAAGCGGAGGGCTGATCACCTTTCCTTCATGTGTAAACGATCAAGATAACACTGCGTTTATATGACGCAGTGCCCTATGCACCATTGGGGTGCGGATAAGGGTTTTTATTATTATTATTATTAAGTAGAAATGTTTAGAAAATTAAATAAAATATTTTTTAAAAAACTTTTGTAACCATATTAAATAAATATTTAAAAAAACCATTACCATAAACAGAATTTTATGAGTACATATTTTGTTTTTTTTTTCATGCCGTGCAATATGCGAGCGATAAATCCAACAGAAAGCGGAAGACGACATCTCCAAATGCCAAATACAAAATGAAACGCCAATCAATCACCGATGACTTAAAGCGAGTATCAAATATATACCATATATACGTATCGGTAAAAGGAAAAAAAATAAGTTGACATGTCGCGAGACGCGGTGGGGTATGGGGTTTAGTAAGGCGTTGCGAAATGCGAAGATGGAAATAAACCGACACGAACGGAAGGAAATTGAATGATTAATGATAAACAAATAAGTACACAGATGATCACATATTCATGACTCAAATCAGAATAAAATGAAACATCTGTGCTATTAGCCGTCGCATTTAAAACATTTAAAAAATATGACTAAATAACTCGAAATATGATAATAAATAATAATGAACATCAGAGAAAAACGGAAATTAAAATAAACGTGATTAACTGTGTAATAATTAAAATGTAACTTTGTTTTAAAATCACTATAAATATTTTATTATAATTTGTCTATTCAGTTATAATAAAATATTTATAGTGATTTTAAAACGAAGTTACATTTTCATTATAAAATGGAAAATCACAAAGATTGCTTCAAATATAAATTATAGTGATTTACTGTTTTTACTTTTAATATACCTATTGTATTTTTTTTCAGTCATTTATATTGCGTTCTTATTTTTATGTACGCATCATATTTAATACTAGATTCACGATTTGTACTGACCTTTCTTGTTAGAACTGCATTTCATATAATAAAATAAAAACTTAATATTTTCCACATGTATTTTATTTGACCAGTGACCGAGTTTAGTTAGTCGTTCGATATCAGTATGTGTCAGTACGTATTTTAATTTGCATAATTCATATGCCATATGAACTTTAGAGGCACAACACTTCAACTCAGGGTTTTGAATTCAATAAACAAAATGAAAAACAATGTACATATATCTAGACTATACCAGGCCTATGCTTGTGATGCGTTGATTTTTATTTCATTTTATTTATTATGATGAAATATATTTATATCATACAGTAAGCTGAGTTGGCCTAGATATTCGCGTTAGATCGATCTAAGATAATTGAATGCCAATTGGTCGTTCCGTCTTTGAGTTGACAAAAATGCGTACAAATATTCTTACACTATGTACTATATCCATACAAACACACGCACATTGTGCTCAGGATTAAAGCAGAGATAAAACATATTGCCTGAATTGTAAGGTTTATGTGCCATTCAAACATTTCTCATCGAAAAATCAACAAAGTAATGTTAGTACAGTGGGTATGTATTCTATAGCGGGATATGAATCTCAGCAATAGCGGTGTAAAAAAAAACTTAACAAAGATTGCACACCAAAGGTTTCTCTCGGTCGTAAATTAGTTTTATGACCCGGTGATGCAGCGCTCGCTGAGAGGAGGGTAGAGTCGCTAATACACGTATGCATTTTTAAGGCGGGCAAGGTATTTTTTTCAAAAGCATACACCGGAATACACGACACGAAGCGCGGGCAAAGGGAGCTTGAGGCAAATTCGCGAATGATGTGATTTTAAAAGCAATTTATTCCGAGGAAATATCGGCATATTTTTTTATGGCGGCGGAAAGTGTCGCCCCAGTTTTATAGACACTTAAGGCAATATACAAAAATCACAGAATAAATATTATCGCGAGACGGGCGCTCTACATAGATAAACCGCACAAGTGGATTATATTATATTTATATAGACGAGTGTAACAACAGCGGAAGAGGGGAAAAAAACTACGTTTACAAAAAGCGACAGATTATTATTTATGATTAAAATATAACTTTGTTTTAAAATCACTATAAAATAGTATTTTTATAGTAACTTTAAAACAAAGTTACATTTTAATTAAAAAATGGATAATCACAAAGTTAGTGCTTCAAATATAAATTACATAGATTATTATTTATTTATTTATTTATTATAACTAACAAATCAGCTTCCCCTCATAGATAGGCAAAGAGAATAGAACGCCACACCAATCTGTCTTTGCGAACAATATTCGCTTGTTCCAAATCCATGCATCTCTCCATACAAACCCGCGGATTATTCCGAATCCTGACGGAGCACTTTCAAGTACATATTTGAAATACTCGATCATGCTTAGTTTTACCCGGTCTTCCTCTACTCTTTTTTCAAATGCAGGGGATCGCATTTCGACTACATTCCGTCTTCTTTCATCCTTCTTTTGCCAACTCCATTCTTTGCTTCCATATATTAGAGTATCAATTAGGACTCCGTTGTGTATCTACTATCAGTTTAGCTTTCTCTGATGGGTTTTAAATGCTATTACTGATTTTGTTATACAGTTCTTATCACTCAATTTATATAATATTATTGTTTATCATATTAAGGTAGAGAAGTAACTGATATCAATAGTAAGGTAGAAGAAAGCCAATGGAGACGGTATGGGCACATAGGACGTAGAGAACCTGAACATATTGTAAACCAGGCGATCGCTATGGAACTTCCCCTAAAGACATCTAGAGAAAGACCAAAAAATTCATGTATGCTACAGAAAGATAACATGATTCGAAAGCATGACCTAGGTGACGTTGTATATGATAGAAGGACCTACAACCTGAGGACGAGGAGAGCTGACCCTACGAGTCTACAAATGCGATAAGTTGAGATGGAGATAAGAAGAAGAGATATTAAGGAAGAGAAGCGTTCACACTGAACCAAGTGGAAACAGAGGTCCACCACTCGCTAATGGGCCTGATTGCGCACAAATCGATTGCGGACCATTGACAATAGCGTGGACGATGAATTTCTCCATTGTATCCTGCACAGCGCAGCGTGTGGCGTGTAGTATGTACCACCACCTTTGTACACACTACACACTACACATTACACACTACACACTACACACATGGTGATAAAGTGTCGGCAAGCCACAGGAACATCAAAGGGCCGTGATTAGCATTTGTGGAAACTATAAAACTGAGCTTTTGTACAAATACTGTCCGAGTGTGTATTCATCCTACGGGGAATCAGGTCAAAGGCAAATATACACACATACAAATGTACAGTTAACCCCCCTATAAGTTGAGATGGGTACCGCGTTATCGGAGGGAACGTTATAAGGGATTTATATTTTAAATTGTATTTTTACATTTTAACCAATGAAAATTACTGAAATACATGGTTTAAGTATGATTTTAAATAAGGGTTTTAAGTATGATTTTACTAAATTTTAAGTGAATATGTGAATCATAATATGCTTTATTACAATACACTAATAATAATAATAATAAAACCCTTATCCGCACCGCAATGATGCATAGGGCACTGCGTCATATAAACTTGATCGTTTACACATGAAGGAAAGGTGATCAGCCCTCCGCTTCAGGTACCAGTCCAGGGTAATAATATTGAATAAATATTACAGTGAAAAAATCACTTATATTTATTTTACCCCCCTTGGGAATCGAACCCGGGACCTCCAGAACGGTAGCCGAGCGTGCTGACCATTACACTACGGAGGCGGACGTAAATGGACGTAAAGGACGTGAAATAAATTCAAACTTATATTCATTTTGTCTGAAAAATTATATAAAATCATAGTTTTCAACGCCTGCCTTGTGTATATAACAGAATTTTGTCTAGCCTCCCTCCAGTATAATGTTGTCGGTAACGACGAAACCCGGTCAAATAAAATAAATGTGGAGAAAACTATTAAGTTGTTTTCATATTATTTTTTGACATCTCATCAAAGATGAAGAAGAATATGATGAGATGTCAAAAAATAATATGAAAATAACTCCTGTAATTGGAGATAATCCAGATTTTGTGATCAAGTAATTGGACACACTCAAAATGTTGAATTAAGTTGTTATTTCATCAAAAATAAATAAATGATGTAACCAACACGGACAGTTATTACTGAGCGAAAATACAGTCAGAGTTTATTGTTGCAAAATTAAGGTGCCCGTAATTAAATTTAAAGAGTCACGCATTCCAGGCAGAATGTTTAATTATAATAAAAAATATCAGGTATCCGTAACCGGTGGAACTAAAAAAAACATTGGATACGGTATATGTAATTGCGTACAATAATAAAGTATTGAGATGGTAATAGCGGTCGCAACCCGCCACAACCCTTGACAGCTGCAGATTGACGGGCGACCTCTCCGTGAATGGGACCGCTTAGCTAAACACCCGTGTGACAAAGCACAAAGCGTCGCACACAGAGCAGTGTTTCAACAATAACGTCGCGAATGTGGTCGTGTGCCGCTCACAATGTCTTCCATATCACACAGACGTCTGCCGTGCCTCGAACGTCTCACAGCGGTCCATGTTGCCGGCTGTTTTAGGATGAACGTCGAGTTCTCCAAGATTTGATTAGCCAAATCTTCGAGACATTGATTAGCCGGAATTGCTGGAACGTTTAAGTTTTAGAGTTCCCGGCCGGATCACCGGGGCGACTGACACCTTAGCGGTTCCCACGAGTAGAACAAACTCTAAACAATGTTCCTATATTTACCGTTCATCAAAATTGGTCAACGACGAATATGGGAATTTTGATGTTCTACTCGATATTGTCAGCACTGCGATCGCGTATATAGTGAGTCGATATTCATATCGTGGTGTGTCCCAATTTTCACATAATTTACCTTGGACTTGAGCTTTGTTCTTTTCCTTCTACCCTTTTACTCCCTCCCGTCCCTCCTCCGGGTTTTTATATAAAATTACATGTGTGAAATTTTGTAAATGGAATGCTTAAAATACCTGTTTTTTGTTAATAATTAATGTAAATGTATTTATGTAACTGATCTGTAAAGTTTACAAACGATACACTGTGTATGTTTGGTACATGAAGAAAATCATAATAAAATCAGGTGACAAAAACATCATTCGCAAATGAGATCCTTTGTTGTTTTTGCACATCAAACACATCTGATTCTGTTTTCATATGACGCATATTTTCAGCGGTGATATTTTGTGCAAAAAATTTTTGTATTATAGACGATAGGTATATTGATATATTTCACATACACAGATATTATCTATCACGTAAGAAAAATATTTACATTCTCTAGTTCCTGAACCATGTTCAACCAAAACGGTATAACGTGTAAAAGGAAAATTGGATTGTTTTCTTTAACAGTTTATATTTATAGAGTTTTTTAAGAAAAGACCGTGCAAAAACTAAATTTTCCGTTTTATGTCCTGTCCACGATTTCCTAATTTCTAGTAGGAAACAAATATTACAATCTCTGCCTTAATTACTTTAAAAAAAGGAAATATTTTTTAAATATTTACTTTATAAACAGTGGTGGAATTGAAGAAAGCGCATTGGTTTTTATCATAAAACCCTTATCCGCACCCCAATGGTGCATAGGGCACTGCATATAAATGCAGTGTTATCTTGATTGTTAACACATGAAGGAAAGGTGATCAGCCATCCGCTTCAGGTACCAGTCCAGGGTGATATTGAATAAATATTAGAGTGAAAAAATTACTTATATTTATTTGACCCCCCCCTGGGAATCGAACCCGGGACCTCCAGAATGATAGTCGAGCGTGCTGACCATTACACTATGGAGGCGGACAATTATTGGTTTTTATGAACAATTTAATCATATTCCTGATCATAAATATGAGTAGTTAAATAATGAAATCATAAATAAATAATAAAATATAAACATTAAAGAATTTCTAATTTACGACGTAAATAATAAAATCAGTTGCCATATGTAATTAAGCTAAAACTCCCATTAGAAATAATTATTTCCTCATTTGAAAGCTTTCATTCTCCCATTCCTTGAAATTGTAATTAAAATGAAGTGCTTGATTATCATATTATGTTACTCCACGGGATACTATACGTACACAGGAATGACTGCCTCCACTGAGAGATTTAACATTACTCACAACTATTTTGCATAAGCACATAACAGTCCAACCCACAGTGGAACTCATTATACGCATGTGGTTTCATATGGACTAATGCATTTATACGTAATGAAGTTAAGTGAACTAATGTTGGAAAAATACAAATGTTTCTGGAAAAATATACATAAAATATATTAAAGGTTGTGAATTGTACATAGTTATAATTTCAAAAAATTCAACAACTTTGTTTTAACCACTTTTTTATTGATACACTTTATCCAACCGGTTTCGACAAGCATTATACGCATGTGGTTTCATATGGACTAATGCATTTATACGTTATGAAGTTAAGTGAACTAATGTTGGAAAAATACAAATGTTTCTGGAAAAATATACATAAAATATATTAAAGGTTGTGAATTGTACATAGTTATAATTTCAAAAAATTCAACAACTTTGTTTTAACCACTTTTTTATTGATACACTTTATCCAACCGGTTTCGACAAGCATTATACGCATGTGGTTTCATATGGACTAATGCATTTATACGTAATGAAGTCAAGTGAACTAATGTTGGAAAAATACAAATGTTTCTGGAAAAATATACATAAAATATATTAAAGGTTGTGAATTGTACATAGTTATAATTTCAAAAAATTCAACAACTTTGTTTTAACCACTTTTTTATTGATACACTTTATCCAACCGGTTTCGACAAGCATTATACGCATGTGGTTTCATATGGACTAATGCATTTATACGTTATGAAGTTAAGTGAACTAATGTTGGAAAAATACAAATGTTCCTGAAAAATATACATAAAATACATTATAGGTTGTAAATTGTAAATAGAGTTATAATTTCAAAAAATTCAACAACTTTGTTTTAACCACTTTTTTATTGGTACACTTTATCCAACCGGTTTCGACAAGCATTATACGCATGTGGTTTCATATGGACTAATGCATTTATACGTAATGAAGTTAAGTGAATTAACGTTGGAAAAATAAAAAAAAAATCTGGAAAAATATACATAAAATACATTAAAGGTTGTAAATTGTAAATAGAGTTATAATTTCAAAAAATTCAACAACTTTGTTTTAACCACTTTTTTATTGGTACACTTTATCCAACCGGTTTCGACAAGCATTATACGCATGTGGTTTCATATGGACTAATGCATTTATACGTAATGAAGTTAAGTGAATTAACGTTGGAAAAATAAAAAAAAAATCTGGAAAAATATACATAAAATACATTAAAGGTTGTAAATTGTAAATAGAGTTATAATTTCAAAAAATTCAACAACTTTGTTTTAACCACTTTTTTATTGGTACACTTTATCCAACCGGTTTCGACAAGCATTATACGCATGTGGTTTCATATGGACTAATGCATTTATACGTAATGAAGTTAAGTGAACTAATGTTGGAAAAATACAAATGTTTCTGGAAAAATATACATAAAATACATTAAAGGTTGTATATTGTAAATAGAGTTATAATTTTTAAAAAATTCAACAACTTTGTTTTAACCACTTTTTTATTGGTACACTTTATCCAATCGGTTTCGACAAGAACCTTGTCATCATGAGGGTTTATGTACTAAATTCTAAAACATTAAAATACTCATAGTTAATTACCCTTCCCTTACCTTATATGATTTGAAAAATATGATTTGAAAACTGCTAAATTTTGTTTTTAAAGTTTATAAAATGTGCCACAAAGTATCTGAGAAAAACATTCAAGAAAAGAGTTATAATTTACTAACTAATCATCACGCTGGGTCATAGCAGGGGTAGGCATAGAAAAAAAGCCACGCCAATATGTCTTTGCAACAATCTTCGCCTTTTTCACATTCATGCATCTCCTCATATGATACACACCCGCCGATTATTCCGAGCCCTGACCTAAGCACTTTAAATTTTTTGAAATACTTGATCGTTCCAAGTCTTCCTCGGTCTTACTCTGCTCTTTTCACCAACTACACTCGCCTCATAAATTTGTTTTACTATTCTTGATTCATATTATTTATTGATTCTGCATTAACTTTGTGGAATGATATGTTGATTATTTTTTTAAAATTAAACACTTAAATATACCTGATGAATATAGTTGATGAGGTTTATTTATATATACGACTAGTTTCGAAAACATACAGATATTTTCATCTTCTGGTAAAAATTAAAACACATAAAATTATTCTTGATTCTCAATTCACTTTCTTAATTTTATCTTTCTTCTTCTTTCTAGTTCCATCCCAACTTATCGTCTTTGTAGACTATTGGGGTCAGCACTCCTCGTTCTAAGGTTGTAGGTCCTTCTACCATGGACAACATCACTTAGGCCGTGCCATCGAATCATGTTATCTTTCTGTAGCATCCATGAGTTTTTTGGTCTTCCTCTAGATGTCTTTCAAGGAAGATCTATGGCGATTGCGTGGTTCACAATATGATCAGGTTCTCTGCGTCCGATGTGCCCATACCATCTCAATTGCCTTTCTTCTACCTTACTTAATCTTATCGATATACTTATCTCAGTCGTGCATTTTTTTATACCACCATAAATATAAGAAATAGAGTTGTAAAACATAAAAAATAACAATGAGATTGCGTCTCCGACACGTCACAGTTTGGACTTATCGACATAGAACAAAATAAGACAATAAAAAAATATTTACGACTCATATTACACACTTTTCCAATAAAATAAATTACGCATTCAATAAATTTTATTTCTTTTGACAAAATTTGATACGGAAACAGAAAGCAGGGAAACAATAAAAATTACATTATCGTTCGGGTCGGACGAAACCATCGTCGCTTTTACGATGCCCGCGTACGTAAGAAATAAATTAAACGCTTCTTAAAGTTTACTACCTTTTACACCAGTGGTTCTTCACCGGTGCTCCGCGGATCACTGGTACTCCGCGAAATTATGAAAGCCAAAATTAAAAGAAAGAGAAATATTTGTGTTTTTACTATTTACACAAATATTTCAATTTCATACTATTTCTGTGAGCCTAAGCGGTTCATTATTAGAAATAGGTTTCAAATTGCGGCAGAGGGTTCGAACCTAGAAACTCTGACTTAAGAGTCCGCGACACTAACCACGGGACCACAACCCGACACAATTAAATTTAATGTTGGCTCATTTACTGTGCGATTTGAGTTGCAAATATAATGGCTAGATGGCAGCACCCTTGTAAAGTCAAGTTGTGTGCGCTCACCCTACAACAGCGGTCATGATATTTTTGATTATATATATCGACGTGCCCTACGTAAAGTGCTCTAACTACATTTTTGTCAATTTTGAGATATTTGGTGTACGTTATCAACAGACCGTTATCTACAAATATAAATAAACAAAAAAATATATAAAATAAATTACGCCTAGTTTTCAGCCGTATAAGACGCTATCTGCATCGAATTTTCGAAATGAACTGAACTCCTAAAACGCTAACTACTTAATTTTGACAAAGCATAAAGTTTTAAAACGATTTAATTTATTATTTTGTCGTGTTTTTGAATGTATAATACTAGTTTGGAATTTCAGATAAAACGGTAAATCAATAAAATAAAAAATATGTTGAAAAAATCTTCTAAGCTCTCTCCTGTAAAGTAACAGATTTGCAGATAGAGTACTTTACGTAGGGGCCGTCGATATCATCATACTTAGAACAATTGAAAATGTCATGGGAATTATGTGTAGGAATTTGTACAGACGGTGCTCTATCAATGGTAGGTTCATTGAAAGGATTTGTGAACATTGGCTTGGCAATTTGAAAGAAGAAATGAGGGTAGCCATATCAAATAGTAGACCTAATATCGCTGAAATTTGTAAAAGCCGAGAAGAGATTATTTTTAGTAAAAGTTAGCTTCGTTTGTTTTTTGGATCTTTAGTTTTGGAGTAGCACGAATTTTCCTTACGATCTAAAGTGTTCCCTGACTTCAAAAAGGTTCAGAACCACTGTTTTACGTCGAGGAGGAATATCTTTCTCAGCTAAACGATACATTTTCTCGACAGGCGCTATCGTGAATGTCACCATCGCACAAATTTCACCTATCTTGAATACAATAAAAACACCCTAAAATAAACAAGTGCGCACTTCGCTCGAGATTTTCTATGGATCGAACTATAAGAACTAGCCTTCTTATACTCCTACCAGTGTTTTAGCGTCATAAAATTGTATACTATACTTACACAGGAAAGACACGTTAGGCGAGTATTTTATTGCAACACTGGACGATATTTGACCTTAAAACATAGAATACGTTGCGACAACGCAGACGTCAAACGGAGAAATCGAAGAAACCATAATAAAATGCTGGAGTAAGTCAAATCTTTAAGTATCAGAATTTTATGCATTATCATAGAAACGGATTGCCTTTATGAAATAATATTACTAAAAGGCCAAGTCATAAAATTGACTTAACGAACTATTTTTCACATATCAAAATTCTTTCAAACGCAACCACATTCTATCAAATTCAAAAGTCAGCTGATAGGAATTTTATTATTTATTGATTCGCCATTAACTTATTGAGTTTAATTTCATTACACACAATTAGTTTCGAAAACTACAGTTTTTCTCATCAAGATGTGATTACAACAAAAATATTGTCGCATATTTTATAAACTTAAGTTAAATATAACAGTTTATAATTAAACTCGTAGATGGAAGCATCTGTACGGCTGTCCAAACTTTAAACACAGTAAGGGACATTTTTTTTGTAGTACGTTTTTTTGCATTTATGGACTAAGTAGACTCTACTTAGTCCAAAAATACAAAAAAAACGTACTACAAAAAAATGTCCCTTACTGTATTTTAAATTTGGACAGTCGAGGTGATTACAACAAAAATATTGTCGTATACTTTATAAACTTAAGTTAAATATAACAGTATAAAACTCGCAGATGGAAGCATCTATAGCTTCCGAAACTAGTCGTAACAATATAATATTCAAGTGGTTAAAAACAAGTGTTTTATTTATAATTAAATCATATCTTCACCACAAAAAACATGCTAAAACAATAAATAGTATCCAAATATACAACATTATTATAAACGAATTTATTTTACAACTTACTTTTCTTCTTCTGTAAGCTGTTCGTGTCAGCTCTCCTCGTCCTCATGTTGAAGGTACTTCTATCATATACAACGTCACCTAGGTCATACCTTCGAATCATGTTATCTTTCTGTAGCATCCATGATTTTTTTAGTCTTCTTCTGGATGTCTTTTGCAGAAGATCCAAGGCGATTGCCTGGTTTACAATATGTTCAGGTTCTCTACGTCCTATGTGCCCATACTATCTGAATTGCCTTTCCTCTGCCTTACTATTGATGTCAGTTATACTCAGACTTCCACGAATGCGTAAAGTCTTTATTTTGTCTCTAAGGGACACTCCAGCTGACCATCTAAGTATTCGCATTTCAGCAGTTTCTAATTGCGTAGAGTAGGTCTTATACATCTTCCAGCATTCAGTTTTTAATACAATTTGTTAAAATGATAATATTTATTACTCCAACGAACGTCTGCTAAAATTTTAATAAACAATATTAAAAAAAAATCAAGATTACAATTGCTAAAACGTACAGTCTTTCACTGCATTGATATAGTCATAGATCAATGAAACAGAATAATTAAATTGAGTCCGTATAAGAAATTCGGAATTATCGAATACGAGATCACGGTGGAAATGAAATAAATTTAACTGCCAGCGTTAACGGTGCCCGATCAAAGGAAATTAACGCAGCAGTTCGTTATTGCCGATATTTTAATTTCACTTTCTCGAAATAAAGTTATCGCACTTTGAAGGGAGAAGCGAAGGACCAATTAAATTGATTATACGACCGACATTAATTCAGCACTTGAGATACAGTTTGTGCAAAATTACCAATAGAGTATGTATATATAACATAAAATGCGTAGGTATAATGGTTATTTTATGTATTAATTTTAAATCAAACACAGATTTTTTAAGTTAACTAATGCCCTAACAAGGCGAAACAATTGTCACAATATTAATTTTTTATGTGTTTTTGTTAATAAAATACAACTAAGTAGACTCAAAAAAACTGTGTTTGATTTAAAATTAATACATAAATTAAAATGGAGTTCTACAAATTAAACGCCAAATCAATAAATATAATGGTTTTATAAATTAATAAATAATATATTGTATCAAAATTTTTCACCTTTGCTTTCCATTTTTCCGTTATTTTCAAACTTCACCCCCTTGACTACCCCCCCTACCCCCTTACTTACCCCTCTCCTTATTTAAGAACAATTAATTTTTATTAAGTTTTAGTTTACATTTAGACCTGAAGATAGTAGCAAACCATTCGAAACTAAGCAGAAACTCTTATATAAGTATATTATTAATTAAAAGCTTCTTTACATCTCACCAATAGATGTCTCTAGTGAAGTTATAGTGATTCAAGAACAAGGTTTCTAAATTGGTTCATATATATATAGAACTTCCAAGAATTTGAGTAGTGTGGTTGTCAATAATGGGTAGAATTGGTGAATGTTACACGTGTGTAAAGTGATCACTTAAACCAGCCTATGACGGTCGTCAGCCCCGTAAATGCCCAGACTTTCATATTCTTCTTCATCTTTGATGAGATGTCAAAAAATAAAGTATAATTTATATTTGAAGCACTAACTTTGTGATTTTCCATTTTAAAATTAAAATGAAACTTTGTTTTAAAATCACTAGAGATATTTTATTATAACTTAATTATAATATCTACCGGTTTCGAAGATAACCGCTTCTTTATCAAGTATTAATCAGTCTTAATCAGTCTTGATAAAGAAGCGTATTAATCAGTATTAATCAGTCTTGATAAAGAAGCGGTTAGCTTCGAAAAGACATTATAATTAAGTTATACTAAAATATTTATAGTGATTTTAAAACAAAGTTACATTTTAATTATGAATAATAAGTATGGTTCATTATCTGTTTTCGCGCGGAGCCGTGACTGACGCGGAATCCGACGCTAAACTCAGCTGTCGTCGAATTCGGCAATCGCCGTAGCACGCACAACGTTCGCCATTCTGACACGCCTGCAGAGCGTTATTAGGGCACAGACAGTTGCAGCTCCAGGGTAGGGGGTCGAAGCAGAGTACCATAAATTCGGTAATAAATGTCAACCGCTCACAATGGGCCGGGAGAGAGGAGCGATTGCTGCCGCCCGAAAAGCGCGAATTTGCATTTTACGATTTTTGAAAACGCTTTTGCGCGCCTGCTATTCCCGGGGCATGCATGTGCGCGCCGATATATAATGAAGGGAACGATGAGGGCTGAAATCTACCCTCAAGACTAATGCGTGGAACAAAGAACAAACTAATGCGAGACCCCCTTCCCCTATCACCCTGTATCTGAGCACTTGTGTAATAACGCATCCGACAATCTTCACTGTCACCAATCTGAAGGGCGTGCGTCGGACAAGGCCAACCTACTACTACTTCTCCTACTACAATGACGTCGATTCTCTGCAGGATGAAACGCCATCCTGTCTTGATATAAGAATACACAAATAAAATGGTATTTCTTCCACACTATCAAAGCTCTCCGCTAAGAAAGTGTTCATCAAAAGGAGTTCAGCAGAACTTTAAAAGGATTTCGGGAAAAAATATGCTTTGGCCAGTAACAAGCTAAAACTAAATTCAAACAAAAACCAAGATTAGATTTATTTTCAAAGAATACCATAGATTTGAAGGGTTCTAAAGAAAATGTTGCACTAAATAAATTAGTATCCTAAGATTAGATCGGTAATACGTATTTTAAGCTTAAAAAATAGTATTTCACAAGCATTAAATGGTTGTCACTTATGGGTGGAATGGTGAAAGTTACGCGTGTTACACGTGATCATTTAAACCAGCAACCTTTCATCGTAAGCTCTGTACATACCCAGACTTCCATATTATTCTTCTTTATAAAATAACTCGCAAATAAAATTAATTCGTTTGTAAAAATTCTTGCAAACTACGACATAAGCGAAGTGAGATAAATTTTTGTGTTTTCGAGCAATCAAAATCAAATGTAAATCTTTTATACCTATTACTAAACAAATAAGGGAACAAAAAGTTCATTTTCAAAGCAAAATTGTGGTTTATGCAAACGAAAAACGAAATATTAACGTATTAACGAGCCTGTTATGAAAACCGTGCAGAATGTTTAAAAACGAAACGAAAGGGCGGAAAAGTTTGACGAATTCAGAATACAAGTTTTTACGACGCAAATAAAATAAACTGGAGAGCTTACACAATGAGTGGCGGGGAGTCGCGGAACACGAACAACAAGCGGCGGGAAAAAAGTTTCAAAGCCCAGAAGTTGGGCCTAGAAGCCATCCTTGGGGTCGCCGCCAGGGACGAGGGACCGAGAGATCACGGGGAGTTCGGCTTTTATAGCTAAACTTCAGTGTTTCCTGGGCTGGCTCTAACTGGCGTACCAACTGATTCAGAATACCGTGTTTCAACTATTAATAGCTTTATTCAATTGAAATAACTAAAATACGTATATAGCGAAACCTAAACTGACAGTACACAACGGATTCCTGGTACAGAAGTTGGGCCTAGAAGCCATCCTTGGGGGTCACCGCTAGGGATGAAGAACCAAGAGAAACTAACTTCAATGTTTGCTCACCAATAGCCGGCTCAAACTTGTGTACCAACTGATCCAAAATACCGTGTTTCAACTATTAATAGCTTTGTTCAATTGAAATAAATAGTGAAACTTATAAATAGCGAAACCTAAACTGGCAGCCTTCAACAGATTCTTGGTACTACCCCAACTGTATGTAAAAGAAGGATGAATGCAGTCGAAATGTTATCTCTCATGTGATATGTAAATTATATGTGATAGATGTTTAAATGGTAAAATAAGGAAATAATGCAAGGCTGTGAAAAAAAACGAGGCACTAGATGTCGGTAATGACGAAACTAGGTCACAAATAAAATAAAAGCGTATTATTTATTGATTCGGCATTAACTTTGTGGAATGACATGATTATTTTTAGTTTTAATTTGTACCAGAAGATGAAAACAACTGTCGTTTTCGAAACTAGTCGTAAATAAAAATAAAACTCAATCAAGTGGATTATTCAAGTGTTTAATTTTTATTAAAATAAAATAAAAGCGGAAAAAACTATTTAGTTGATGTTTTATAAAAGAATCCCAAATATATAATGTTTTACCAATAGTTTAAACTGTTTTTGGATATTAATAAATGTAAATATGTTGACAAAAAAGAGAGCAATAATAATAATTAACATTCATAAATAAATTAAGAGGAGTTCGAACAAAACTTGACGACTCAAAAGAGCTTTTTGCTAAAGGTGAAGCAGTCGTACGAAGTTGAAAATTATACATTACGAAAAAGGACTGAATAAAAGTGCGGACGATAAACCCAACTGCTTATTACACAGAGTTTTCTCTTTAAGCGGGGAACTAAATAATGCCGACATCAAAAGCTGAATATTCGTCCTCCATAAAAGCAAGTGGAAAATGGTCACTGTGCGGAAGGATTTCCATCGCCCGAGGGGAGGGGGGCGGCTACAGGAAGGAAGTGGGCGCCGAACCGTCCTTTGGAAGGGGCGGAACGGCCAGCACTAAAAAGGCGAACCGAAAAAAAACTCTAATAAAAAACCGGCGGAGCTAAAGGCAGGGCAATGTTTGTGTTGCATTCGCATATGTATGAAGCCTACTCTTTTCAATTCCGGGCCTTTCGTACCAACTGATTTAATGTTTTGATAAGGCTTTCTACCAATTCTCTTCCGAATAATATTCGATCAAACTATGTAAACAGATTGCGGTATTTCCGCTCCCAAGAACTTTATTGGAATATTTTAATTACGAAGAGGATTGTTGCAACTAAAATAATTTTCCATTTTCACATAATATAAACGCCTCCGTGATAGAGTAGTAAGCACATTGCTACCGTACGCAAATTTCCGGTTTTTGAATATTTGAAAACAGTTTACTTTGCAGAAAATAGGCTTAATATGGAAACTGATTTTTTTGGTAAGATAACTCCTTTCGTTATTATCATATTTCGGTCTTCTTCCTGGTTTCATGCCGACTTATCATCTTTGTAGACTGTTGGGGCCAGCTCTCCTCGTCCTCGGGTTGTATGTCCTTCTGTCATGGGCAACTTCACCTAGGCCATGCCATCGAATCTTATCTTCTTTCTGCATCATTTTTTTTTCTAGATGTCTTTCGAGGAAGATTCATGGCAATTGCTTGGTTCACAATATGATCAGGTTTTCTGCGCCCTATGTGTCTTCAGGGCAAGCCTTCGTATCATGTTTTCTTTCTGAAGCATCCATGTCTTCCTCTAGATGTCTTTTGAGGAAGATCAATGGCGATTGCCTTGTTAACAATATGATCAGGTTCTCTGCATCCCATGTGTCTAATCATTCTTTCTTGATCGAACTATCCTTTAAAAAAGTAATCTAGTAAATACTTCGGCAAGTTAGTTAGCTGATACATCATGCCTTAAGCATGTCATTAAACTTGTTCATGCAACGAGGGAGATATGGTTTCTACTACAGCCCTTCAGGCGGTAAACAGCCATCAATCACCCGCATGCCGTACAATTTTTACTATCTTTTTTTTAAGTTTACCTGAAGCAAACAGAACAGACTCGAGTACAATGAAAGATAACAGTTGCAATAGCCGAGTGCGGGCGGTGGCTCTTATCTAAACTACGCGAGCAACTCATTATGTCCATTGTTGCCCTCCAAAATAGATAAGTTAAAACATAACGAGAGTCGCATAGATAAATCTAGACGCCACGAAGCAGACGGGGAACTCAGGCCCGTTTGTTAAACGTAGCATCAAATTCCCGATAAAAAAACATTTACACGTGGTCCTACTGTGCAAGTCCGCCTCCGTAGTGTAATGGTCAGCACGCTCGGCTACTGTTCTGGAGGTCCCGGGTTCGATTCCCAAGGGGGGTAAAATAAATACAAGTGATTTTTTCACTGTAATATTTATTTAATATTACCCTGGACTGGTACCTGAAGCGGAGGGCTGATCACCTTTACTTCATGTGTAAACGATTAAAATAACACTGCGTTTATATGACGCGGTGCCCTATGCACCATTGGGGTGCGGATAAGGGTTTTATTTATTTATATTAGGACTCGTACCTAAAGCGGAGGGCTGATCACCATTACTTCATGTATCGAAGATCAAGAAAACACTGCGTTTATATGATGCAGTGCCCTATGCACCATCGGGTGCGGATGGGGGTTTCAAGATGAAGAAGACCTAGAATTACGTGCTATGCAAGTGCCATAGATGCACTGATTTTTAGACCTCGGTTAGGTAGGTACCCAGAAAACGTGAAATCAGTGATTGATAAAAAATACAATAACAAAAACAAATTGTAATACAAGAATAACGACTGTTTCTACATATCAGAATACGAATCCCTTAAAAGCGAAAACAATGAAAAGAAATATTGAAGAAATTACGTAAAAGGTTTTATTAGACAACAAAATATATAAGGATTATTTAAATTGGTAACAAAATGTTATTATTTGTACAAAATAAAAAGGTAAATATAATACTATCACGTTCCTGTTTTTTGCATGTCTCATTGAACCGGATATTTCGTTATCAGAGCCCTTTTATCCCCATCTAGTTCGGATTATCGAGGTTCTGCAGTAATTCACGATTGACTAACAGAAAAGAAAGCCTTAATATCTCATATCTGAAGTTGAACGTAAGCTCAAATTATTTCTCATTCAAAGTTATTTTCAATCAATATCAAAATAATTATTTCTTCAACACAAACAGCTTAGCCAATTTAGGTATGGTTTTCTGTTCATGGAAAATGTAACCGTACGGGACATTTTTCCGTTTTGTTGACATTGTCTCTTATGCAAACAAAAAAGTCAAATCGATGTTCACTCTAGTGATTGTCAACAAAATCGTGACGACTATTTTTTGGTAAAATATTTAAATACGTGAGTATATTTTTTCTCCACTTTACATTATGTGTGATTTATATTGGTTCAAAGAAGAAAAAGTGAAACTTTATGAGAAATATACATAGAAACATTGATTGTGTATCTACATATCGTAGTCATACAGGAGAAAGTGACTAAGTGCATTTTTTAACAAAAACTTGACTATTGACTATTTGATATCTTACTAGCTTAATATTGCCCTGAAAAATCCCAAGGGATTTTAAACTTGGAAGTATAATATATTCACTTGTTAAAAATGACTAACTGCATTGATGTTTATTTTCTTGCCAAGCAAAAGTGACTTAAATGGCCCTCCTGAAATTTTTAAGGTTTGTTAGTAACTTTCTCCTGTACGACTACTGAACGGTATTTTGTGAATTGAAGTGACGAAGATTTCGTCTTAAACCATAGAGCATATTGGAAATGGTGAAAAGAAAAAACAAGAGAAAGGAGACTTTGTATATTAAAAGCATTGTTTACTTTAAAGTATTGTAATATATCACTCCTTCTACATTTGACATTTGTCTACAGTCTACATTTGACCTGATGATGGAGTGGTTATTCCAAAACCGGTGGTCATGAAGTAGTGTTTTTAAGTGGTACTACATAAAGTGAAGGATGAATGATAAGGAAAGTGTAACAGAATAAGTATTTCATTTCTGATTAAGTTTCATACTTAAATAATACAGTTCTATAAAATAACCAAAAGGTGGTCGATTACAGTGGATAGATAAAGCATTAACTACGTATTATAGATAAGAATAAGGTAACTTGCTTTTGAATGTTTCATTTTAGCGATTTTGTTATTTTTAAACCGCTCGTGGATCCATATTGTCAACAGTGTCGTTACATAGGCTTTTACGAGTACAATTATGAAATATATTTTGTACATTAAAAGCACAAAGTGAACGATTAATGATAATGAGAGTGTTACAATTATGAAACTAAAAACTGAAAATATGAGAACTAACTTTATTTTGGTATAGATAATCCTGAAATTATCCGGAGCATTGGTCTGTGTGTTCCCGATAGTTACATCAGACAGCGTCGGCATAGATTGTTTCACATTCCTATACACAGGACCAGCCTGCCGATGGTTCTGCCTGTAGAGCTACCGCTATGTTGAACAATCTCTCATTGGATATTGATCTGTTCCATGTGTCTGAAGGAGTTTTCCGAAGCGGGATTCTTCTACACCTTTCCCAATAGTATTCTTGCATATTTTCGATTTTAATGTATACGCTTTAAATTTGTAATGTGTATGTTCATTGTAAATAAATTGAATTTAATTGAATAAATTAGAGAATTAATAAGTTGTCCGCCTCCGTAGTGTAATGGTCAGCACGCTCGGCTACCGTTCTGGAGGACCCGGGTTCGATTCCCAAGGGGGGGTAAAGTAAATATGAGTGATTTTTTCACTGTTATATTTGTTCAATACTACCCTGGACTGGTACCTGAAGCGGAGGGTTGATCTCCTTTTCTTCATGTGTAAACGATCAAAATAACACTGCGTTTATATGACGCAGTGCCCTATGCACCATTGGGGTGCGGAGAAGGGTTTTATTATTATTAGAGACAAAAAGCGAGACAAGAATACATGCCATGGTATCGTTTTTACGACATTTCGAAAACATCTTATTCGTGAAATAAAACGCATATTCGATAACGTGCGTGTAACACTATTCCAGTCGGAAGACTTCGATAGTAAACAGGTATACGCAACGTGTAATTAAATTTATTCATAAGAATGAAAATTTCGTGAACAATGAATTCATTGTATCTCGTGATGGAAAGATACGAGCAGTACAATAGAACACACGTGCCAGATAAAGACCTGTGATGTGAAATGAAGTCTGAACTTCAAAACTCACTCTTAGTGTGATAAGGCTCTCTAAGAAACATAAACTTGTGAAGACGCTATGATTGATGGTTTCTAGCTTGACTATTATATTAAACTGAAGTAATTATGTGGTAGTATTGTTTCAAGCCCGAAAATTTCTTAAAGTAACTACTTATGTATGTATATATTTTTCTTGAAAGTAATTAATGTTATTGATATAGCGAAGAATCAAGTAAAGCGGTACCAGTTGAAGATTTTGAACATTCCCTGTAATATTTCTGGGTAGAACTGCATTTTATACAGTAAAACAACAACCACATACTTAGGTTTGAACTGACATTTTTTGATGGAACTGACTTGGTGGTGAACGGAAAAATTACTAACCACAAAGTAAATGCTTTATTTATCAAAAAATATTGATAATATAAAGTATACTGTCTCAATCTAAACTAAACCCTTGATTTTAAACCTGAAGATTGAAGCTTAGCTTCCGAAACTAGTTGTCATAAATAAACTCTTCTTCTTCTTCATATTATTATTATTATGGGCCTTGCGGCCTGTTTTTTAAGAGGGATTAGCCTCCTGCGACGTCGATTCCCAGCTATCGACCCATCTCTTTGGTGGTCTGCCCGGGAGTGTCTACCGTGGGGTTGGCCGTACAGTGCGATGTGGGGGAGTCTGGATGGTTCCATTCTCCTCACATGCGCATACTATTGTCTCCTTCAAATAAACTCAAGTGGTAAAAAAACTTGTGTTTTTTTTTAATAATTTTTATTATTTTAAACATTAAACATTTGTATAATACTCCATATTACACACGACTAGTTTTGAATACAAATACTCAATAAATGGTATTATACAAGTGTAATTATAAAAATAATAAGCATTTATTAAATACCAAAATAAATCGACCTGTACCAACGCCATACGATGAAAGGTCATCCGTCTAAGAAGAAAGGAATCATGGTGGATTTACTTATTATCTCATGTATTGCAAAGAAGAAAAAAAAATAATCGAATAAAGTCCCACGTGCCTATACACGACGCCATGTGTATGGCATGTCATTACAGCAATGTAGGTAAGGAAAAATGAAGAACATGTCGTGCCTTATAGAGCGGCTTACTTACAACTCGCCGCATACGGTAGAAATATGTCCGAGATGGCCTTAAAAAGAAAATAACCGAGATAAATTTATTCTATTAGAAAATGTTTTCGCATATCTGAATAAATTGAATTAAGTGCAATCAAATATCATGATTTTTTATGGTTCGACCAGTTACAATTGTAATCACATTTTTAAAAATATTATTAAGTCAGACACTGGATTGTTATACACGGATGATATGTCAACATATGTATATAAAAGGTGTGACGTGTCACTACCATCAGAAAATTCAATATCTGTAGAAATGACAACTTACAAATAAAAGGAATTTCATCAATTGGTTCGGCAGTCACTTTGTGGTAATATCTATTTATTTTTAACATATGATTTACGTAGTAAATACCACTTTTCCTTAAATCTATTGTGACACGTATTTCGATGTTTTCCGCATCATTTTCAAACACCGTAGTTTAATTTTCATATGGTGTTTGAAAATTATGCGGAATGATTTAAAACACGTGTCACAATAGATTTAGAGATATAGAGGTATTTGCCACGTAAAAATGTAAAAAAAGAAAAAAACTTCAATAGTAAGGAGATTTCGTGTTTGCACACTATATCCAAAATTGCTGTTAATGATGGAGTCATCTATTTTGGTTCAGAGTAATTATGTTTTTGATGAATAAATAAATAAATAAATGATTCATCAAGACAAGAGATTTATATATCATTAATTTGAAATTTTTTAGTTTTTCAGTATATGTTTTCCTCCAAACTAGTTAGGTAAAAGGTAATGTATAAAATAAATGTTACGGCGGATCATTTAAACAATTGAAATATTAGCTAGTGATATGAAAATAAATGGACATCCATATGGAATAAAATAACGAAGCCTGGTCCTTGAGTAAATATCAATTGCATACAATTATACTGTACACTGCCCTACCTTTTGTTGAAGACAATCAAATAAAGCAAAAAAATCATTGGTTGGACACTGATAACCCAAAGCTTAATAATTACTAAATACATTTATAAACATTGATACAAAACTGTACAAAACTAGCATAAATTTATTTTCGTATACGTAAAATTTAACGGTAATAAAATTATTCAGGTCAGAGATAATTAATTTATATTATCTAAACAAACGAGGATAAAATTATCATAATAACGTAAATAAAATTAAACAAATTAAACTATAAAATGGTCGTTAAAAACACTCGTAATTTCTTGTAAAACAGGAGATACCTAATAAAAATAGATAGCCCGCGGAGTAAAATAATAACACATTATAAATGAAAAAATACTTTATGGAATGATATTTGTGTTAGTAATAAGTTATATTTTCTCATTTTTTTCTTTACACAGGCATCTTACCTTTTTTATATACCTATTTAATATACCCGTTTATTATTTTACATCTTAAAATAATAAATATTTTATATTTATGTATTAATTTTTATATCAAACATAGATTTTTTGAGTCTACTAAGTTGTATTTTATAAACAAAAACACATAAAAAATTATATTGTGACAATTGATTAGCCTTGTTAGGGCATTATCAAACGACATTCCTTTGATAATGCCCTAACAAGGCGAAACAATTGTCACAATATAATTTTTTTATGTGTTTTTTTAATAAAATACAACTTAGTAGACTCAAAAAATCTGTGTTTGATTTAAAAATTAATACATAAATTAAAATGGAGTTCTACAAATTAAACGCCAAATCAATAAATAAATATTTTATATATATTTTACATCTTGCCCTGTGTTAGTTTTGTTAAATTTTTTTGTTTCAGTCCCATGTCCCAAAATGAGTAATGAATTTTTTATTATTTTTTTTAAACCCTTATCCGCACCCCAGTGGTGCATAGGGCACTGCATTATACAAACACAGTGTTATCTTGATCGTTAACACACGAAGGAAAGGTGATCAGCCCTCCGCCTCAGGTATCAGTCCAGGGTAATATTGAATAAATATTAGAGTTGAAAAAATCACTTATATTCATTTGACCCCCCCTGGGAATCGAACCCGGGACCTCCAGAACGGTAGCCGAGCGCGCTGACCATTACACTACGGAGGCGGACGGATGACAATTACTCATTGGGAATATTATGTTGATGACAAAAAAATAAAATGGTATAATATTAAGTTTATGAAGAAAAAAAAAAGAAAAAAAAAATTATAATAAAAATAAATACTATTACCTACAAACATGAACAATAAATATTTAGTGTAAGTCCCTCTCCAAGCACAAGAGCTAAGTCACTATTGGAGAAAACAGCGTTATTAAAACACACTATCTCTGGGCGGATTCACGCTCATAATAGAGATAAGCATCTCTGAAAAGAAGTGATAACATTTAACCATACTGTATACATCAATATGACATCAAAAGATGCCGCAAAAGTCATGCGTAAAAATAACATTCACGCAATTTACGATGAGTCAAGTGAAAAGGTAAAATTACCCTTCCCGCCGAATACCACCAGTCGAGTAAAACGGTAAAATTACCCTTCCCGCAGATAGTGTATTTTTAAGATTGTAAAAGTAGAAATGTCTAGAAAATGAATTGAAGTTATAAAAAACCTTTGAAATATATTAAATAAAGTATGAAATTAAATAAAAAATTACCTATGTTTTTAAACAAAAAAATTGTGCAGGTTAGGCCTTAATTCAAAGACGGCTTGGAGTTTCTTGTGTGTTCCCGGACACTATCTGAGGTCACACGATTTACCGTTATTAGTGGCAATGAAAAACTAGCGTGCAAAGCAAAAGGAGAATTACATTTACACGAACACAAATTTCAATATACCCCCACACAAATATCCTTTTGTTTGTTATTAATGTAAATTTTATTTGCACACTCGCGGGCTATAAATAGAAGGGTCCATATGGTAAATTTCAAGTTTGTTGTAAGGTCGATGCTCCGCTTGAAAACGCATAACCAATGGCCTAACGCGGCAGGCGCCGTGGCATAGATGGGTAGACGCTCGACTGCGAAACTGGCCTCGCGGGTTCGATTCCCGCCAATTGCAAAATAAATTCAAGAAAGATTAATTTTCAATTGGTCTGGGTGTTAAAAACGAAGATAAAAGTAAGGAATGTAAGGCTGAACAAGGGATAATTGAAAATATCAGGAGGAGTTCTTTACGGTGGCATGGACATGTGGAGCGAATGGATAATGAGAGAATGACTAAGTAAATATACGTGGCGAATGTGAGAGGGAAAACAGAACGAGGACGACTGAAAAAGACTTGGCACGATCAGATCAATCAGAACCTAAAATCTGGCGGTGTCAAAAGTCTGCGTAGTCGGAGGGCATGTATGACTAGATGTGAAGGAGGCGAGGAGTGTATATCAGGACAGAAGAGTGTGGCGTTCCATCCTTCTGCCTACCCCTGCGGGGAAACGGCGTGATGGTAGTAGTAATAATAGTAACCTTCCGTATCCTAACTATCCTACCTGCAGACAAGACTGTAATAGAGGCTTTGCGGGTTATTCCTTTAAAAATAAATAACTAAGGATTTAGTTTTTTTTTCACATTTATTTTATTCAACCAGAGAATGCGTTTCGTCGCTACCAACATCATCAGACTAGTGGGAGGCTGAGTATTATTGTATAAAATTATCAAGTAGCTACCTCATATGGGTAATATGCGTTCAAATATCCCTTTTTTATTAATGCAAACCGGTGCTTTACTAAATTTCATATTCAACTCTCTTGCGAATATCTTAATTTTAACGCCCACTCTGCAGTGGATTTAGAATTTAACGGTCGGTTCGCATTTAACGTTGACTTGTTAAATTCTTTAACTGATTAACATCAAATTTACAATCGAGTTTTTCGACAATAAAAAAACGAATAAGATTTTTTACAACTCGCGATAAAACTGTAAAATGGCTCCATTTTGGCGCGGCAACAATGCAACGTTAATTGGGTTCATATGTTTTTCTACGCCCAGATAAGAGGTCTGTGACTATCAAAGGAACAATAACTAAATTATAAAATTTATAGCCGAGAATGAATGCTTTTAGAAAGTAGGAACTCCAGGAAAGGAGCGATTGGTGATCGCCGTTAAATTAAAGAAACGTGAATAAATATGTAAACGTAGGTACTGAACACAATAGTGATTATTCTTACGTAACTGAACGACAAAACTAATTATCTATGAAACTTATTTAATTAATTTCCGTCATTCGTTATTACAAATGATTATAAAATTGTAACCAGCAAAAGAATAAGAGCCTTAGCCTCTTCAACAATCATTAAAAAGTAAAAATAAAAACAGAAAAAAACAAGCACTTTTCTTCTTCTTCATTATGGCGTAGGCCTTGTGGCGTGTTTTTAAGAGTGATTAGCCTCCTGCGATGTCGATTCCCAGCTATCGACCATTCTCTTTGGTGGTCTGCCCGGGAGTCGTCTTCCATGGGGTTGGCCGTACAGTGCGATGTGGGGGAGTCTGGATGGTTCCATTCTCCTCACATGCGCATACCATTGTCTCCTTCGTTGCCTTCCCCACCTAACGACATCTTCGATTTGGCATAATTCCCTGATCCTGGCGTTTCTTATTCTATCTCGAAGACTCTTGCCTGATATGCTTCTTAGAGTCTTCATTTCTGACACTCTAAGCGCGTTTTTTGTGCCAACGGTGTCCGCTCTACTATGGATTCCATACGTCATGATGGGTCGGAGACAAGTTTCAAAGAAAAAAAATTACTAATTGAACATATAAATCCTATTTATTTATTGACTTGGCGTTTAATTTGTAGAACTCCATTTTAATTTATGTATTAATTTTAAATCAAACACAGATTTTTTGAGTCTACTAAGTTGTATTTTACTAACAAAAAACACATAAAAAATTATATTGTGACAATTGTTTCGCCTTGTTAGGGCATTATCAATTTATTGATATTTATTAGGGCATTATCAATATTTTATAATGCCCTAACAAGGCGAAACAATTGTCACAATATAATTTTTTATGTGTTTTTTGTTAATAAAATACAACTTAGTAGACTCAAAAAATCTGTATTTGATTTAAAATTAATACATAAATATAAATCCTATGATATTTATTAATTCGGCATTGTTTTTTTGGAATGACATTTTGATTTTAAAAAAAATTAAACACTTGCAATTATCTAGGTGGATCTATTCAATCAAGGGTTACTAACTGAAGGCAAATCTTCTCTGATTATGCAACATGATGTATATTGAAAGTTTTATCATAGTTTTATTTTTATTTACTGTTGTTTATTGCTTGTTGCTGTTGCTGTATAGACTGATGACTTCCATATACTTTCTCATTGAGATTGATTGTCAAAATGTTTAAAAAAAATCCGTTGATAAAAAGGTTGGCATAGAAACCGCGTCCAAACAAATTTAGGGTTATAAAAATCTGTGTTTATGCGTAAAGCGATTGTTATACGCGACAAGCGATGTCTATTCTTAGTAACGCTATAAACTTGTAGCGTCATAAAAGTTACACATTTTATGATTACTTTACTTTATACTTGTATTGTGATCGATAATAATAAAGGTTTTTCATTTCGTACCGCAAATCGACCAACAGGCGCTGTTTTCAAAACACTACCCGGTAGAATGAAATAATCAGTTGGCGATTAGTATAAACAAGACTTCGATCAACGCTCGTCATATCGCACCTCTAGATCAAAAGAGTATCAACTCAAAAAAAAAGTTTTTTCAGGAGAGACGAAAAACGTATAGTGATGTAGCCTTATGCAATAGAAGTTTCCTGTTTTCTTTTATGAATGGACAATAAATATTAAAGAATATTTACATTGAAACATTTCATACTAACTAACAAACCATCATGCCGCTTCCCCGAAGGGGTAGCCAGAGAGAATCGAACTCTTTTACTCACCAAAAGGAACATACTGCTATATTTGAAGAATATTTAAGATATTAACAAATCGAATAAATTGATATATGCGTCTTCGTTTGCAGAATCCAAATAAGCGATTATGTAAAAAAACATTATTTTTGAGATGATACAGTTTTGATCTAGGTGTGCGATATGAAAGAAACTGCTATAATGACTAATTCATACTCAAACATAAATGTACCTACTAAATATGTTCCACTTCGGTCAGTGACCTAATGATTAACAAAAAGTAATTTGTATAAGTTTTATTCAGCATGCTCGGCTACCGTACTGGAGGTCCCGGGTTCGATTCCCAGGGAGGGGTATATAAATATACGTGATTTTTTCACTCTAATACTTATTCAATATTACCCTGGACTGGTACCTGAAGCGGAGGGCTGATCACCTTTCCTTCACGTGGTCTTGATCAAGATAACACTGCGTTTATATGATGAAGTGCCCTATGCACCATTGGGTGCAGATGAGGGTTTGATGAAAAAGAAGAAGTATTTGATGTATTATTTCAAAAAAATCATAAACATATTATGCATTTGGTATTATGAAATTAAAAATAAACAGTTAAAATGCCATAATATTATCAAGCACATTTAAAAATACTGCGTTATAAAATGAAATAGAAAAAAAACAATAAATTCTTATAACCAAAAACAGATAATTAACCGTCATTTACACGCGTTGATCACCTTTCCTTCATGTGTTACTGTCGTATCAGCCATCCGCTTCAGGTACCAGTCCAGGGTAATATTGAATGAATATTAGAATCAAAAAAACACTTATATTTATTTGACCCCCCCCTGGAAATCAAACCCGGGACCTACAGAACGGTAGCTGAGCGTGCTGACCATTACACTACTGAGACGAATATTATAATAATGCTTTAAATTAGACTTAAGTTTTGTACTGAAATTTCTTGGTGGAACTGCCAGCCTGAAGATGTCCGTAATGAACAAAATGTGGTCATTGGTCAAATAAAATAAATATTGGAAGAACTTTATAAATGTTGTTATATTATTTAAGTTAGAGTTTTACATATGATTACTATATATATATATATATATATATATATATATATATATATATATATATATATATATATATATATATATATATATATATATATATATATATATATATATATATATATATATATATATATATATATATATATATATATATATATATATATATATATATATATATATATATATATATATATATATATATATGTATAAATATTTACATATATATATATATATATATATATATATATATATATATATATATATATATATATATATATATATATATATATATATATATATATATATATATATATATATATATATATATATATATATATATATATATATATATATATATATATATATATATATATATATATATATATATATATATATATATATATATATATATATATATATATATATATATATATATATATATATATATATATATATATATATATATATATATATATATATATATATATATATATATATATATATATATATATATATGTAAATATTTATACATATATATATATATATATATATATATATATATATATATATATATATATATATATATACATATATATATATATATATATATATATATATATATATATATATATACATATATATACATATATATATATATATATATATATATATATACATATATATACATATATATATATATATATATATATATATATATATATATATATATATATATATATATATATATATATATATATATATATATATATATATATATATATATATATATATATATATATATATATATATATATATATATATATATATATATATATATATATATATATATATATATATATATATATATATATATATATATATATATATATATATATATATATATATATATATATATATATATATATATATATATATATATATATATATATATATATATATATATATATATATATATATATATATATATATATATATATATATATATGTATATATATGTATATATATATATATATATATATATATATATGTATATATATATATATATATATATATATATATATATATATATATATATATATATGTATAAATATTTACATATATACATATATATATATATATATATATATATATATATATTTTTTTTTTATTTAAACCCTTATCCGCACCCCAATGGTGCATAGGGCACTGCTTCATATAAACGCAGTGTTATCTTGATCGTTTTACACATGAAGGAAAGGTGATCAGCCCTCCGCTTCAGGTACGAGTCCAGGGTAATATTGAATAAATATTACAGTGAAAAAATCACTTATATTTATTTGACCCCCCCCCTGGTAATCGAACCCGGAACCTCAAGAACGGTAGCCGAGCGTGCTGACCATTACACTACGGAGGCGGACATATATGTATAAATTTGAATCCCACCAGTCTGATGATGTCAGTGACGACGAAACCCGGTCACCGGTCAAATAAAATAAATGTGCAAAAAATATAGTTGTCATTTTGCATATGTAATATGACGCTTAAACTTTACGAG